>NC_137876.1:8034182-8634182 GCF_963924005.1 Protomyctophum bolini | reverse complement strand
GCTGTGTTTCCCTGAGGTTCCTAGACGCACCCACTCCCACTCCCACTGCTGTGTTTCCCTGAGGTTCCTAGATGCACCCACTCCCACTCCCACTGCTGTGTTTCCTGAGGTTCCTAGATGCACCCACTCCCACTCCCACTGCTGTGTTTCCCTGAGGTTCCTAGATGCACCCACTCCCACTCCCACTGCTGTGTTTCCTGAGGTTCCTAGACGACACCCACTCCCACTCCCACTGCTGTGTTTCCTGAGGTTCCTAGATGCACCCACTCCCAGTGCTGTGTTTCCTGAGGTTCCTAGATGCACCCACTCCCAGTGCTGTGTTTCCCTGAGGTTCCTAGACGACACCCACTCCCACTCCCACTGCTGTGTTTCCCTGAGGTTCCTAGATGCACCCACTCCCACTCCCAGTGCTGTGTTTCCCTGAGGTTCCTAGATGCACCCACTCCCACTCCCACTGCTGTGTTTCCCTGAGGTTGCGACCCACTCCCACTCCCACTCCCAGTGCTGTGTTTCCCTGAGGTTCCTAGACGACACCCACTCCCACTCCCAGTGCTGTGTTTCCTGAGGTTCCTAGATGCACCCACTCCCACTCCCAGTGCTGTGTTTCCCTGAGGTTCCTAGACGACACCCACTCCCACTCCCAGTGCTGTGTTTCCCTGAGGTTCCTAGATGCACCCACTCCCACTCCCAGTGCTGTGTTTCCCTGAGGTTCCTAGATGCACCCACTCCCACTCCCACTGCTGTGTTTCCCTGAGGTTGCGACCCACTCCCACTCCCACTCCCAGTGCTGTGTTTCCCTGAGGTTCCTAGACGACACCCACTCCCACTCCCAGTGCTGTGTTTCCTGAGGTTCCTAGATGCACCCACTCCCAGTGCTGTGTTTCCCTGAGGTTCCTAGACGACACCCACTCCCACTCCCAGTGCTGTGTTCCCGAGGTTCCTAGACGCACCCACTCCCACTCCCACTGCTGTGTTTCCCTGAGGTTCCTAGATGCACCCACTCCCACTCCCACTGCTGTGTTTCCCTGAGGTTCCTAGATGCACCCACTCCCACTCCCACTGCTGTGTTTCCCTGAGGTTCCTAGACGACACCCACTCCCACTCCCACTGCTGTGTTTCCTGAGGCTCCTAGATGCACCCACTCCCAGTGCTGTGTTTCCCTGAGGTTCCTAGACGACACCCACTCCCACTCCCACTGCTGTGTTTCCTGAGGTTCCTAGATGCACCCACTCCCAGTGCTGTGTTTCCCTGAGGTTCCTAGACGACACCCACTCCCACTCCCACTGCTGTGTTTCCCTGAGGTTCCTAGATGCACCCACTCCCACTCCCAGTGCTGTGTTTCCCTGAGGTTCCTAGACGACACCCACTCCCACTCCCACTGCTGTGTTTCCCTGAGGTTCCTAGATGCACCCACTCCCACTCCCAGTGCTGTGTTTCCCTGAGGTTCCTAGATGCACCCACTCCCACTCCCACTGCTGTGTTTCCCTGAGGTTGCGACCCACTCCCACTCCCACTCCCAGTGCTGTGTTTCCCTGAGGTTCCTAGACGACACCCACTCCCACTCCCAGTGCTGTGTTTCCTGAGGTTCCTAGATGCACCCACTCCCACTCCCAGTGCTGTGTTTCCCTGAGGTTCCTAGACGACACCCACTCCCACTCCCAGTGCTGTGTTTCCCTGAGGTTCCTAGATGCACCCACTCCCACTCCCAGTGCTGTGTTTCCCTGAGGTTCCTAGATGCACCCACTCCCACTCCCACTGCTGTGTTTCCCTGAGGTTGCGACCCACTCCCACTCCCACTCCCAGTGCTGTGTTTCCCTGAGGTTCCTAGACGACACCCACTCCCACTCCCAGTGCTGTGTTTCCTGAGGTTCCTAGATGCACCCACTCCCAGTGCTGTGTTTCCCTGAGGTTCCTAGACGACACCCACTCCCACTCCCAGTGCTGTGTTCCCGAGGTTCCTAGACGCACCCACTCCCACTCCCACTGCTGTGTTTCCCTGAGGTTCCTAGATGCACCCACTCCCACTCCCACTGCTGTGTTTCCCTGAGGTTCCTAGATGCACCCACTCCCACTCCCACTGCTGTGTTTCCCTGAGGTTCCTAGACGACACCCACTCCCACTCCCACTGCTGTGTTTCCTGAGGCTCCTAGATGCACCCACTCCCAGTGCTGTGTTTCCCTGAGGTTCCTAGACGACACCCACTCCCACTCCCACTGCTGTGTTTCCTGAGGTTCCTAGATGCACCCACTCCCACTCCCAGTGCTGTGTTTCCCTGAGGTTCCTAGATGCACCCACTCCCACTCCCACTGCTGTGTTTCCCTGAGGTTCCTAGACGACACCCACTCCCACTCCCACTGCTGTGTTTCCTGAGGCTCCTAGATGCACCCACTCCCAGTGCTGTGTTTCCCTGAGGTTCCTAGACGACACCCACTCCCACTCCCACTGCTGTGTTTCCTGAGGTTCCTAGATGCACCCACTCCCACTCACCAAAGCTGTAAACCCGCAGCATGCTGGCACGTTTCCGCCCTGATATTCTATAGGCAGGCAATGCCATGAAGGCATCTTTAAAAATTCATGAGCAACCACCCCACATTCAACTCACAGTATGCGCCAATAAGAAGATGCATGCATTGTTCATGTACACACAGTAGACGGGCTTTATGAGAGGCCTGGCCTGGTTTGATGACATAAATAAAGCAGAAAATAATAAAAACAGATTTCCAATGCTCTATTATGTTTGTATAATGTCTGTACTACATATATATGCACAGCTGTTGAGTTGCTCTCCTGCCAGCTGCATTTTGCCTTACTAAACTATAGGTAGGACAGTAACCTCCATGCAGACACAAAAAAGTGGGTTGGCAGAAGGGAAAGAGTAATGCCCAATTTATGCTCCATTGCACGATGGCATCACGCGCCTAAAGTAGCATGCTCAGAACGGGCTGCAGATGCGACATGTCGTGTGAGCTTAAGTTGTAGGTGGGCTATTTTTTGCCACATGACCACGCCGTTATTCAACAAAGTATGAATGAATTGGGCTTATGGAAGATGGAGATCATAGAAAGAGACATAGCGAGATGAGGTGGTGAAGGAGTCGAGACTCTGACCCGTGTCAAATGACCCACGTCTAACATACTGCAAAGGAAGACCCATATCTAGCAAGCACAGCCGTGACCGCACGTGGTGGTTACATATGAATTGCATTTTTATAGCGCTTTTCCAAGTGCTCAAAGCGCTTTACAATGGTTCATTCATTCATACATTGGGAGGTGAAGCGGCGACAGTCAACGCCAGCGTCCTCACTTCCCACATTCACACACCAATGGTGGCGAGCTCACACCGACCGACTCATTGGAGGCAATGTAGGGTTCAGTTCAGTGTCTTGAGTCTTGCCCAAGGACACTTCGACATGTGGACAGGAGGAGCCGGGATCCGAACCACCGACCCATGGATCATTGGACGACCTTCTGTATCTCCTGAGCCACAGCCGCCCACAATGCACCATCAGTACATCAGTACGCTGGATGAAATCCTACCTTGAGGGAAGAGAACAAATGGTGGACATAAATGTAACCTTGTCCTCCCCCCTCTCAGTGAACTGTGGGGTGCCCCAAGGAAGCATACTAGGGCCGCTATTATTTCTATTATATATTAACGACATGAGTGCTGCCTGTAATTGTAAATTGTTCCTGTTTGCAGACGACTCAGCACTCCTGATTTCGGGAGAACACAAAACTCAGGTTGAGGAGGCACTCAGCTCAGAACTCACCAATATCCGAACTTGGCTTACAGATAACAAACTCTCATTCCCTTAATAGGTTAATTGTAAAGGATTTTAAGGTCAGTATTGATGACATAGTAATAGCTAACAAAGAAGAGGTTACATATCTGGGCTGTATCCTGGACAATAAACTGACGGGTGAAGGCATGGCAACAAGAGCGATCAAAAAAGTTAATCAAAGAACAAGATTCTTGGGCAGAATCTCCTCATTTGTTAACAAGACGGCTCTCAGGACACTAGCTGGAGCTCTCATTCAGCCCTTATTTGACTATGCATGCACCTCCTGGTATTCCAACATCTCAATGTCACAAAAAAATAAGCTCCAGACCTCCCAAAACAAACTAATCAGACTTTTACTAGGATTAGGGCCCATGACCCACCTCTGTGCAACACAATTTGATAGCATAGGTTGGCTCAGTGTTGAGGACAGAGTTAAACAACTGAAAATGGGACTAGCATTCAAGATTGTAAATGCAGCTCTGCCGTCCATGCCCACAGTGCCCATTTACTTGACTGATTACCTCAAAAAGGTGAGCAACTCCCACAGCCATAATACTAGAGGGAGTGTAAATAATGATCTGGTGTCACCCATTTTTAGAACAAATATGGGTAAATTCACATTTCACAGCACTGCCACTCAAGTGTGGAATGCCCTCCTCGCCCTCCCTTTTTTGTTTTATTAATGTATTTCTATTCCTACCTACATATACATATAGATTTAGTGTGTTTGAAAAACCTATTGTTTGTTGTCACTGTTGTCATTGTGAATGAATGCATGGGACCCGAATGGAAACAAGACGGCAAGGTCTTTCTTCTGTGCTGTCCTTTAGGACCAATGCTGTGCTTGACTGTACCCTGTACTGTTTGCATCTAATTGTCTAATAAAATGATCAATCAATCAAAATCAATCCCCACTCATATCTGCATGCTCTCCCTCCCTGCTCAGTCTATTGGCACTTATAGAGCATAAGAGTATACTTCATCACACCAGGGTATCGCCTGTCGAAAAGCACACATTTACCTTCTTGAGAATCAGTTACACGATGTCTCTATAACATAACTCTATCAGAATGTCTCTATCATAACTCTCTATCAGAATGTCTATCAGAATGTCTCTATCAGAATGTCTCTATCAGAATGTCTCTATCAGAATTCAGAATGTCTCTATCAGGCCTTAATTTTCAATAGGCTTTCATTAATCACAATTACACCACTGTAAGTATAGGAAATTAGACTTTAGCACTCTGACGTGTCCATGAGCAAGACAATGAACATCCACCTGCTCCCGGTGAGGAGGTTGGGTGCTTCAGTCCTTGAAAGTGCTTTGGATAAAGGCGTGGAATAAATGCACCAGTTAGCAATGACCTGCTTGGCCCAGAGACGGTTAGCTCAACCGTCTGGGCTCCTATAGGCTGCCAAGCCAGCCGGACGGCGTGCTGCGGGTTCGACTCCCGAGCCCGACGGCCTTTGCCACGTGTCACTCCCCATCTCTTTCCCCCTTTCCTGTCTGTGTAGTTAGTTACTGTACCCTATCAATAAAGGCAAAAAACAAAAACAAAAAAAGATCTTAAGCATTAAGCTGGGTGATATTTATATGTGTGATATTTCCTTGGCAACATTAGATGAGGGTTGGAGGGTGGGTGGATATGGGGGTGAGGGGAGGCGAGGGGAGTCCACAAGCGAGGCATGATCCTCTCTGGGTGGTACCCAATGACAGGGCCTCTGTTGCCATGGCAATTAGCCTTTGTTGCCGGGGTAATTGTTTTAATGTTGCTGCCTGGTTCAATGGAAGGCACCCGAATGATTCACCAGTCATTCAGTACTATATGCACTGCTTGCTCACAACAGCAGTTTTGATTTGCTTTGCAGTTTCGCTCTCAACCTGTGATAAAAGAACTGAGAACTGAAAAACAAAAAAAAAACCTTTGAGGATATGGATAGCTTTGACTCAAGGGCACTGTCAGCAGGAACTCATTTACATTGGACAACTGATAAATCACAAAGCTACTCTGTGATGAAGCCTGATTAGTCTCAGGACTGTGTCCCACGCTGAAAATAGTCGCTCTCCAAGCTCAACACATTGCGATGCAATTGTGAGCTTAGTTGTAGATGGTCTATTTTGCGGGATTATTGTTAATGTGTTTGCCGTTTTGTCCCAAGGTGTAAATAAAGGTTCCGTGGGTTTATGGAAGATGGAAGATCATAGAAAGATAAAGAGAGATAAATTAAATACTTTATATAATTGTCCGTGGAAAGAAGACTGTGGAAAGATGAATACACAGCGTGAATAATGAATGAGCGATGGCATCCACTGTGACACAGCGGCACAGCGCTGCGCTCAGCAGAGCAGGAGCCACACATCAATCCATTCTTATTAAATGTATCAATTAATTCCAAGCAAATTAACCCATTCTGACCTGAGATCAGATTCATACGAGGTTTCCACTGGGACACACACTGGTCTGATTAACCCATTCTGACCTGAGATCAGATTCTAAAAATGTCAGTCGTTCTTTGATTTTTCAAAAATAGCAGACCTACAAGCTCGTAGCGCGCCACTCGGTGGCGCGCTATGAGCTTGTAGATCTGCTATTTTTCAATAGCTAAAGCATAACATGATGCTGAACACCAAAATGGGTTCCCGATCAGAATGGGTTAACTAGCGTCCTAAAAATCACTTCCTCTTTTCAACAACAATGAGGAGTTGAGTATACGGAAAGCAAACAGAGCATTAGAGTGTGCGGGGGGGGGGGGGTTAATTACAGCCTTTCATTAATCCATTCTGACCTGAGATCAGATTTTTAAAAAAAAGTCTTCTACATCCTGACAGTTTTCTGAAAAAAGCTATGTTTCTGTGTCAGTCGTTCTCCGGTTTTTCAAAAATAGCAGACCTACAAGCTCGTAGCGCGCCACTCGGTGGCGCGCTATGAGCTTGTAGATCTGCTATTTTTCAATAGCTAAAGCATAACATGATGCTAACTAACACCAACATGGGTTCCCGCCCAAAATGGTTTAAAACCTTGGACGGTAACTAACTGGAGAAACGTAAAAACCATGATGACCTCCTGCCTTCCTGTCTGTGCTCACTGCAGATTGGCCACATGCAAGCATGCACTTACTACATCAAACACACGCATGGATACACACGAACAGACGCACACAGGCGTGCACTCCAGTGTAAGTGGAGGCTTGCAGTTGCAACTCAAAATAAGCCATATGTGCTGCCTCTTCAGACGACACATAACTCATCTCCATAGAGGCGATACGTTGCTAATATGACATCACTGTCGGTGACAACCGATTGTCAAGGTCGAGGAAAGGCTCCCGAATTATGTCTAGACTCTACAGGTCGCAACTCAATATACTATGTAGAAAAAGAGCTTTTGTTCCACACAGAAAAGCCCCAAAATATTACTTATCTGTAAGTTATCTGCAGTAAGATTTCTCTACCATAACTCCAATATACTGTAATGTAGATAAAGAGCTTTTGTTCCACACAGAAAAGCCCCAAAATATTACTTATCTGAAGTCATCTGCAGTAAGATTTCTCTACCATAACTCCAATATACTGTAATGTCGAAAATGAGCTTTTGTTCCAAACAGTTCTGTTTTTAAATGAAAATATGGATCTCTGGAGGGATGGATAAAGCAATGTCTCTCTCTGGGGAAACCTTTGCTTACTTTACTGCACTTACAGTACATGTCTGTCTGCTGGCATGTAGGGCAGAAACACACTATTTAATTCCACTCCTGTCGGTTCTGGGTCAGTTGTCTTCATAGTACCCCAGGTGTACTCTGAGGAAATGTCTGCCTTATAAACCATTTAGGCCTAAAAGAAAAATCTTCTAAATCCTCAATTTTACTAAAATAGCAGACCTACAAGCTCGTAGCGCGCCACTCGGTGGCGCGCTACGAGCTTGTAGATCTGCTATTTTTCAATAGCTAAAATTATAACAATGTTTAAAACACCAAAAGGGCTTCCCGCCCAAAAATGGGATAAGGATGAAACGCAAGAGCTGCAGAAAGATGTGGTTGATGAACTTTTGAAGCAACAAACACCATTAGGTTATGTGTCGTCAAATGCTTTGATGAATGGTGTCAGGAAAATGGTGTATGTTCTCAAACAACATCAAAGGGGTTGTTTAATTAATGACATTTTTGCGAGAATTCTATGCCAGTATTAGAAACGGCAAAGGGCAAGCAGACAGAGCTATACACTTAGAAGCTTAATTTATGCACTGACGCACGACGGTGTAGCGCCCAGAAGATAGCAGACCTACGTACGAGCTCTCGCAAAAGGCGTCGCATTCGCGTCACCGCCGTGCGACGAAGTATGAAGCCCAACACACACCGGGCGCGCAGCGACGCGGCACAGGCGTGAACGCGCGTCGGACGCCGCCGGTGTGCGATAGGTTCATTGAAAATAACGGAGGCGGGCGGCTGTTTTGACGCGCGGCGTTCGCAGACGGTGTGTGAGGCCCTTGAGTCAAGCCTGAGACTGAGACTGAACAAAATCTAAAAGCAAGCGTTCGGTAGCAACCGCCTTGTTTGTGCTGGCAGCCAGGTAGAAATTATTCTGAAACGAAATAATTATTATACACCGCTTTAATTGGGAGGTGTCCATGATGATTTCACGTTGCCATATTTACTAATCCTTCTATAAAATCAATAAAGACTGACTCCAGGCGTCATTGTTTTCAAAAGGCCTCGTTTTCACCCGTCCAGACCAACACGAAAACTACACGGGATCGGCAACATTTTCAAAAGTCTCAACCCATTTTGGGCGGGAACCCCTTTTGGTGTTAGCATTATGCTATACTTTAGCTATTGAAAAATAGCAGATCTACAAGCTCATAGCGCGCCACCGAGTGGCGCGCTACGAGCTTGTAGGTCTGCCATTTTTGAAAAATCGAAGAAACCACTGACATAGAAACATAGCTTTTTCAGAAAACCGTCAGGATGTAGAAGACATTTTTAGAATCAGATCTCAGGTCAAAGTGGGTTAATGGGTTAGAAAATATCGGGGTAGTGTGTACTGTAGTGTGTACTGTACACCAGCCGTAAACGTAGCAAAAGTTATGG
The DNA here is from genome assembly GCF_963924005.1 of Protomyctophum bolini. NCBI lineage: Eukaryota > Metazoa > Chordata > Actinopteri > Myctophiformes > Myctophidae > Protomyctophum > Protomyctophum bolini. Next base: position 8,625,319 of record NC_137876.1, on the reverse strand, counting down.
GTTTTAAAATGAAAGCGTGTGGATGTAGCCTCAGTTCTGTCTTGGAGCGAGTCTGTGCAGCGATGCTGTGAGGTGCAGTCTGTGCAGCGATGCTGTGAGGTGCAGTCTGTGCAGCTATGCTGTGAGGTGCAGTCGCTTGGATGAGAAGAAGGAACACAACATATTATTATACACTCCCACATGTGTATTATGGTCCCTACACAGCACCGTACATACACCCAAAATAAGAGACACTGGTATTTTTAGCAGAAGACCAGATTAGTGAACAGAGAAGGCAGCATATGTGCACGGTGCGCGCGCACAGTGCACACACACACACACACACACACACACACACACACACACACACACACACACACACACACACACACACACACACACACACACACACACACACACACACACACACACACACACACACACACACACACACACACACACACACACACACACACACACATTAGTGCATATTAAAGCATGTGGTTACTTGGCTGTTATTATAGAGCTCAACAGGAGATTTATACACACCCTATTGGGCTCACTAGGCATTTTGATGCAGGGGTGTGTGCCACAGTTCCATGGGGTGAGGTGTGTAGGCGTGCGTGTGTGTGTGTGTGTGCGTGCGTGCGTGTGTGCGACTGTGCGTGCGTGTGTGCATGCAGGGGTCCACTGGCCTACAGGAGGGGTTTGGTCTGACTAGCTGGATTACAGACGGAGCCTCATGGCTGGCAGATTATTATTAACTCACTGCAGCCTAAAATCTAAATTAACCAGGATTTAACTCTCCTAGAAGACCTCTAATCTGCTCCACAGGAAAGTACTACTCACAGACAGAGGGAGAGATTGAGGCCTACATAAGACTAAAAACAGCGCGAGACAACTTTATTGGCTATTAGCATGTGATCAAAGTAAGCACCTTTTGGGTGTGGGTGCTTGTTGGTGCTGGAAGCATGACTCGATGGGTGGGCCAGTGGGGCGGACCACCCCCCCATCACTATGACTCGATGGGTGGGCCGGACCACCCCCCCATCACTATGACTCGATGGGTGGGCCGGTGGGGCGGACGACTATGACTCGATGGGTGGGCCCGTGGGGCGGACCACCCCCCCATCACTATGACTCAATGGGTGGGCCGGTGGGGCGGACCACCCCCCCATCACTATGACTCGATGGGTGGGCCCGTGGGGCGGACCACCCCCCCATCACTATGACTCGATGGGTGGGCCGGTGGGGCGGACCACCCCCCCCATCACTATGACTTGATGGGTGGGCCGGTGGGGCGGACCACCCCCCATCACTATGACTCGATGGGTGGGCCCGTGGGGCGGACCACCGCCCCCCATCACTATGACTTGATGGGTGGGCCGGTGGGGCGGACCACCCCCCCATCACTATGACTCGATGGGTGGGCCGGTGGGGCGGACCACCCCCCCATCACTATGACTCGATGGGTGGGCCGGGGGGGCGGACCACCCCCCCCCATCACTATGACTCGATGGGTGGGCCCGTGGGGCGGACCACCCCCCCATCACTATGACTTGGACATAACCATTATATAGAGTTCACTATGACTCATACTGTACATATTTTTTTAACTGTTTTTCTTACAGTCTTGTAAAATGTATTTCATATGATGTAATGTATTTTATGTGTGGACCCCAGGAAGAGTAGCTGCTACTAAAGGTAGTAGCTAATGAGGATCCAAATAAACAAATCAAAATAAACAAATAAACCATATGCAGCTCTACAAGCTCATAGCGCGCCACTACGAAAAAATCGAAGAACGACTTGACATAGAAACATAGCTTTTTCAGAAAACTGTCAGGGTGTAGAATCTGATCTCAGGCCTAAATGCCTGGGATAAGCTCACATCATGTCGCCATCTGACACGTTGTGAGCTTGTTGTAGAGATGGGCTATTCTTTGCTATTTAAGTGGTTAAGAATTTATGTTTCTCCCCCTCTGAGTGCTGCCTCTGCATGTGATGCAACCCTGCTGTCATGAACCTAAAAGGAGCACGGTCATTAAACTTAATGAGCATAGCTTTTCATTTTGGCAGGAAAGCGAGATTGTGTAAATGATGCAACTATACATGTACTGTACAGCAAAGTCAGTTGTGAGAAACAACAACATGACATGAATACACTCAAGAGGTCACAAAAGCAAATCATAAACAGTGATCATAAACTGCCTATTTACTGGCAGTTTATGCCAAATATTATGCCTGAAGGTTCCTACATCACGTATTGGCGTTCAGATTTACAGGAATAAAACAGAAGGCCACAAATACTTCCCAAATTAAGCGAATAACCAAGAACAATAAGACTCACGTGCGAACACACACACACACACACACACACACACACACACACACACACACACGATGCAGAGTTTAACCCAACCCACAACCTACTTAAACAGAAAGGTACAGTGGAATAACTGCTGAATGGGCTACAATTAAGCCTCAAATGAGGGGAGAGCGAGAGCAGCACTACAGGCCTTTAATGGCATTAATACCATCCACATTAATGTGCTTATGTTCTTAGCTATAAATGTCCCTGCTTGTTGCAAAAAGATCAATCGTATACTGTATGCCTTGTAATGGTTTATGGTTTTATGGTGCCATATTTGATGCGTGCACTGTATATAAAGAGCATGACGTTTGTGAATGCATGACCCACATACTATGCATCCGGTGTGATTAACCCATTCTGACCTGAGATCAGATTCATACGAGGTTTCCACCGGACACACACTGGTCTGATTAACCCATTCTGACCTGAGATCAGATTCTAAAAAAATGTCAGTCGTTCTTCGATTTTTCAAAAATAGCAGACCTACAAGCTCGTAGCGCGCCACTCGGTGGCGCGCTATGAGCTTGTAGATCTGCTATTTTTCAATAGCTAAAGCATAACATGGTGCCAACACCAAAACGGGTTCCCGTACAGAATGGGTTAACATGTACTGTAGGCAGTAGAGGCTACTGCAATGTATTGCCAAGGGACTGTTGGTTGGATCAGTTATATACATACTGTATATTGGCATCTTTGAGGTGTTCATGGATTGTTCATCCTTTTAAGCTTATTTAAATTGATTTAGCTATTTTCGCTGAGGATAAAGAGGCCACCAAAAAAATACAGAGATTGGAACATCAGTCAAAGGCATTCGGAACTGCAATTATTATTATATTAAGACATCGTATTTTGACACGCGAATCATATGGAAATATCATAGGTGTTATTATTAAGTTACTTTTTACGGGGGAATCAGCGCCTTGGGACACAGAACGGCCGCTTGGGAGGGTTGATCTCCAGCAATCCCATTTTATAGCGCTTTTGCAAGTGCTCAAAGCGCTGTACCATGGTTCATTCATTCATACATTGGGAGGTGAAGCGGCGAACAGTCGACGCCAGCGTCCTCACTTCCCACATTCATCACACACACCAATGGTGGCAAGCTCACACCGACCAACTCATTGGAGGCAATGTAGGGTTCAGTGTCTTGCCCAAGGACACTTCGACATGTGGACAGGAGGAGCCGGGATTCGAACCACCGACCCAGGGATCATTGGACGACCTGCTCTACCTCCTGAGCCACAGCCACCACACATGATAGCATTAGCATGATTCTGAATCCCTAACTTCTCCTGATGAGCAGGCGAAGTGTGTGTGTGCGTGTGTGTTTGTGCGAGCGTGTGTGTGTGTGTGTGTGTGTGTGTGTGTGTGTGTGTGTGTGTGTGTGTGTGTGTGTGTGTGTGTGTGTGTGTGTGCGTGTGTGTGTGTGTGTGTGTGTGTGTGTGTTAATGTGAAGTACATTGTAAAGCACATTTGAGTGGTCGGAAGAAGCAATATAATGCATAATGCAATGCAGCGTTGTGAGCTCATAGATGTGCTATTTTTGCAGAATGTCTGGCCCAGAATAGTTACGCCAGGGTTCTTGTGGTTAATAAGATGAAAATAAAACAAATCAAACGTACAGATGCAGTCACTACAACATTGGGGTTTGGGGTTTTCTGACCAATTGCATCAATCAATTGCATTTCAGATAAGAAGATTTACTTCACCAAAGCTTAATAAGTAGAGTATCTGGCTAGTGTCAACACTATGAGCTGAGAGATGTGATAGTCATGGCGTATTGGCGTTCCTAATGGCAGCACCTAAAGGCCAAGCAGGTCTGGCTGTCTTATACAGTGGTGGAGGAAGTACTCAAGGATTTTTGTTACTCAAGTAAAAGTATCCATAACATTAAAAAAAAAATCTCTTCAAAATCATTTAAAAATTGAAGATCTACATTCTACAATGCATCACGAGCTTGTAGGGTTTAAACGCCCGGCGTATATTGTTGGCATTCAACCTGTATGTTAGTAGTGTGTGTTATAGTACGTATTAAATGTTTTCAAGTGTAAAAAGTAGTATATTTGACTCTCTGATGTAGTGGAGTAGAGTAGAGTGGAGTTTTTTTTAATGTATTAAATACCCAAGTAAAAATACCTTGACATTGAGTAAATGTACTTAGTTACTTTGCACCACTGCTGTCCTAGATAGAGAGTGGGGCGGATCAGCTTTAGGAACCAGCTGTTACTGATGGAATTTGACATATTTTACATACAGATAAAACCTTTTTTTTTCCCCCCTATAAACCACCCCTCCCCCTCCTTTCCATTCCTCCTGTGATGACATAAAAGAAGGCAGAGCCAACACAGCTCTTTGATCCTACTACAGCTCCCATCTTCTGGAACTGGAAGCCAGCAAACAAAAGCACCCTCCATCTCCCCTTCTCTCTCAATCTATTTTCTACCTCCCAGAAATATTCATCCCTCCACCTTCTGACAGGGTACACAGAGAGAGAGAGAGAGAGAGAGAGAGAGAGAGTGTATGTGTGTGTGTGTGTGTGTGTGTGTGTGTGTGTGTCAGAGAGGAGGGGGGTGGTGGGAGGTAGGTTGTGAGAAGGGCAGTGGACCGAAAGTGGGTTGTTTTAGCCTTAAGCCATGGTGTTCTCTGAGTGAATTAAATATGGACGGAGCCCTTCCAGAGCACCGGCTATTCCGAGACACTGTAAAGTCTTCGTACAAATGTAACCAGACAAGACGTGTGACGTGAGGCGGGTCTATTTGGTTAAATGTGTTCTGTGTTCTTTCAGAGTTACAAGTGGATGAAAGAACACTGTGTGTGTGTGTGTGTGTGTGTGTGTGTGTGTGTGTGTGTGTGTGTGTGTGTGTGTGTACAGCAGTGCAGAGAGAGTGTTCTTTAGAATAAAGAGGGTGCGCTGAGGGGCTTGGACAGGCTGGGTGGATACCGTTCACAGCAGACGTTGTGATGTGTGTGTGTGGGGTAAAAAGCACCGTTTCCCAAACAGTGGGTCGGGATCCATGTTTGGGTCACGGACCAATTTTTATGGGTTGTGAGTAAAACAAAAAATCTTCTAAATCATGACAATTCTCTGAAAGGTTTGAGGCACATTTTAACGATTTTTCAAAAATAGCAGGTCTACAAGCTCGTAGCGCGCCACTCGGTGGAAAAAAATGAAAATGTTTAAGAAGTAGTGAAAATAGCAGATCTACAAGCTCACAACATGGAAGCTTGTAGATGTGCTTTGTTCACTAGTTTGGGTCCAACCAGGGCAAATGTCTAATTTCTATTTTGGGTCTTATGCTAAAATGATATTATGATGATTACAGATTAGTGTTTCAGCACTGATAAAAAAAGAATAACACAAAGTATAACATCTGGCTTAACCAGACCAACATGTTTGTGTCACTAGCAGCTCATGGTAACACTCTCTCTCTCTCAGCACCAAGTGAGTGAACCGATTAACCAAACGAACAGACACTATTCTATTATGCTAGTCCATTATTATCCCATTTTGGGCGGGAACCCCTTTTGGTGTGTAAGCATTATGCTATGCTTTAGCTATTGAAAAATAGCAGATCTACAAGCTCATAGCGCGCCACCGAGTGGCGGGCTACGAGCTTGTAGGTCTGCTATTTTTTGAAAAACCGAAGAACCACTGACATAGAAACATAGCTTTTTCAGAAAACTGTCAGGATGTAGACGACATTTTTAGAATCTGATCTCAGGTCAGAATGGGGAATCTGTACCATTATGGCTCAGTCCTTGCGCAGCCGACCAAGGTTCACTTTAAATCTGACCCGAGATCATTTGCTGCATGCATGTCCTTCCCCATCTCTACATCCTGCCATTTCCTCCTCTCCATCTCCACTGTCAAATAAAAGCTTGAAAATGCCCCAAAAGACAAAGTGGTCATGTATGTTATGTACACATAAAGCTAGACGTTAGCCACAGAACTAGAGCCGGCCCAAACTCTCTAGCAAGGAAAGAGCTACAGGGCGCTTCTGTACTGAATCATACCCGAGGCTGCAGTCCTGTACGTTTGATGTCCTCGCCAAGAGGGAAACTGTGCTTTTCCAGCGGAGATATTGGGTTTATGAGCTTCCGGCAGGGCTACTTGTTAACCTGTACCTGTCCTACCCGTGACCACCTCCAACCACTGCAGATGTGACAGTTATTCTCATCATCACAGGGTGGTTATAGAACAATTCAATATTCATTGAAATAAGTTCTGGATTGCAGCTTTAACCCATTCTGGGCGGGAACCCCTTTTGGTGTTTTAAACATTATGTTACAATTTAGCTATTGAAAAATAGCAGATCTACAAGCTCATAGCGCGCCACCGAGTGGCGCGCTATGAGCTTGTAGGTCTGCTATTTTTGAAAAATCGTGAAAATATGGATGGATTTAGAAGATTTTTTATTTATTTTTCGAGGTCAGGCCAAAATGGGTTAAAGAGGTCACTGGGCAACAGACAAACACATACAGAAACTCACTACCAACCTATACCCGATACGACTCCAATTTGATGTACGTACGGGTCCATTTGGTTACATCAATACAGTACACACTCTCAGAGTCAAAGGAAACACTGAGGGTTTTACGGTGGATGGCATCATGTGTACAAACCTGGCAGCGATGTGGCTGTAGAACAGCCCAGAGTCACTGACACTCTGAGGCATACAGTAACGCAGCACCTGGACCCGATGGAGGTCCATCCTGGTGATGCTGGCAGAGTGGTGACCGCAGCGCAATCTGTCACACACAGGAGGAGGGCTTCTGCTTCGATCCCTTTACATTTGTTACGCTCCGTATTTATAATAAGCCCCAGACGCTGAAAACTCATTCAGATCAAAGCCTAATCCTCCACATGAAAGCCTGCAGATATGAAATTCAATCGCGACGAGTGGCGGCGGCTTTTTTTCATACAAACGACCTCCCCAAACATGGAACGCATCACTTATGTTTCAAACTCGGAAAAGGAGACGCGATACAAAATCGATGCACCTCAGTTTCCGAAAGTTCTCCAACCTCTGGATCCTGACGTCTAGTATGAGAGAGAGAGGAGACTGGCCATCCGTCCTGTTCCAGTAACAAAGAGATGACTGACAATGAAGTCATTGACCAGCCTGTTGTCTGGCAGCTGAACAGATGATAGCGTGCGTGTGTGTGTGTGTGTGTGTGTGTGTGTGTGTGTGTGTGTGTGGCAGTGAACCTCTGTGTTATTGCGATACTCTGTTAACCCCTGGGGAGATTACCTCATATCCGCTACAAACAGACGCTACCCCCCACCCAGATTCTAGAGCGCACGCACGCACACGCACACACACACACACACACGTCCAATAAGCCCTACTGTTTGGTGAGGGGGGTGTAGAAGGGTGGGGCAGGGGGTGCTGTTAAGCCCCTCCCCTTTAACCCAGCCCAGCAGCCAGTCAGTGGCTGGTTGCCATAGCTACGGCAGCATTAGGGCAGGGACCGCAGGGTGTGTTCCATCCATCAGTACCACCGCCAGCCACTGGGCCAACAACACTGTGGTGTGTTCATATCGACTGGGGTGCCCTCTAGCCCAGGGGGGTGAACACACACACGCACTCACACTCACACTCACACACACACACACACACACACACACACACACACAATAGCGGATATATACAAGCTCACATCATGTGTCACATCGCAACACCTTTGAGCGACACTCGTACACGAACACGACAAAGCAAAGCATTCGACTACCAAAAAGAAATAAAAGTTGAAAAATGGAGATACAAGGTTTCTTCCCAACGGTAACTAATGATGGTGGATATGGGACAGGCGCTTAGGGCCCTAATGCTCAATCACTGTTAAACACAGTGGGTTGCTATTTAACTCATTTCTTCCCTCAAGTCCGTATATATACACGACGTACCACAACGTATACTCTGTCTATAGAATCATTTAGTCCAACAGAAGCTTTTAACATTGGTCCGGTTCCAACTTCCTATAGCAACGCCCCACCGTTCCAACTATGGGATTGAAAATATATTCACAGTGCAAAGCAGTTGAAAGGAGGATTTTCAAGCCTCCATATAATCGGATTCTAGGATCGCTGTCCTCGGTGGATTTTCTGCCATCCACATTTCTGATTTAATTTGTGCCTTTGTACCGCGACGCTGCTGCCATGTAAAAGCTCTGACTTTAAAGTGAACGCGGATGCTGATTATTATTTTGGCTTTTGTGCCTTTTATTGATAGTTTACAGTGAAGACAGGAAAAAGAGAATGGGAGAGATATGCAGCAAAGGTCGTCATGAACGGGTCTCGAACACGCGACACGCTGTCAGGCCAGAGCCTAGATTATGTGGCATGCACCTGGACCACTAGGCCAGCGGGCGCCCCACCTGGGACTCATTTTATTTAAGGTTATTTGAACGACTCTGTATGGTAGAGATATGATGTTATAATAAACTAGTGGTTGGAGGAGGTGGTCTGCCTACTCTTGTACTCTAACTCTAGTATAGGACACCTACTGGTTGAGAGGTACAGCATGAAGATCTTAAGCCTGAGATCAGATTCTAAAAATCTTCTACATCCTGACAGTTTTCTGAAAAAGCTATGTTTCTATGTCCAAAATAGCAGAACTACAAGCTTGTAGCGCGCCACTTGGTGGCGCGCTATGACCTTGTAGATCTGCTATTTTTCAATAGCTAAAGCATAACATAATGCTAACACCAAAAGGGGTTCCCGCCCCAAAATGTGTTAAGCCCAATAGGTCCTCTGGTCAAACCAGAGTGGGGATTCCCTCTTGGTAGCAGATGTTTGGGTTTCCCCACGCGGCATACCCAGATTATAATCCCAGGTCAGGTGTTACATGTGCAATAAACAACAGGACATAAACCTTACTGTGTATAGCGTTACAAGTCACTAGTCTCAGACAGTGCCATACTGATTTACAGAGAAACACACTTACACATTCACAGCATTCAAGACTGAGTGTATACGCCGTAAAAATGCTCAGTGTTAACATCCAGTAACCAGTTTTATAGTGTACAGTTAGAACATAATGGACCATTTGGTTCCATCTGTACACTCTGAGAGAGTCAGATTAACACTCAGGATGTTACTATGTACTTTTACTGACATGATAACTTTACACATAATGTTGCTCCCTGACCTCGGCCCCCGCCTCGTCTCTAGCCTTATAACCACTGACCTCCAAGGCAGCGAGCAACGCATACAGAAGAGACACACGGTCACGTCACGGCCGCCAAAGAGACCACCCGGGACTTAGCGGAGGTGGCCAGAGGTGAGTGGTTAAACCAAGGTTACAGTCAACAGTGATTGGGTTAAATGAGATTTCCAGGCAACTACGATTTGTTCTCTGTAGCACTGTCAGGGACAATTACTGTCAGCTAACCTGTAGCTCTGGCAAGCTGATGGAGAGACTGATATGAGAACCCTGCTGTACAAGTGTACACTGTCTATTATAATGCATTACAACTATGATCCTGGTCTAAATAAAAAGAAAGTGTTTTGCCCCGCTTATAGCCTAGCTCATCGTTTATTACCACTTTCACAGTATACCACTAAGCCCAATTCCTTGTAGTGGAAACGGTGGTACAAGTAGGCGGTGTGGAGTGGTGTTCGGCCATTGAAGTGGAAATCGGGCTTTAATGCCATCCATCCATCCATCCATCCATCCATCTTCAACCGCTTATCCGTAATGCCTGAATTGTAAATTGAGGTTATTCTTAACCCATTTTGGGGCGGGAACCCCTTTTGGTGTTAGCATAGCATTATGTTATGCTTTAGCTATTGAAAAATAGCAGATCTAATCTATTCTGCTATTCAAAAATAGCAGACCTACAAGCTCATAGCGCGCCACTCGGTGGCACGCTATGAGCTTGTAGGTCTGCTATTTTTGAAAAATCGAAGAATGACTGACATAGAAACATAGCTTTTTCAGAAAACTGTCAGGATGACAGATTTTTAGAATCTGATCTCAGGTCAAAATGGGTCAATGCCATTCATCCATCCATCCATCCATCTTCAACTGCTTATCCGTAATGCCTGAATTGTAAATTGAGGTTATTCTTAATGCATTGATGAGGAAGAATTGCATAGTTAACAACAGGTAACAGGTAGAATTCTATATGGCAACTGCATGCTTATTCTATGTGGCAAGTGATTATTGACATCATGTTTCTCCTTTCATGATATGCATGATGTACAGTATATTATACTGGGTTTGAAGGAGACAGAGATTAGTGCTTGATATAAACACAAACAACACAAAACGCATCATATAGTTATTAGTGGGTCAACAAACTCAACACCAATCCTGAGGGAAGATGGAAGGCTTCTTTACTAAAAGATGAATGAGGACGCAGTGCCTTTAAGTCACATAATAATGACTGAATTCTCACAAATAATAATGATTAATGAGATGCATTTCTGATGTACCGAAATATAGGTCGAGAATGTTCACAATGCCAATGCTTATTCTGAGGCTCTGTTCTTATAGCAACTAAAACACTACCCTACCAGAGGCGTTCATTTCAGAAATAAATAGGGGGTAGCAAAGATTTTTTTTTGGAATAACTGAATTTGAGGTTAAAAGGGGAAGACTAAGGGGGTGGCAAACGTGTCATGATTTGGATGCCCCTGTTTCCTGACCTAAGTAGGTGACTGGCCCCCCGTGGTGACATACCTTATTCATCACATATCTCCGTAGTTGCCAATAGGCCTTGGGGCTGATTGTCATGGACACATATGGAGAGCATGTATTTTCCACCACCCCTCCCCCACCTCCCTCCCTCCCTCCCTCCTCCACGGCGCTCATGGGTCCTCCTCGTCATGACGCTAATCCTGCTTTCCTTAAAGGGAAACACCACCTCCTTTCAGAGCGAAACACTGCACGGCGCACGCAGTGCTCGGCAGTGTCTACTGTCTACTGTCTACACTATACAGCACTGGTCCCCAAACACTGGGTTCTGGAGCCGTTTGTGGGTCACGGACACATTTTTATGGATCCCTTTATTTTTGGTTTCCTACATTTTGTTTTTAATTATTGTTAATAATTAAAACATTTTTCATGAAAAGATGAAAGAAAATTTTAAGAGAAGTTCCAGAAATTAGAAAACAAATGTGAAAATAGCCGATCTATTGAGCTTGTAGATCTGCTATTTTCACTAGTTTGGGTCCTGGGCGAATGTCTAATTTCTCTTCTGGGTCGCAGGCTAAAGCGTTTGGGAACCACTGGCATACGTACTGTACCAATAGTCCGACATACGTGGCCGGTTGAGACTCACCCGTGGCTTCCGTGTGCGGTTAGGGTTAGGTTAGGTTTAGGGTTAGTAATGTCGAATTATCGGGACGTCGGATTAACGCTACGCACCCCTTGCTATACAGTAACAGTCAGACACACACAAAATAGAGACGGGCTGGATTTTTGTGTCTGACCAGCAGCACATTCAATGGTCAGACTGTCAGCAGTCACGGCAAGGAGGGTCACGAGGAGTCGAGAGACAGGAGGCATGAGGGATTCGACAATGGGGATAGAAAACTAGAAGAAAGTTGATAAGCCATTGGACAGAATGAGAAACAGTAATTCTCTTCCAGCCATGCTGTGCGAAAGCAACCACCAATATGTGCTGTATGAGATGCACGACTTGACCATGTCAGTATCAGTTATTATACTGATACGGAGAAGAGAGACAGAAAGAGAGAGGGAGAGACTGCTGTGCAGACATTTTAGATTATTACAGCGTATGCTAGCAGACGTAAAACCCACTGATGTTATCTACCCTACTCTGAGCTCTGAACACAGTGTTTTGAGCTCCAACAAATCATTATGCTCTTTTGTAATCTGCCTTAGCCAACATTTATATAGAACAGTGGTTCCCAGACTGTGGCGCGTGCGCCCCTTGTGGTGCGCGAAGTCGCGAACGCCCTCTAGGGCGTGCGTGACATGAAAAGGGTAATTTTAGGGCAGTTTTATGGTGTTATTTAACACAAGCGACAAAATCCGGCAATCACCACTGTAAGGAGATGTATAGAGCAGCTGCTGGAGTACACAGCAGCTGCATGTCTCTCAGTGAGTGCAGTGACATTCCGTGATTATTTGCCATAATTATATAAAAAAAAGTATTATTTTCAGCCAAATACAACGAGACTGAGCGTTGGGGGAGGTAACAGGGGACTGCTGACGCTGATGTAGAGAAACCCTTCTGTCATCTGGCCTTCGATGGTCCTACTCCCATTCATGCAGTGGTTAGTGCTTGCACACACGCACACACACACACACACACACACACACACACACAGTGTGTGAGGTGGGATCTACACAAAGTCTCTGAAAGTGATACTAGAAACTAAGTGAGAAACTCAATCTATCGTCCCTAGAAAGGATTTGACCAATGGAATATTTGTGGGAGGTTAACCAATCACGCCTCCCCACTAACAGCTGGCTGGAGAGAGAGAGAGAGAGAGAGAGAGAGAGAGAGAGAGAGAGAGAAAGTCAACAACTCCTAGAGGATTTTCCCCCTCCTTCTCTTCTTCCGGTGTCTATCTACTCAGTCTACCCTGGTGCATTATTCAACAACGCAGTGAAAGCATGAGAGAAGACAAGGATGCACAGAGACAAAGATATACTGTACAAAAAGAGAGAGGAGGAATAGAATAGAATAGGAGAGAAGAGAAGAGACATATAGGTGTTGTTTCTTCTTGCAGACAGAACAGTGTTCCCTGCCCTGCCCGCGTGCTCTGAGGGTATGTTGTATATATAAAAAGATCCCAAAACCAGCTCCAGCTCTGTGGTCACTGCAGGCAGCTGGAAAGAGAGCGAGAATGGCTTTGAATAAATACCAGCGGGACAAGCAGCGGCAACGCATGCTTTCCCTCTCAGTCACAGCGGCTACCGCAAAACTCTGAAGCCAAATCCGCTCCTTCTCACATAACGCTTTACAGCAGGACAGGACAGGAGAGAGGCAGGGGCATGGGAAGATGAGGCAGAGAGAGAGAGAGAGAGAGAGAGAGAGAGAGAGAGACAGAGAGAGACAGAGAGACAGAGAGAGAGAGAGAGAGAGGATTGGACGAGCATTGTTTCCTTACCCAAAGTCATCAAGGGAGTACATGTCTGGCAAATTGCTTCAGCTAGGTTAGGTGAGAAGCGGAGAATCCTTTCGCACACAAGAGGAAAGGAGGAGGTTGGGGAGATTATGGTGGAGCGCAGAAGGAAGCATTAACAAGAGGGAACGCGCGGAGAGCTGCTATACTCATAATGTCCAACACTGTGACTGTACTCGGTTTGCCATCCAGTGAACGTCTTCCTTCCCTGAACATCCTCAGAGCGGTACAGGGGAAAAAGGCAAAAAGTGGCCGCGCCGTTGGAGCAGACGTCCACATCGTTAGAAGTCCATAGTTGTGTGGAGGAGAGAGAGGGGGAGAGAGAGAGAGAGAGAGAGAGAGAGAGAGAGAGAGAGAGAGAGAGAATATGAGAGCTGGGGAGGGCAGAGAGCAAAAGAAGGAGGGAGCACAGTAGTGTTGAGACAGAGACAGACAGAGAGAGGGACACACACGTCACACACACAGACAGAGAGAGAGATAGAGAGAGAGACAGAGAGACAGAGAGAGAGAGAGAGTGACAGAGGTAGACAGAGAGAGAGAGAGAGAGCAGGGAACATGTGACTAGACAAGACCAGTCACCTTGCTCCATGCCAAGGATTGGAGATCTTTTCTTTCTGCCTCCAAGGAGTCATTTCCATTGGATGGAAATAATTACAGTGTGGCACGTTGGGATACAACCCTATAGTACTCACACAGGGAGCTGTCAGACAGTAGTTTACAGTATAGTACAGTACAGAGTACAGCCAGGCACATGCACCTCACAGTTCTCTCTACTCTACACGTTAAGAGACAATACATGATCGATTTTTCATGATAGGCTTTTGCTGAGTGTTAATTTAATTCTACAGGTCAAATTGTACAGTGTCAGAGTTAGATTGACACACATTCAGCCCCCGTGAGATGACAGAACAACAACTCACACTCAACAACTACTCAAACCTCTTGATGGGCTAAACAAAGTCATTCTTTTGACTATACTTGAGACTTGGGCTCACAAATGATCAAAAACAAACTATTGCTCCCAAAATAATCATATAACAAAGTACTATTACTCAATCCTGCATTCTGTATCAACAACCCACAGCCATTTGATAACATACAGAAAGAACCCACAATGGAAGGTCTTTGTGTTGCAGATTATAGCTCTGGCGTTCTCATTCCTGCAGTGTAGTGTAATCTTTTGCTTTTCTCTCCCTTGTAGCTTGTCGTACTCCACTGTCGTCCATCTGGCCGAAGGCTAACTTAGACCATTAAGCAGCTTTACCACAGCAGGCCAAGGTGTGGACCACAAACAAAGAGCATTCTAGTCTAGAGGGTATATTTGCACAAAAACCCACAAGAAAGGCAAGACCACGCCACGACCTCCTATACAATCACCTGTTTTGACTGTTATCAATCGACAAGACCGCAATGATCACTTAGGATTAAGTACGATTGTTGTACTATGGGCATGCTCTGCCGATTGATAAAACGATAAAAACCGGAAAACAGGATTACGGTTGGCGAACATGCGTTAATATTAGGACCGCACTGCATTCACTTCACTCAAGCATGAAGGAAGCATGAGTTAAGTCTGTTGCTCTCCCCAGGTTGGCGGAGGGTGTGTAGAGCCCAGGATCACATTAGATGATTGACACAGGGGTGAAAAATGGGTTACAAAAAGAGGCTTGTCATTTTCAGTAGGCTCCCAGCATGTCCAGTAGACCGATAAGATCGGTTAAGGTGTTATCAAGGCCAGTAGGCTCCAGACTACATGCAGTAGGTCCGATCGGCTCTATAAGATCGGCGTAATGAGTAACCTATTGGGAATTATAGGGTGATTTCCCCTAAAATGCAGTCAGACGGGACGTTTTTGTAGCCTCGGTAGGTTTAAACATGCTGAGCCTGAGACTTAAATATTACAGTATGTCAATTATGACAGAGATTCCCAGCAAAGCCGTCATAACCCCATCTTATTTCCATATGAATACGGCCTGCATGAAAGAAATGAGGTTCAAACTTAAATAGAACGTCATCCTGATTGTGCCATAACAACATAACTGTTCTTGGCTTTGCTAAATTGGTACTAGAAGAACTAGATTAGTACTAGAATGCTTCATTAGAAATATACATTTCGGGGGAAAGGGGGGGATATTTACTTTTATTTAAGAGTATTAGTTACCTTCTACTTACCAGTAGGTATAGCATGTTGGTGTAATAGATTGGAAGCTTACGCTATAATTTGATTGATTCATGACAGAAGCCAGAAGATATGGCAGATCTAATATAAATGATGCTACACTGAACTAGATACACATCATACAATACATAGTGAATTGGAGATTGAATTATTAAAGAGAGAGAGAGAGAGAGAGAGAGAGAGAGAGAGACTGACTTGCTAGTAGTGGTGGGTTCAATTAATCGATATGGCAATATATTGATATATACTGAATCGATACAAAGGCTGCTATATCGATTGTGTGGGCGATGCAGCTTTGACATAATAAACATATGGTGTAGGTGCAATGCACAATAACGCCACAAGGTGTCTTTAATTTTAATTTAAAGATCCAGAGTGTTTTATTGTATTTGTGCAATACTTAAAGGCTTTGCCTTTGCTACAGAATATGTAATGTAGTGTAGTAAATACATGGTCATTATTTGGAATCAGCGTATAACCTCACGTATCTGTGAGGTTGCAGGCAACAGGGCTGAACAAATCACGCCTTTCATTTGCTAGGCAATGATTGTCTTTTGGTGTGATGACTCTGAGATCAATTTGATACACTAGTACAGACCAATGTTAGCCTGTGGGTTAAAATTAGCTTAGCTCCGCATCAATATGTGTACGTTCATCATGTGTGTGTATGCATGCATGCATGCACACACACACAGATACACAGGGACACACATAGGTTTGCAAAGGAGGCAACAGGGCTGAACAAATCACGCCTTTGATTTGCTAGGCAATGATTATCTTTGGGTGTGATGACTCTGAGATCAATTGATACACTATTAAATGGATCCTGATGGGGTTCAATCAATAGACTGGTCACAACATGAGGATGAGTAATGATGCTATGGTGGGTTGTGTGAAATATGAAGGGAACATTACACAACAAAATCCTGTTAATAATGGGGGTGATGTCATGATATGCAATGCATGGTACTGTAAGTCCACAGTTGAGGTTTAAGTGAACCTTTAGAAGTGAGAGGCCGGGACAAAAATGAGACACATTTGGAAGGCATCATGATGCTACAGTACACATACTGTACACTACACTCAAAGTTGTGTGTACTATTGTTATTAAAAGTGAAACATGGATATCATATAGCCGCTGTTGGGGCTGCTGCTGCTGCTGGACTGTGCTGACGCAGGCTCTTGCTGAGCAGATCTCTGATCAGCTACGAGGGCAGCGGAGTCAGCCTGCAGTCAAACGCACGACTCAGCGTTTTCTGTGCCACCGGCTGACCTACAACGCAGCCTGCACCTTCACTACAGTATGATGAGTCACACCACGACTACTGTACCACTTCACAAATCATCCTCACACTGACAGCACGGCAGGGAGCTCCGTCTTTCTTTTCCTGCGCTGTCTAATGTTTAATGTCCCTATTCTTGGTGTCTGTCTTGCAACATTTCCTCCACCCTCAGTGCTGTGTGCGTGCGCATGTGTGCGTGTACGGCTGTGCGCGTGTGAATGTACAGTAACACACATTGTAAAGCGCTTTGGATAAAGGCGCTATAGAAATACAGACCAATTATGTTAGCCTGTGGGTTAAAAATAGCTTAGCTCCGCATCAATATGTGTACGTTCATCATGTGTGTGTATGCATGCATGCATGCATGCACACGCACACAGATACACAGGGACACACATAGGTTTGCAAAGGACGCAACAGGGCTGAACAAATCACGCCTTTGACTTGGATCATCTTCTGTCTTTCTGCAAGGCAAAGACCAGTCACCTTGTTGTTGCTTTGTGGAGATTTAAGACTTCCCCTTTGGGTCCGAGTCAAAGAGCTTAGCAGCCACTGGCAAGAGCACGCACGCACGCACGCACACAAAAGAGCTTTTGCAGACAGGAGAAAGATATGTAAATCGCAAATGTGCCATGCAGGAACGTATATTTCAATCATTTGACTTCCATAAGTTGTATTATGCGAGTACAGATGAGAATGATGTTTGGATCCTAGTAACTAAGCATTCCTTTAACACTGAGGGTGTAATAATGGACCCGAAATGGACCTTCAACACTGAATGATATGTCTTTACACCTTCAGGATTGAATGAACACCACTAGGGAAAGGGAATTTTACCGTGCACTACCGTGCAAAGCAGAAAGCACAGTAGCATTCTGCACAGCTGTTCAGCTTACGGAGGACGGAGCCTTGAGGCTCCACTGTCTACTCTCTTCCCTCCCTCTCTCATGTGTCTTTTCTCTTCCCTCCCTCTCTCATGTGTCCTTTTTCCTCTGAGGGAGATGGTCACATGCACAACCACAAAGGGGCTATCACGCGCACGCATGCATGCGCACACGCACACACACACACACACACACACACACACACACACACACACACCCCTTTGTGACATTACTTTTGACTTGCAGTACATTCATCCATCCCCTGACCCTAACCCCAAACCTGGCAACTCAGCCCCAACCTCAAACCCAATTAAACTTCAGTGAAATCTAACTGGCGACACCAATAATTTTGGCACAAGTTTGACATGCTGACCCCAATCATCCGGTTACATTTCCAACATTTGTCCCCACAAATGTGGCCTTTGCCAGGAACACACACACACGTTGGATTTGCAAACCTTTAGGGACATTGCACTGATTCATTTCACACCCCTTACCCTAACCATAATTGATCTAACCCTAACCTTAACCCTAACAGCTGTATCCCTAATTCCATGACACTGTGGTCAAGTCTCATTGGAGTCTCATTGGAGTCTAATTGGCGGCGAGTAGAAACACTTGCCGCCATTGGCGATAATGGCGAGTAGTTGCATGTTGCCACAAGGAGTTGCGAATAGTTGCATTGGTGCGGTTTGGCCTTTAAGGAAAGAACTGCGCTCTCTCTCTCTCTCTCTCTCTCTCTCTCTCTGTAGAATACAATCCTTTTCTCTGGAGAGAATATGGGCCTCACTGCATTCTGCATACCAGACTGCTCAGTGAAGGGCTCAAAATACTACCTCAATCCATAGGCCTGGGGTTGATTTAGAACACAGACTTATAGGATTTGGACAGAAGACATCCTCTTTTTCCATTGGCTGTGTGTGTGTGTGTGTGTGTGTGTGTGTGTGTGTGTGTGTGTGTCGGGCATCATTCTGTTCTGTGCGTCGGTCTATGTGTGTGCATGCGTCTGTCTGATAACCTGCCTGGCAACTATACCGGAATAAACACCTCCCCTGGAAATGCTGAGATGGGTCATTTGTGCCTGATGCCCCCAAACATTCAATTTCCCTTCCATCCAGATTCCACACCACATAGACACACCATCCATCATACGGTACCCCATCCATCCATCCATCCAACCATCCATCCAACGCAAGTAGCAAGTAGCCTTATCACAGGTGCAGAAAAAACGTGATGCTGTGGTTTCCATGACAACATTAGCCCACCTAAATCCTGCATTCAATCAAAATGGGCGTGTCCATCCACGACAATAGATTTATATGGAGAAGACAGTGGTATTGATGCGTGATTGATTATTATAAGCAACCGGGACGTAAAGCGATATATTCCATGTCTATTCGGCAGATGCACGTCGTGGGTGGGTCCGCCTGATCATCATGGTCAAAGTATTGTCCTCACGAGCACAATAACCAAGTCAATACAATAATAAAATACAACATTTCACCGTGCATGGTATGGGTATTGACGCATATATTCGCTGTGAATGATCAAATCCTGTACATTGCGGATGCAGATTCCAGGATGGAGGAACCGGTGCATCGTTCATACTGCGACCTGACATGACGCGGTAGGTCGGCTCAAAGCAGGGAGCGCATGGAGCTAACCGTTGCTTACCTCATTTTCCCGTCTTCTATTCAATGGGAGATGATGGCATGAAATGGTCCAAGCAAGTCCTCTTCGTTTCCGAATAGCGTCTATCTAGACGAGTGGGCGACAATAGTCTATGTGCGATGCAGCAGCCTCGTGTCCGGCACATATATTGTAAATGAATAAAAATGATTATAGGCTGAGTGAGTCTGTGTTTCTGATAGACGCTATGCGAGAATCCGAGCGTTCTGTCCTCTCGGCTTTGTGCTCCCTTGTCTCTCTCCACGTGCGTTGCTTATTCCCAATTCCATGTTCATGCGATGCGCTGGTTCGGTTGAAGACGGTGGACCGTGGTTGTCACCCGCCCGCCTCGCTGTTTCCATATTTTCTTCCCATTCGGAGTGTTTTGGCGAGGTGGAGATTTGAGAAAATGTTACACACAGGCGTGCTAAACAGACCGGGGGTCAGCTCAATGCTGCCCACTAGCGACGAAGACGCGCATGCGTGCATGCACGCACCCCCATCTCCTTTCTCCTCCCATCTGCCCCCTAGCTCTCTAGCCCCTCCCCCCACACATACACACAGTAGACAGTACATACTATACATACACTCCCCTCCCTTCTACGTTGTTATGATTATTATGTCGTGTAACATGCCCCCAAAAAAATACAAAATCTGAAAAGAGGACGGACACACTCTTTCTCCTTCAGAGAAATGTGAAAACACCTTTGTCACAAACCTTTGACAAATTACACACATAGTCAATACAAGTCAGCTAGACAATAAACTATATAGTTACTTTACATTTTAGTTCGTTTTTTTCTTATATTTTTAAACATAAGGAAAAACGTTTAAGGCATTGCAGTCACAAGTGAAAACCTCCAACACAAATCCTCAGTTATTATGATTTACTGTGCAGGATGATTTGGAAGTGATAATGCCTGGGATTCCAACCTGGGTATCCCGTGTTGAAAGCCAACACCTTAACCACTAGCCTAAAGGGGAATTCCCCCCCTTCATTGAGGGAGGTAGCCTAATAGGCAGAGGCTCTGAGGAGCTAGCCCACTACTGCTGCCTGCTACACCAACACACAAAAATCATGAAATATTAAAACTCATATAATAGAAAAAGCATGAAGAGCCACAGAGCAATAGACATTCCATGTTGCCTTTATGTCAGATAAATATTTGTAAGTGTTTAGTGGTAAAACTATCTACGAAGACTACGGTCACTCTGGAGAGGTAACTTTAAATAGGCCTACTGTATCAAATATCAGATGATTTGCTGTCATTGCAACCCTCTTAATTATAACATTTTAAACATATTCAAATCATGACAGTTACACTGTTATGGCATTATTCAAATCTATTTGATCCCAATCATCAAAATGCTTAGAAGAGCAAGTTAAAACAAGTTTATTCATGCATTTCAGTATTAAATCATGAGTTGCTGTTTATCTTAAAATTAAATAGATGTTTTTTGTGTGAGGAATTAGGACTTGTTGAAAGCCATAATTAAAGCTTGCTCGGTGGTGATTTTGCTTGTTCATAATGTGAATAGGCCTGATGTATATATTCTTTTTTATCAAGTTGAAGCCTTGTTATGCTCCGAAAAATAACCGATTTACAAGCTCACAATGCATCACAAGTTGTGACATGTTGTTTGTGAACTTCTAGAAATGCTATTATTGGCATCGTATGTCATCGTATGGCATCGTATGTCAAAGTAATAAATCAGAGAGTGTCACACGTGGGCATCCCTCGTTCAACCTTGAGCATTTTGAAGATATTTATCTTGTCAGCGGTTGTCAGTGCACACACATAAGTAAACAGTTACAGTGCAATGGTCTGATCCTTACAACATGGGCAGACTACAGACTCATACAGATTTGAAACAGCTCCATAATAATCATAGAACAGCTCAATGCTCGATTTGGTTTGCCTTCCACGTCAGCTTTGACATCAATGCAAGGGCATGGTAAGATAAATCAAGCATGTCACAGGTTTATACTTAAAACAGTTGAAACCGTTTCAAATACATACATCTACATTTTGCCCATGTCTGTTACAAACCTATTGTTATATTTACACAACTATATCTATACAGGGCTTCAGTAAAATAGAAAACTCAAAGTGAAATTGGCATTAGAAGTAGTAGCCCATGAACAATAAATAATAGAAAAACAGTTTCTGGTTGTAAAGATGAGGAAGCACGAATCGTAGCAATGTCCCCATATAGTGCCTTTGACAAAAACTAAAATTGCTAATGTTGCATTCAATAACTTATAATTTGTCACTGGTAAAACTGTGCGGTACCTCAGGGAACCTGATTGGGGCAGCACTTTTCCTATCACGATCACGTGAATGTTGGGCCTGCTGCCTCATAATTATGTTTAAGGGCCTGCATAAGGTACCTAATGTAATGATTGTAACAAAAATGTGTGAATCCATTATTCTCTTTGCATCTAAGATATTAAACCTCACCAAAACCACTGTTGGCTGGATCCTATTTCAAGTGCCTGGTAAACGCATTCATGTACAACTACTTGTTTTTAACATATAAATCACAATAGTTGAACAATGGTTAAAAATATAATACAACATAACTATGGTCTATGGTTAATAACACTGCTTTTGCAAAGGCGGAGCGGTGTCTTCAGAACAGAAATAGTTTTGTTCTAACATTGTTAATAAAATGGGGAAAGGTTAAAATTCTACTTTAGTAATGCTTTCCTGAGTTGTTAAAGACAAAATAAGAAAACATTTATTAATTTAAAATTTAAAAAGTCTATAGGTGCTGTCCACTGAATTACTCTCAACACAGGTTCTGTTCCAAACACTCTATCCGACTGCTTGTTTAGTGCCAAACAGAATATTGTTTGGTTCAAACACTTCACTGCAATTTTATTGGATTTTGTTATGATAAATTCTAGGGAAATCATCCTCTTTGGGACAGAATATATGGCATGGCTGTGCCTGTGCACATATATGGCAGGGCTGTGCAGTGAAAATCACTGTGCAAATACATTTTGGCTTTAGAGCCTTTGGTTCTGTCTGTGTGGATTTGATCCATTTTATTTGTTCTGTCTCATATTAAACAGTGGTTCATGCTGTTTTTTTGCTGACATGTAGGCTACAGTATGTGAGTAAGCAATGTTTAGACAGGTCAAGTGAAAGGTGATTTGGAGCACTATTCTAGCTTTCTGGATGTGAAAGCCACTCTCACAACCATGTACACCTCCAACAATTCATTTACTTTAGGTTCACGAGTGAAGACGAGGACTGACAGGCCCTGGTTCTGTCAAGTCACACTTCTGTTCTGTTTAGATCAGCTCATGCCATCTGACGTCTTCAGGTCGGTTCAGTTCATGCGTGATCCATCGCGTGGGTGTTAACGTTTGGTTTGGTTCGGTTCAGTTTAGTGCAGTTCTCTCCGTCTGAGTGGTATAGAGTTCTTTTCAGTTCAGCTGTTCATCTCAAGGACCAGTTGCAGCAATGCTTGATTTATACTCCGTTGTAGTTGACTGTAGATCTGCTTTTTTTCAGCGAGTGAAACCATTGTACGACAGAGTATAAAGAAGACTTAATTAGCCAATCGGTATGTGTGTCTGGTGTCATGTGTTTTGCTCAATGCTCAGACTATCCTCCACTGCATCACGCTCATATCCTTCCCTCCTGTAGACACCAGGAAGCCGTCATCATATAGGAAGTTCACGTTGGTCACATGACTGCTGTGGCCACCATACACATGGCTGGGAGCCTGAAAGAAAACAAACAAATTATTTAAAGCATAAAATACTTACTTTCAGGTTTGAGTATTGGGTATTTTGTGTGGCCACAGAAAATTGGTCAAAGTCTCGTCCCTGGCACCCTAGGGGTACTTGAGGGAGTTCCAGGGGGTCCCCATCTTAATGATAGTTAGGAAGCAAATGGACCCCGGCTTATGGGTCTGTTACTCAAAGAGTGTACAAATGGAACCAAATGGACCCGTTAAATTAACATTGATTTTTACAATATAAATTGGGGTCCCAGAAATAGAAATGAAATTGCCATTAAATGGGAGCCCGTAGCCTAATGCATGTTAAACTGGGGGTCCTTGAAATTAAAATGGTTGAGAATCACTGCTAGAGCCGTACAAATCTTTTCTTACGGGGGTCCCTGGCATATCGTTTTCAAATTGGGGTCCGCAGGCTAATAAATGTGAATTTGGGGGTCCTTGGCAAGAAATCGTTTGAGAACCACTGTGGTAGTGTACATTATCTTACCCTGAACTGTGAGCAGGGGTATGAGAAGAGGTGGACCTTCCCAAAGTCATCTCCAGAGACCAAAAAGTTCTTTCCATTGTCCCTGCAGACAGCGTTAATATCTGTCCCGTCTGAGCCATCAGGCCACAACCCTGAGAAACACAAGCACTCTTACTGGATGGATACACACATGGAAATCATGCCGACGCACGCACGCACGCGCGCACGCACACACAAACACACACACACACACACACACACACACACACACACACACACACACACACACACACTCACTCACTCACTCACTCACTCACTCACTCACTCACTCACACACACACTCACTCACACACTCACACAAAGAACTGTCACTTACCAAAGACATGGAAGCCTAGAGTACAGGTATAGGTGGCCCAGGTGATGTCTCTGGTGGTCTCCATACTGACCACCTGTTTACACACTGAAGGTATCCCTGAGGAAACACACACACACACACACACACACACACACACACACACACACACACACACACGCACGCACGCACGCACGCACGCACGCACACACACACACACACACACACAGATTGACAGATTAATAAAACGGCTAATGATTTCGGTTCATGGTAGACTGGCTCTTTTAGGTAGGAACTAGGTCAGGGGTGGGCAACTTTGCAGATGGAGGGCCACTATACACACACTACACTCACTCCAGAGGGCCACATTACACTATCGTAGCAAAAATACCAGATCCACAAGAAAAAAACGTGCCGCACGGCGACACGTTTTGAGCTTGTAGATATGCTATTTTTGTTATTTGAATTGAAATCCTTTTTTTTTTTTTTTTTTTCAAATGCATTTAGTTATACTAAATAGTATAGTAGACTGAAGTAGTTAAAGTGGGTCATGTTTGCGTGTTTAGAATTATAATATTAACCATGTATGAACTAGGTGATTGGTAGAGATTGGTAACACAGTGGTAAATCAAGCTCTCATGTATTTTGTCTTTTCTCTCATTTTTTTATATAAAGAAAATGTCACTTGACTGTCATCTGGGGACACGTGGGAACCCCTCTGGGGGTCCCGACCCACAGGTTGAGAACCCCTGGTGTAGGGTACGACATTTACTTGAAGTAGCCCTTCCTGAAGCTCATAAGGCCAATAACTCCCCTGGAAGTAGATGTTTGTATTCTCACACAGGAGAACCAGCATTGAATCCTATTCCTGGGTGTTACAGTTGCAGTTACATTCTCTCCGCCAGGAGAGGACATACAAGTTACGATTGTAGCTTTAAGCCTGTAAAAAATTGTGTGAAGGGTGAATATACTTACAGTAGAGAATTTCATAGTCTCCAGAGTTTGACACCAGATACTGGGAGTCCTCTGACCAGTCCAGATGGGTGATGAAACTAGAGTGACCCTGCGAGAGAGACATAGGTCATGGGCAGGATGGAGACAGTGTTATTAACCATTTAAATGCTATATACTTTGTTCACCAGTCCCAAAGGGGTTCTATTCTCGCTCCCCTCCTTTTTTCCCTACACTTTGCAGAAAACGGCCAATCACAATGTGTGTGAGTTTGTAGATCTGCTATTTTGTTATTTTGAATGCTTCAAATAACCCATTATGGAATATAATTATGGAAAAAAACGTCGTCATAATTTTGTCATATGGAACTGTACGAGTCAGCTTGTTGTGACAGCATTGTGTCCGAATGCAGCTGTATCAACATGAACGCAAGCACACTCACACGCACAAACACACCCCTACACGTGCACACACACACACACACCCCTACATGTGCGTGCACACACACACACACACACACACACACACACACACACACACACAGAAAGGAGTTGAGAGAGGATCGAGCAGGAGAGACGCAGGCCAAATATAGGGGTGAGAAGGGAACTAATGATATAGTTGATGAGAGGGGGAACTAAAAACAAGGGAGCAGGAGGAGGGCTATTAGGCACTCACCGAACACTTGCCCACCCGGCTGTACTTCCTGCCATTCTCTGCCACAGCGTAGACGTAGATGTAGTTGTCATGGGAGCCAATAGCCAGGAAGTTACCATCTAGAAGAAAATGACAGGTGACTGGAATGCTAAGAAATACAATTATTGTAAGCTGAAAGTGCACAGGAGGAGACTAGCTACACCGGTATCTTTATTGCATCGTTTCTATTCCCTCTCTCTGTTTGGGACAAGCAGAGAATGGATATAAAATGTATGGAATATTTAACTTTTTCTTTTCTGTGAACTTTACTTTCATTTGCAGACGCCCTCTCTGTGCAAGAGTATAGGAGTCATCTGAAAAAACATCTGTGACTTTGTGACACTGACATATTTCCATGGACGGCAAAATTGAAATTCCTTCAGGTGGAATGGTCAGGTTCATGCCACACCTGGTGGGTGGATCCATCCCAGCTCACCACTGCCTAGAAGGGCAACTCTGTTATGACTGTATAATTATGTCATGGCAGTGTTCCACTCACCTGGTGCATATCGCATGACAGAGAGCTGTTCATTGCCATCTGTGTGGACTGTAACCAGGTCCTTGGTGTCAGTGTCCAGTACTAGCCACCTGCGGGATCAAAGAGTAAATACATACCAGTGGTGAACAATAATGTCTTTATATGTGTTTAGCAGTAGTTTAGTTCATTTCCAATTCATAACACTCACAAATGATACAACATATTGGTTAAAACAATTGAGGATAAAACACAATAAAATCCAGGACTTATTTCCATTGTGGTCCTCTCACAAACAAACAAAAGGCGACAACCACTAATGTGTTGCAGTTATAGCTAATAGCTATAATAAATATAACAAATGTACACAATTATTATTATACAATGACATTGTACAAAATAACACAGTCGTTCTGACTGCTATGCCTACAAGGAGATCTCTGTATCTGTCAGTTCTTGTCTCTTTTATGCCCATATATGCAGAGTTCCTTTTATGCCCATATAAGGAGATCCGCTACGAGCTTGTAGGTCTGCTCTTTTTGAAAAACCGAAGAGCGACTGACATAGAAACATAGCTTTTTCAGAAAACTGTCAGGATGTAGAAGACATTTTTAGAATCTGATCTCAGGTCAGAATGGGTTAAGTCATTTCTGTCAAGAACGTCAGTTAGAACCTTATGATTCTACGTTCTGCAGTCAACTGGTTGAATGAACCAGTTGACTGTTGACGGTATCTCCTCCTCACCTGCCGATCTGTGTTCCTATGGCGACCACAGCTCCAGATGGGTGGAAGCCAGCTGATTGGGCAGCATCCTGTCAAAAAACAGGGAGTGGAGAATGTCTGAATCAACAATAAATAATGCTGGAGTGTAACTGTTACTTTATGTGAATATTTCATTTTTCTTTTCCTTTTTGTATATAATTACAAAAGAATTATACAAAAACACTTGGCAAATGTTGCAACTTTTGTACCCTTATATTACTCAAGTAACTTTTTGAACTCACGCCTTTAAACGTTGTTCTTCCACAACTGACGATAAAAAGGGGACACTGACATGGACTCTACAAACTACAAAGCTAAACGTATTAATGTGATACACTACATAATATTTGGCTATGGCAGATTAAATGAATTAATTATTTTTTTTATCCTTTACCTCAGATGATTCAAGGTCTTTTCAATTGTGGATATTCATTAACAAATCACACCTGTGTCAAGTGAGGGGCGCACTTATCATCATACATCATCTCATTCTGGCCAATCAGAATTTGCGTCCTCACCTTCCTCTTCAATGTTTGTGTTACGCAATGTTTGTGTTTACACAAACACTCAAAATTGTCCATTCATTGTCAACAGCATTTACTGCTTGTGTTGGGACAAAGTTTGTGTTTACACACACACACACACACACACACACACACACACTAAATCTGGACATAGGAGGGCCTATCGCCCCTCATGTCATGTAATGTCATGTAATTTCCAGAATGGTCCCAAGGGGGCAGTGTTGACCATACTTACTTCCATGTTCTTGGTCCAGATGGGCTGATGAGAGCTGGAGTCCCATAGGCTGACCTGCCGGTCATAGCCGCAGGTTAGAAACTGAGGCTTGCAGGGATGAACTGCCAGACCCCACAACTCATCAGTATGCCCCTGGAGAGGAGAGGAGAGGAGAGGAGAGGAGAGGAGAGGAGAGGAGAGGAGAGGAGAGGAGAGGAGAGGAGAGGAGAGGAGAGGTCTTTGTTATTTACCATCATTTACTACAGATACCGGTATATACCCCCTATAACTCATGACCACAGTTTTAAAGAATGGTATACAAGCTATGCAAACAGAAAAGTATAGTCCTACACCATTTATAAGATAAGATGTTGAGGCAGGAGTACCTGTGTTATGGGAGTGAACTCGCCATCTAAACTGCCTTGCAAAACAAAGTTCTTAGTGGTCCCAATGAGCACAGTCTCCCCTCTCCCCTCTGTTACGGTGCGAACCGGTCCAAACAACTCTGGTACCTGAAGGAGGACAGAATCATTACACTCATTACACAGGGTTAATGCAAATCATTGTCATTGTCATTGACATCTATATATATATATTTTTTTTTTTAATGTTTTGTACCAGTTTTTATATAAATGACATTGACACATGAGACAGACAAAACACAACAAAAAAGAAATGCATAACAAACAATCGCACAAAAGAAAACTAAACGCAACAACCATGAAACAAAAATGACACCTTTATCAGTTTTGATGGAGAGGGAAAGAAGCATGATATGCTTAGCATGATATGTTAGTGCCAAGAGCATTTCATAGGATTGAAAGAAAAAAGAACAATGTGACATATTGGTGACCAATAGCAATATTACCGTCAATCGGTTAATCAAAATGTAGTACTGTTTCACCAACATTTATAAACATTAACAACTTAAAAAACCTACTATAAAGCCATAAAATACGACATTTGTTGTCTACAGCGTTAGTACTTCTATCAACAGCTGATTCAGTCAAGTAATAGGACCTTTACAAATACGTTTTTTATGTTTGTTTCTGTCTTATTTCCCCAATTATCATTATTTCATTCAAATGGCCAATTGAAGGAAACCACAATAATTCAGCTAAACAGTGTTTACTATAGTGAACACAATATAACCTTTTGTGCAGCAGTCAATAACCTTTGTAGTTAATGAGGCATGTGAGTCATACCGTTAATTCAATTCAAACACTGTATATCAATAAACCCCATTCATAGCACAAACTTCCCTCATCTTATCTGTAATAAGGTTGTGATGCAATGCTTGGAATGCAAAGTCTGATTCCTGAGACTGGAGAGTGGTTGATGATTAATGGTTGCTAGTACCTTCATCTTTAGTTTCCACCATTTTGAAAAAAGATTCCCCCACAACATTCTCAATACTTCATGAATTAAATGCAAATTCAAAACCTTTTTTAATAGCATTTCATAGATTAGAAAAGGGTCAGGGTAGTGAAATGGACCACAACTCATTTTGTGCATTCTAAAGTTTAGGGGATCAAGGTGAACTTGAGCTCTCCTCACCTCCACCATCTGTATCTGCTGGTAGTTTCCGTCCCAGGAGATGAGCTTGCGGTCCTTCCCCCCCGACAGCAGGGTGCCGTTCCTCAGCATGCACAGAGCAAAGATGCTGCCCTCGTGGGCTCCTTGGATCACCTGGCTGATGCGATTTGTTCCTGGGTGAACGAGAACGACACGTAATAATCAGACTACATCTAATCAGATTACATTTGGAGACAGTGATGGATGTAAAGGTCTGGGGGGAATAAATTAGATGGATGGCAGACAGAACAGACAGACAGACAGACAGACTGTCTGAGTTCCATCCTGTGTGTGACCCCACCCTGACCCCATCCCTCCTGACGACATGTCTTTAGAAGCCATGATCACAAATAGAGCTTGTAGAACGCTAGAATGCATTGTGAATGTACATTTGTGCGCACACACACACACACACACACACACACACACACACACACACACACACACACACACACACACACACACACACACACACACACACACACACACACACACACACACACACACACACACACACACAACTAACTCTCTCTCTCTCTCTCTCTCTCTCTCTCTCTCTTTCTCTCAAACAATGCAGAAAATCAGATTTTTAATTGTTAACAGGTCTTTCTCTCTCACAAGCTCTCATTCAAACAACTCTGAGGTTTACCAACACACTCAGCTCTGTTATTTTTAACTATACTAGGGGTGATGTCATTACACAGTGTGTGCTGACAGAACCTGTAGATATCACACAGTATAAATAGGTCAGAACTAAGTGCCCTGCTTCTCTTACCAGCCACCTACTTTGCTAGGGTACCTGATGACACATCATAGCTTAGTTATAATTTTGTTTTTATTTAGCTTTCCTCAGTGAAAAAAGGTAGTCGGACACAACCTACTCAAGGAACCACAGGGTTCTGGACCAAACTTTGAGAATCACTGGTGTAGCAGAGTGTTTCCCGTGAGCCAACATGCACAATACCAGCACCCAGACTCTTTTGTGACCAGAATGGAACAGAGTCGTCATTAGTATAAATTATAAGACATGCGAAGGAACTCAAGGAAGAGGCCCAATTTATTTCCATTAAGGCTGCTGTGCTTAGAGCCTATACTTCCCAGTTCCCTGAACAGGCATCCTGACCAACCATTAAGCCCGAGTTATACTGTACTTAGTTGCTTGTGGGTATCGTACACTGAAGATAGCCAATATACAAGCCAGCTGTGAGCTTGTACTGTAGGTATACTAGTTACGGGGATTTCAATTCAGTCTCCATGGTGATGGGCAGGAACATTACCCCTGCGCAGCCTGGACGACCTTATGGACGAGTGTAAACGAGTGTAAACGAGTGTAAGTGCATTTCTATTTGGACTGCCTTATGGCACGCTGCAGGGCAAGACCTGGTTTAATGGAAGTAGCGGGATTTTGGCGGAATTACCGCCCAAGGAAATGATGTTGACACTTTACAAATCAATGTACATTCTCCGTGAATGAAACAGGCGAAAGTGATCAGGCGAAAAAAACCTTATCCGGGGGAAATAAGTCTGACGGATGTAACAGCCCAACACTCTCTGCCTTAGGTTGTGAGTCTGACCAGGCTTTTCTCTTCGCAGATGAGTAAGGCTGGGAACAAGACTAGCCTTATGGAAGCCAACGCATTGCTGTGGGCGTAAATGTCCGTTATATACTGTACATTTCTATAGCTGTACCTTTCCCCCACACCAGGATGTTGCCACTGGAGTCTCCTGTGATGGCATCTCCGTTTTCAGCAAACGTCACGCATAACACAAACTTTGGCTTCTCTTGTTTCTGTAACACACACACACACACACACACACAGAGTGAGAGAGTGAGAGACTTTATTTACTCAAGCCATCAGGCCACAGTAAATACAGGAACATGTGTGGGTGTTGATAGAGTCCAGCTGGTTGGCTGTGCATGTCTTCTGTTATAATGAATTCACATCATTGCTATGGACACACAGGAAGCAGTGTGGTCCCCGCTGTACTGTGTATGGATACACAGGAAGCATATGGTCCCTTCTGTACTGTACTATTTTAGATAGGGGAAAGTATAATGCCTGTAGGCTATTCATGCTATATTAACCCTTAAGGTTAACGGAAGTTCATGTTGTACAGACATACAGTACAGTACAGTACATTGATAGGTCACCAATATTGGTATAATGCAAGCAGTGGTGCCAGCAGTCAAAATTGTCAGAAAGAAAATGAGCAACAGAAATATTAATATTACTTGATTGATATAAACTGCTTTGTGTCGGTTTTATCTAAAAGTGTAATTTCAAGACCTGTTTCACCACAAATGCCAGTGGATGGAATACTTCCGGACTCCGGTTCTTCGATTCGAGAGCACAGATGCAACAAAGATGATCGACAATACTTTGGCTTTCATCATGTCCAGTTAGCTCTACGACCCAAGTTCTAGCAAATGTCAAAATCTCTTTGTCAATGTGCCATTGGTCGACATTTAACTACAAAGTCATACTGTGTAACGTTCATTTTACACCGCTCGTAAGTAACTGGCATTACAGAGTTTGTGCAAGGATAATTTGGAATGCAACAGAAACTGTATTTATTAATGTCAAAATATAGAAATAAATACATGTTCGGCACATTTCCAGTGCTTATGCCATTTTGGCGCGAGTGTCAGGGGCAGAATCATGAATAAAAATAGTGTTTAAAGACAGATAAATCAAGAAAGATTACATCAAAAATAACGTTTAATTGATAAGTTAAACAATATGACTTTAAGTTCAAGATCTACTATCTGACAGTTGATGGAAGTAATGGACTTGGTACCTCAAACAGCCCTTGTTTCTTAACCAGCATGCCTTTCTCCAAACTCCAGAAGTAGAGATGAGACTTGCCACAGGTCACTATGATGTTGCTGTCTGTGGGATGAAAGTCTGTGGCAAACACAGACTCATTGGAGCACTGCCACATGAAAGATACGTAAAACATGTTAGCAGCTGCAACAATGTCTTCTATCTATATGCTTTTTAATACCTTTATCGTTCAGCGCGAGCGCGCACACACACACACACACACACACACACACACACACACACACACACACACACCTTGACCTCAGCAAGTCTGTCTTCTCTCTGCCAGTCCCAGACAGAGAGGACATGGTCATTGGAGTCATCTACGACGCAAAGCGTGTTTCCTCCGTTCTGAAATGACACATAACACAGACAAAGGCACTTGTAGTGTGTTCATTGACTGGACATTAGAAACACACAAATCTGAATACAGATACAGTAGAAGAGAGCCATTTGTGATTCAGGAACCAGCCTTCTGGTCTTTTCTTTTCTTACCGATTTGGAGAAGGCCAGACACACCAGGGCTCGATCAAAGAAACCTGTGCCCAGAACATGAAGGGTGTTGAGGCTGACAGAGTCCCACACACGGACATGAGGAGATAACTGCTGTCAGGACACACACAATCACACATGCACACGTACATGGGCACACACACACATAAAATAATAGTTGAGAGACATCATCAACGTAATGCAATTGGTTA
This sequence comes from Protomyctophum bolini, assembly GCF_963924005.1. NCBI lineage: Eukaryota > Metazoa > Chordata > Actinopteri > Myctophiformes > Myctophidae > Protomyctophum > Protomyctophum bolini. The sequence continues at coordinate 8,592,554 of NC_137876.1, read as the reverse complement.
AAGACTGGGCAACAGATTCTCACTGGATTAGGGACACCTTGTACTGTGTAAAACTGAAGAAGATTAGACTCTCCTTAAATGGTTCTTCCGATAAGTTTGGAAGAATATGGGGTCCATTCTTTCAATTCATTCAGAAATTGAATCCGTCTCTGCTTGAGGATGTGTGAGGTCTGCTGGACTTTTGATTTAAAAGTTTACTGTGATTGGATTGTGATGTAATGCAGATTATGGATGAATCATGTACTTTTTGTCTGCCTTTTATTTTTCAACTTTTATTGATCCTGTATTTAAGGTTTGTTTGTTTTGTTTTCGTTGGGGTGAAAATTCAATGTATTTATTCTTGTACATTATACTTGTGGGGTTTATTAAGAGAAGCTGTTAATGCCACTACTTATTATTTCTCAAATCCAGTATTTAAATAATGCTTCTGTGAAAAAAACAATAAACAAAGAGTGGGCAACAGATTTAAAAACACGTGGAAAAAAAGTTACTTCTAGTATAATATCAGGCATTTCATAAACAATGTACCATGTTTTATGAATTTTGGAAATCGATGCTTGAAATGTTATGTCTCCGTATACGTCATCAACCCCAACTTTCGAATGATTGAATCAGGGACCCCCACTACATATTGTGTTGCAAATTAAACGTTTTCATAGATTTAATAGATCGCTTCATAGACATGCCCTGAGGTACTCCGCTCAACAACAAGTGGTTAAACCCTATATATTTAGTTGACCGGGGTCCCCCAGGGCTCAATAACATGTCTGTTCCTTTTTTCCTCTACATCAAACCTCTTTGTGTTGCGACGCGTTGTGAGCATGTAGATCTGCTATATTTGCCAAATGTTCATGTAGGATTCATGTAGTTAGGTGCCATGCCCAGATAAATAGTGTGAAAATGTAATCCATTAGACTTCTTACTTTGCCATCTGAAGAGGTGCCCGCCACCTGCCCGGTTGCTATGGTGATTTTATCAGGGTGGACAGCCAGGCTACACAGAACAAAAACACAGGGAGAATATCAGTGAGGAATGCAGTTGAAAAGCTTTCAACATCAAAGGCATCATTTGAATAAATGATGGAGATGGGGAGCGTGGGGTTATCGCAAGATGAAAGACTTTTATTTTTCAGCAAGATTTTCAAGGCCGTGAATAAAATATTCAGTGTAGCCATCACACAGCACGCTGCCTGCACTAGTGTTAGAGGAAATAAAACATTAAGACAAATCCATCCTCTTAGTCTTAGGGCATGTTATCCCTCAAGAGTTCTAACAACGTAATTAATTTTGGTCTACATAGTAGTGTGTGTGTGTGTGTGTGTGTGTGTGTGTGTGTGTGTGTGTGTGTGTGTGTGTGTGTGTGTGTGTGTGTGTGTGTGTGTGTGTGTGTGTGTGTGCGTGTGTGTGTGTGTGTGTGTGTGTGTGTGAGAGAGAGAGAGAGGTAGAGAAATCCTTTGAACTGTAATCGAATCAGTTCACTAATAGTTTGAACCTTGTTCCACCTTGGGATGTGGTTCACTTGCCTGGAATCATCACAGCACTGACACACATTAAAGCTCTTTGGTGGTGGGGGTCTCCTTCTTGCCCACATAATTACCTGTCAAAATGTGTGTCCCGCCATTCACACTTTCACCAACAGGCACACACACTCAACACACACACACACACGCAGACAGACAGGCACCTACAATACCCTCATTATAACCATGGAATATTGAACAGGCAGAGGTATAACTACTTGATTCTCCTGAGGTACTTTAACGTGTACAGTACTTGTTCGGCTCAAGGAACAGACAACATATCGTTGTCGGGCATGAACCTATACAGTATGAACTGTAGGTGTTTTTTCTTCATTTAATGCCCTAATGCCCTGCCGCATTGCCCTGCTACTGCGCGTGCATTCAACATGCATTAAGTGCGCAGGCTACATAATATGCATGAGGCCTGGTGTGTGTGTGTGTGTGTGTGTGTGTGTGTGTCTCACCATTTGATGTCATCCGTGTGTCCAGTGTAGTGTCTCTGCAGCTGTTCGTCTACATTGTACAGTACGACCACCGAGGCAATGAAATACACCGTCTCACCCGTCGGCAACAGATACAGGTTGGAGCGGCAGTCGCGACCACGGTATCCATAGCTGGATATTTTATGCGGTCAAAGAAATAGCCCAGTAATGTGAAATGGCTAGAGACTGTGACAAGACTTAAACATATTGAAAATATTTAGTTACAGTACATCTCTTCAGCTGTAGAGATGTAACTGAGACATTCCCATTTCCTTATTCTTGTTTCATTGCAGATAAATAAATAACAAGAAATCTCTAATGCTTTTCTTAACAGATTACCAAAATGTTTATTTTCCCTTAGTTTTCCCACCCTGTTTTACCCATCTGGGTCTCTGCTAGACTGAATGCTACATCACGGATACTTACATCTTTCCTTCGCAGAAATATGAAAAGCTGTCATTCGCATCCAACAAGCTTTTAGGCCCGGCCGACTAATTAGCATACATTTTGGGCCAGGCCCGGCCTAAAAACAGGGTAGGGTCTGGTTTGGGCAGAATTTTAGAACTCTAAATTGGATGTGGGGCGGGGGGGGGGGCTACAATATCTACTGTCAGACATTCCTTGCCATGAAGTCATTGTACCTCGCTATGATTATAATCATCACATGCATTTGATATAGGTGATATGAACATCTCACTCAAAGAGCCATGGAGATATGAATCATCACAATGAAGCGTCAAAAGGATACACCCAGTCCAGTTTGAGTTTATTGCTGGGCAGGTCGGCTCTGGCCTCCAGGCAGTAGGACTCCACCGCGTCTTTGGGCATGAACATGGTGATGGGACGTCCCTTCAAATACATTTTCACATAACCCTCCTCTAGAGAGAGCAACAGACAACAGTTCAGTGAGGCGACGACACTCAGGCCAGTCATGATGGCATCAGACAGCATTCAGGTTAGTGGAATCATGCTCGTTTTCAATGAATTCTATTATTAATTATGTTAATTTGCAGACTTTGATGTGTTAAAGCAACAGCGTGACACATAGTAGAATTAGAGGGAGAGATACATGGATTATTTAATCATCAAAAGCCTTCCTTGCCTTTTATGACATGCCCAAAATAGGGACTATAGGGAATAAAAGTGGTTAATGTGCTATTGAGATGAGGTACGTTTGAAGGACACAAGCATGACAAAATCTGCAAACACAAACCAATCAGCTCTTTATTAGTTTTATTAATTAGACTTTATTAATTTATTAGACTTTATTAGTTATTACTTATTTCATATCGTATACATTTATATATAATAGCAAAAGGTGTTAAATGAACTGCACACAGTTTGGAAATGTTATTAAGCATCACCGCTTATGAATTTGCAGGTTATTATAACACAGGTCAACCAACTCATAGAATGCAGACACAAGCAGAGGAATGGAATTGTTATGGGGAAAATAACCAACAAGAAACTAAAAGGTAATTAAACGGTAAATAGACATAAACACCTTGCATTTAAAACATGCTGATGTTGAGAAACAAAACTATGCAAGACAACACAATGGGAACAACAATGAAAAAATAAAATAAATAAATAACCATATACAATTCACATACATTATTCACGTTTATATTGTCTATTATTATAGTAATAACTACATTCAGATACAGAGGCTCTCTCGTTACATCCCTACCTGTGAGGACACTTAAATGGTAATCTCTTAAAATGGATTACTTGAATGACGACTGAGCATTTCTAAATTCAATATACCAATATGCCCAGCTTTTCCCTGATCGTGGCCCCGTTGCTGCCAACCCCTACAGTCGGGCACATGGGAGGTAAGGCCCACTGGATAATGCTCCAAAGCTTGAAAATGTATTCATTACGGTAACTTACACCACCACGGTGTACCTTTTTCCTTTTATTAACCTCGGCCCGGCACCTGGCTTTAAGTGTGTGGATGACGTACTGTACGTGCTCTATTGTACTGTCTTTAGGGTGTATAAATGTCACAGTATGATTGGAAAACCAGTCGGAATGAAAAAGGTGCACTCGTTTTCACAGACGGAGGCGCGCCGTCTGAAGGTGACTTGAGCCACGAGAGGCACCGCCGAGTGGGCTTTTAGGCGAGCCAGTCGCCGTGCCGAGTGTTGCGAAGTCACCTTCAGCCGACTCAGCACCGTCCGAGTTATGTCCCCTCTCCGAGTGTTCGTACCTCTGAGACGTCATTTCCTTTTTGGACGGGTGGGCCATGCCCCGCCGCGGGAGAGTGCGGGAGGTGAACTCGAAGAAAACGAGCACTCCTTTTTTTCAATGTGACTGGTTTTCTAATCATACTGCAACACAACCACGTGTCTCCTCTGATGCAGCGTACACATGACGTCGCCATGCAGCTGCTTATGTTCACCACAGTCACAAAAAGGAGTTCCACCTCACCGAGGACGTAACGCATGGCATGCGCTGGAACTGGACAGTGTCGGGAAAAAGTATAGGCTACTCCATTTACTTTAGTAAAAGTACTCATTATGCAGAATGTCCCGTTTCACACAGGACATTCTGCCTATAGGTCTGAAGCGGTTTTGTAATAATAATCAAAATCTACAAAGTAACTAATAACTTTTAATAATACGTTTTCAAGTGGAGTAAAAGCACAATATTGTACGTACAGTACTTGAGTAAATATAATTAGTTACTTTCCACCATTGGACGGGAAACACACCAGTTGTGCTCCCCGCTGAACAGACCAACCGGTGGGAGCTGGCAGTGCAGCGACAGAGACTACCAGCCTCCAACACGGTGGTGGGCAGGAACTTTACCCCTGTGCCACCTGGATGCCCACTCATTTGCGTTCACATTTAATTAACAAGAAATTATTGAACACAATAATAGATGCAAAAACTTGGAAACTCAACAATGAAGTATTTCAGGATAAAGATCACGGGTATACAGTAGGAAGCATCGCTTCCTCCATATATTATCACAGACACTGAACAGAATTTAGCCACTGCCTTAACTCTGGACTTCTTGGGCATTCCTGCAAGTCTCACAACTGATTCATGGACATTACAGAGGCTTCCAAATATGAACACAAGCTATTTACAATTGTAACCAAGCTGTATAATAGCATCCTTAAGACATTGGCACCTTGGTAAGGAATGCCTCTTCCAGACTGTGGTCAAATGTCAGTGCATGCTCCACACCCACACACACCAACCAAGATGACATCCCTTGTTAGAATGGACACACTGTAGATAATGGAAATAAGACATTTGCCCATCTTCTGAGGATTCCACTTTCAAATTCCAAATATCACCCTGCAGCTGTCAAAATCTCACATACTGTATCTCTGTCATATGATATGATGATACCTGATCACCACAACTGACCTGCAATCATTTGCAAGACTTTTTTTTTTTTTTTTTAACGGGCAGTATCACCAGAAATATATTGTGTGTGTGTGTGTGTGTGTGTGTGTGTGTGTGTGTGTGTGTGTGTGTGTATGTGTTGCGTGCGTGCGTGCGTGCATGCGTGACTCAGTAGCATATCTGGAAATACTGGCTAGGAGATTTGATAGGGTAGCTGCGGGGCATGGCCATATCAAGGGAAGAATATGATGAGAGACTTCCCGAATTCGCCCGTGGGAGGGTCGAACTTAGGGTCTTTCTGAGCCCTGGTGCCCTGCCAGCGCCAGCGCCGGCCTTACTGCCCACGCCAGCACTGTGGAGGTGGCGGGCTGACCGGGACGTTAGGGCCAACGCAGCAGGACTGCAGCCGGTGCCGGTCCGTTTGGCAGAGCGAGTGAGGAAAATCTGTACTGTGACTATTGTAGAGTGGGAGTAGAAAACAAGAGGGGCATTGTGGGCACACGGGACCGGGCAGGGCGGGGCGGGGCGGGGCAGGGCGGGGGGGCGGGGTGACCAGGAAGGTGGAGGGAGGGATGATATCAGTTAGACGGATGTAAGACGTTTTTTTGGGGGGGGGGGTTGTACATTTTACATTATATTTCACTGCTACCAAAATACATGGTGCTAGGGAGACTACCGGTAGTAATCTACAGGAGGCTAAAGGGGTACCGACTTTAATAACAAGTTAAAGGTGCAGTAAGTGATTTTCTTTTGTTAAAATAAGTGTTAAAAAGGATAGTAATCATTGCTGTATAGTGTTTGTTCAGTAACAGGTGTCTCCCTATCTGTCCAAGTCTTAGTCTGTCTCAGGGGTGGCCAGTAGAGCAGCTGGATGGGGGAACCTGTGAGGTTCCCAGTTCAATCCCGGGCTCCCCCAGAGTTACTGTTGAAGACAAGTGTCCTTGAGCAAGACAGCCGATGAGCAGGTTGGTGCCTTGCATGGATTCCTCCGCCATCGGTGTATGAATGGGTAAATGTTAAATGCACAATCTATGTAAAGCACCTTGGATATGTAAATGCACCATTTACCGTTTAGTAAACAGAAAAAGCATTTTCAGATCAGCATTCAAAGAAAAGCTGATAAAATAGGTACCGTACTCTCTCCTGATTAGATTAGATTAGCGACACTCTGAAAGTGTGTTTTCTGGAGAGGCGGAGAGACAGTGGAGACCCGTATTAATGAACAAACGCTCTATTGCAATGATTACTAGGAGATCATGTAGAGCTTTAACTCTTTCACCAAAAAATAATAATAACTGTAATGTAAACCAAAACAATATCACTTACAGTACTCCTTTTGAATGGGTTAACTTATTGAGCTTTAAAATGAAGTGAAGCTATTGCAATGATTCTGTCTGTACATGTATGTATGTACCGGTATGTATGTACTGTATGTCACTCTGTCTGCCAATTTGTCCACTAGAGGATGCTGAAAATGCCAAATCACACTACCAGGCAGCCCAAATGAAAGGCAATGTGCAAAGCAGCTCAACTATGCACACCTGTAGGTTGTCCTGTTCACTGTGATTGTATAACAAAGCAGATGTGCTGTACATGTGTAATTAGTCTCACTCTACAAACCACCGTTTAGGTCTCATACTGTGTAATGAGCTCTGAGAGGGAATCACCATGGATTTCACTCCAGTGCTTCTTTTTATTTGGAGTCAGTGTGATGAATTCATTAACTGCTGGGTCGTTGCTCTGGGGCTGTGTGAGAAAATGTGTATATCGCTAGCAGTGTCTGTCTGTCTGTCTGTCTGTCTGTCTGTCTGTCTGTAAACACATTAGCATCATAACGGGTGCAGTACTTAGTTTAGACAGTTTTTGGTTGAGACTAGTCATTGGTTAGACCAGTCATTAGTCCTACAGACTACAACCTATCTTCAAACACTCACCCTAAACCTAACCTCCCACGGGGCAGCACACCTAAACCTAACCTTAACCCATGTCTAACCAATGACTATAGTCTAAACTAAGTATGCACCCCCATCATAACTCCTTGTTTTGCACTGGAGCAAGTTGTCTTTAGAACACGCCACGTCGTTCGACACAGAAAAATAAAACAAATATGCGGAGCAGAGCATTGGAAACATTTGTGCTGTTGCTATGGTGAGACAGCGACTACATGGCCAAGTGCAATGTGAGGAAGTGAAGCAAAACACACACATCTAGCAAAGTGGCAGCGTGATCAAATTAATACTCTGTCATGCAGTCAGTGTCACCCCCCGAAAACAGTAGATCTACAATACAGTCATAATCTGCAGTATAGCTTGAAGATGAGCTGCTTTTAGCCCGCAATACCGGTGTAGATCTGGGTATAAATCAGGCTATGGTGACACGCAAGCACACTGCGATCACTGCAAACAGCCACACAATATGACAAACCTCTCAGTGTGTGTGTTAGATAGTCTACTGGTGTGTGTATTAGTTCTCTCGGGGAGGACAACCAACATCACACACACACACACACTCGTTGTCAACTCTCCCCTGACAGCTCTCTGTACATTGCATCACTTGAAATATCTAAGGCCTGCAATATTCTAGCAGCAAGTGCCAGTCAATGGACACTAGGGACACTTTTTGAAGATACAACTTGGAACACGGTATCCCAGTCCATGGTTCAAAGTTGAGGTAATGCAGGGCATTACGTATATCGGCCTTGTGAGTGCAGCAATATTCACAGAGCTGTGGCCAGTGGTTTGAAGCTGGGTGGGGATGGTGGTGGGGGGGGACGGGCCTACCTTTGCAGTGGGTCACACGGCGTGTCCCTTGTGAGGTCAGAGAGAGACAGAAGGACCAGGTGAGCGTTGAGATGGCTTCCTCACTTTCTGGTCTGTCCTAACAAAATGTTTTCTTCATGACTGTTTCCTGTGTGATGGTCCGGCTTTCTCTGTTCCCATTATGGTAAGACATGTTGAATTTTACCGCCACTTAAAACCTGGTGTGAGTATTTTTGGAATATTCGTCTAAAGTTAATAATAAGTAATTATTAATAATTATTATTATTTTAAATGTATTTAACAGAGAAAATAGCTGATCTACAAGCAGTGACATTGTACTATTTTCTGTATATTTGTTGTATGACAAATTATATATTAGGGTTTTAAGTGTCTTAAGTGGTTTCTGGGGTCACCACCTCTAGGTAATGCTCCCTTGAAGCCTGGACAGACGAAGCATTTCTACTTGACCTGAGCGTTTGACCCTATCTATCACCCTGACGTCAGCTACCTCATGATGTTTTATATTGCTTTAAAAAAAACCACACACATTTGCAACATGTCAAATACATTTGCTACATCACTCTTCACATGGCTTCACACCACCGAAACATGACTAACTCCGACATCTTTCTGAAAGCAGATCTTTCAGTGCAATCAGCACACAGATCACATGTAAGCATATTCCTGACGGGGCCAACTGTTCCAATTATCCATTTCTACCGGTTAAGTGTATTCTGGTGGTTGTTTATGTCCATGGCACAGCACTTACTGTGCAGCTTTGCAGGAGATAATAGGTCTGCAAATCGATTCAAATGTCCATGAAGCGACATGTTAATTATCTCTTCAGCATCAGCATTCAAACACGGATAGCAAGGGTAGGGATCATGGCCTTAGGAAGACCTAAGGGCCCATTTACCCCCACAAAATTATAGGAATGTCCCATGGAAGGAATGCTGACATCCGAGCGGTCATGTGATAATGTGTGAATCACTAAACTCAACTGCATGGACTCCTTTTACATGAACAGCTCTAGCAGCATCAATTACATTTATGCTGTAGGCCTTTTTATAATTATTATAATAATACAATTACGAATAATAATAAAATCCAACTAATAATAATAATAATAATAATAATAATTCCTTAAAGTCCCCACTTCTTCTAGGTATCTTTTGTCCCTGTACATTTGCACATATGTCCACTGCATTTAACCCAGTCTAACTATTAGGAGCAGTAACAGTTAAGTGTCTGATTGACCGGAAGGACTCTCTCTACCCATTCAGCGATGGCTGTCCCTGGTCTGAGGCTATCTGTTTAATTCAACTGGCTTTAGATAGATTTATATGTGGCTTAGGCATGCAAGAATCATTCACTGGACAAAATCAGGGGGTTTGGTAGAGGCAGCGGGTCAGCCAGCTTGGAGGCGAGACAAATTGCATTAAAAAACATCTCTGGCTCTCCGGGACACCACTGTATGACTTCAGACTCAACCAAACAAAAACAAAGGCAGGTGTTTAAATCTAATGGAATCAGGAATTCCATTTACTAACAAATCTATAACTGCAGGAAGATGGGAAATTGAATCAATACTCATCTAATTTCCTATGCCATGGCATTGTTTTGTTGCCATGGTTTTTGTTCTTTTTGTACATTTAGAAAAGTGGGTTAGTCTAGTTCTACACTCCCGTGCACATCAATGAGAATGCCACATGGATCAGAGATCATTCTTCCACAAGAAATCTCTTTCTACTCTGTTTTTCACTCTTTACAAAATGCTACCACTTAATCACTTTATATAGGACTCAAATATAGGACAAAATGATCAGCCAACCAGCTGTACCGGTCCATACAGTGCATTAAATTGTTTTTTTTTGTGTTCAACAGAAAAGAATGGACTAATTCATGCCTTTCAAACATTTACACAATACTTATATGCCATAACAAAACAAAACAAAAACACTGAGAATCGAAGAATGCATGATTTAGTGAGATTTGGAAGAGCAGGGTGAAGTTGATTGGTTAAGAATGATGGCCAATGGGTTAATGAGTGTTTCGAGGATGGAAACCGCATCACTTAAACATCTCTTAGTGGTCCTCTGTGTGCATCGATGGACTTCAACAATCTGTTCATGCTCTGGTTTAGTGCACAATGATCCTAATTATGACGACTGAAACCAATGTGCACAAAACCATTAGCAGGGTCATATTTCACATATATTCCCAATTTATAATTCTTCATAAAGACATTAAACATCTGATTCACACCTTCGGCCACTGAGAATTTTGTTAACTGTAGAAAGAGTAAATGGTACCGTAGCCATAGCACACTGCTACCGTAGTTTTTGGGATCAAATATCTGAGAAGCGGTTTGTGGGTCTTACCTGCATTGAACACAGGATCCCTCTGTTTGCTGTCAAATGAAACAGAAATGGTGAAAGAGGGCATTAGACGGGCATTAGTCTGGTGAAATAATTATATATATTTTTTTTTTTTTATAATCGAGGAAAATCCAAGATGCTGTTCCACTGAATGAGATTAGACAAGAAAAGAATATAGAGCACGTCGTTATTGATGATGGAGGTGGTACTTAATTTGTAATTCCAAATAATGGCAAGTTACAATGTTTTAGGGACTTAAGTAATAACAGGTGAGTGATGAAAAAACACATCATTAACCACTTAAGTGGTGGGGGTAAGGATGTTAGAGCGTGACCAACAATATATTCAGGAACATTCTCACCTGAGGGGGAAGTAGAGAAATCTGGCAGGGCCAGATAGAGAAGACAGACTGGACAGACAGACAGACAGACAGACAGACAGACAGACAGACAGACAGTATTTATCGATGTTTTTCTGATGTCATCAGTCTCTACGAGAGTCTAAGCGATCTTGCCTCATGGCTCGTCGTCTGAAAAGCTGTGCCTCAAAGTAACTCTTAACTTGTACAAATTCAAAATCTAAGGTGCGCCCCACTTGTCCGGTAAGTGTACGGCAAGCAATTACAACCACTTTTGATCCACTCTGTCTCGGAATCTGGCATCCATCTTGGATTTTCCTTGATTGTAAATGGGCAACAGCGCCCCTAGCGGTCAGTGTTGCGCAGGGCACTGTTGCGCATTTATAAATCGAGGAAAATCCAAGATGGATGCCAGATTCCGAGACATGAGAGTGGATCAAAACACATTTGTTTATTGAAAACTACAGGTTGTAATTGCTTACCGTACACTTACCGGACAAGTGGGGCACTCGTAGAGAGTGATGACGTCAGAATCGATAAATACATCTACGAGAGTCTAAATCTTAGTCTAGAGCTTCATTATGCTGCCGACAGCTGATCATAAACACACGCGTTGAAACAAGGCTACGCCTACGGTAAAGATACCAAGGACTGGACAGTGATGTCACTCTTATGCAACACGGAAGTAGTACAGACTTGAAGCTGTTTTTTATTAGATCAAATAGATCTAAATGTCATATAATTGAACATGACAAATAGATACCGAGGACCTTACCTGTCACTTCTTTTGCCGCTGGAGTTGCTGCCAGTGGAGCCGGCGCGGGTTCGGTTGCTCTTGGAGTCGCCCGAATCCTTCCGCGTGAGAGTTCCCATGTGCTCATTTGAGTTGGCTCGCCTCACGGTGCTGCGGCACAGAGATGGAGGACAGATGTTCAAAGTGTGTGGGGTAGTGGGTGGGGGGGGTGTGGATGATAGGGAAGGTAAGAGAAATAGGTCGTGGAACTACCTGACACTGCTTTTCTAAAAATGCTTTTCTCATCCAAGTATAGCACTTTAAAGTAAAAGATTAAGTTAGTTAGCCTTATTATTATACATTCAGTCATGCCGTCTCTTTGATAAGGGACCTTAACCCATTCTGACCTGAGATCAGATTCATACGAGGTTTCCACTGGACACACACTGGGTCTGATTAACCCATTCTGACCTGAGATCAGATTCTAAAAATGTCAGTCGTTCTTCGATTTTTCAAAAAATAGCAGACCTACAAGCTCGTAGCGCGCCACTCGGTGGCGCGCTATGAGCTTGTAGATCTGCTATTTTTCAATAGCTAAAGCATAACATGATGCCAACACCAAAATGGGTGCCCGGTCAGAATGGGTTAAGCCATATGGCAGATTGGTCTGAAGCCGTTATGAATTATAGAATGAAAAATGTCATGAATAGATAAGAACCCACAGAAAGGAACTTCATTACAGAAAAGGTCAGGCAAGGAAGAGACCAGCCCACAAGTATAATGCATTTTACTGCAACAAAATTCTACAATTGCTGGGAGAATAAGAGTAGATTTTAAATCACAATATCTTCCCTCTTTCTTCTCCTAAAAGTCATGTGTGGTGGACAGTTGGTGCTTGGTGGACGTGCCAACAGAACCTTTGCAAGCCTGAACATCAGTAATGCAGACAGGCTGCTCATTTACACAAAGGAAAGCCCTGATCAGCAGTCCATTGGCTGGTAGGCCCACTCACACCTAATCCATCCCACCAGAGCCAAGTCCATTCAAACCCCTGGATATGGCTGCTGATGCTGTCCCTTTTACAGGGTAACTGAGTGGGTGGGTGAGTGAGTGAGTGAGTGAGTGAGTGAGTGAGTGAGTGAGTGAGTGAGTGAGTGAGTGAGTATGATACAGAGACATATAGAGAGAGAGAGAGAGAGAGAGAGAGAGAGAGAGAGAGAGAGAGAGAGAGAGAGAGAGAGAGAGAGAGAGATCTTCTTTGTATTATTATTATTATTATTTTGTACCGTCAATAACCATACTAATCATTTGGGAAATACAGTGCAGTATGTATGCCAATATTTATTGGATTGTGAGCAATCCACACTCCAGCTATAGTCTAATCCAGTTTAGACTAATCCTATTCATGGACTGAAGTAAACAAATGCTGTTCCAGTGAATGAGATTAGACAAGAAAAGAATATACAGCACGTTGTTATTAATGGATGGAGGTGGTACTTAATTTGTCATTCCAAATAATGGCAAGTTTTAGGGACTTAAGTAATAACAGGTGAGTGATTAAAACATCATTAACCACTTAAGTATGGGGTAAGGATGTTAGAGCGTGACCAACAATATATTCAGGAACATTCTCACCTGAGGGGGAAGTAGAGAAATCTGGCAGGGCCAGATAGAGAAGACAGACTGGACACACAGACACAGACACAGACAGACAGACAGACAGACAGACAGACAGACAGACAGACAGACAGACAGACAGACAGACAGACAGACAGATAGACAGACAATGTGGGTGGGCAGGATATATAAATGTCATCATGGAAGAGGACAGGGACATTAGACATGCAGGGCAGGGAGCGAGGGGATGAAATACACCACATATTCTGTAAACCCTCTGTAGCCCAAACAATGGGTATACATCTGCCTTTAAGTACCATCAAATACCATTTGTGTCATGATTGCCCCTTCCGAAAGCAGTTCATGTCTTTCATTCCTGTGTGCTGTGTGCGTGTGCTGTGTGGTTTCTAAGCTCCTCTGATCGAGTAAATATTGGAACATTGAGAGCAGCACAAACACAAGCACTGCCCTACAAACAGAAACGCTTCATAATCTCCTTTCATGACCAAACACGCAACCGGTAATGGCTTAGAAAGTCAACAAAACGTATTTTATTGGGCCCAGAGCTCAAAGGCCAAAGAGAACCATAGAACATAAACCAAAGGATAAACAATATCAAATTCATATAAATATACATCATGAATAGAGCGAGAAGACAGTCTGAAGACAGGCTTTCCACACGGAGGAAAGCCTGGCTTCCATTCTGATGTGACCAGTGTGATCCTTCGAGATTCTAGAAGGTGGTTTCCAGTTGTGGTTTACCATTAGAGCCGCTTTGTTTTTGTTCCCCGACATGAAAGCTGAATGGAGTAGTCTAGTCTCACCAGTCACGCTACGAGGGAGTTTTACTTGAAGAAACTGTTTTTTAGATTTTTGAAAACCTTTTTGAATAATAATAATAATCAAATAAATCAATGTATATTTGTAAGTGTACAGACACACGGAGTTTGATTCTGCCTATGCGGCAGATTCTGCCAATGATTTCCAATGGGAACGTAGCGGAAAGCCACGCAATGGCAACAAAATGCTCCATTCCTATTGAATAGCATAGGCTGAATCAAACTCTGGTCACTGTGTCCGACCAAGGAGTGAAAAAAAATGCGGATTCATCAAATTAATAATTTACTTTTGGAGAACATTTCTGCCTGGAACGACCGCCTGCTGACACAAAGTTATATCCCCCCCATAGACCTGATCAGAAAACATCAAAAGGAGTTCATCCCAGTCTAGTTAAAACCAGACAAGCACAAATATCAGTCCAGGCTTAGGTTGCCTGGCACACAGAGAAATGCCTCAAAGAAACCAGACTGACATTTCCTACTGCACATTCATATTAGTATCTGTCCTGGTGTATCTACTATACGTACGGGTGCAGTACTTAGTTCAGACTTCAGACTAGTCATTGGACAACCTACCTCAAACCCATTAGAACCGGGAAAGCCACTGTGTCCATTTAGATTTTAGTGTTGGCTATTCAAAAATAGCACTTGTACAAGCTCACTGCGTGCCACGCTGTGCGCTTGTACATCTGCTAGTTTTGAACATTTTTTGAAAAATCTTGAAAGTGATTGAAAAATGTTGAATCATTTTGAATTACGGAAACGTTTTAGAACTACTGGTCTAGAAGGCATTTGTAGAATCAGCCTCAGGTTTTAATGGGTTCATTTAGACTGGAGAGGAGATGTCACTGGCTGCATTCCATAGTATACGGTATGTAGCTGTTTCCTTGTTATATTCCCCATGATCAGGGATAGAATAGCAACTAACAAGAATATATTGGTTCATGTTGGGATACATTCCTCATTTGTGGAAAAAGAACATTGAATGTTCCATTGGGGAAAAAAACGAAGTCTTATATTCAGCACAATAGGTATACAGTATAGGGACATACCTATTGTATAGGGAATAAACAAGGATGCATTGGATAATTGGAGGGAACTGCAATCTGAAATGGAATGGGTCCCTGCTCTCTCCTCACGGACGGTCATCTGATTATGATAATTCCAGTGCCAGACAGTGATGGGAACAAGACCATTGTTCCTCCTGCCAGACAAGATTGATAACCTGGGCTCTCCGTGAACACACATACACGCGTGCGCGGACACACGCACGCGCACGCACACTAATTCAATCTATAGTCTTGTAGTGACTGAATGTCAGGACAGGAGCATAGATTATGATGACAGCACTGCCTCAGTATTTATCAGCCATGTAAAATGTCAGTGGCTGTGGCATTGAAAAGGCTATCAAATCAAATGTTATGACAGGGGATAATATATCAGATGTTGCATACAGTACGTGGTCAATTTCTCCGGGACCTACATGGATGTGGTTATATGAACAGAACACAGCCTCTGGGCTCCCAGTAATACAGACCATTCATTTAGATGTCTAGGACATAAGCTGTATAGCGGTTTAGCTGAAACATTTATATCCCACTCATAGCAAGTCATGATTTCTCTAATAAATCTGAAGACTAGATAAGTGGATGTCTATGACGTGATAATTGTTGTCTTTTTCCATGTTCCCGTTTGCTGTACGAGCGAATATAGGAGGGGTGGATGACATCACTGCACGGCGCGCTGTCGCTCGCGGTATGTGAGGACAGTCTCATTGAAAAACATGTATTCTCTTACATAAAGAGTGTGCACATTTAAATGTAACCTTAAACCCGATCTATTCTTAATAAAAACTGACCTGATTTGCAACTGTACTCTTTTTTTTCTCTCTACACCCAATCTCTTCTGTGAAAATAGGCGATCTACAAGCTCACAACGCAATGTGAGCTTGTAGATCATAGCTATTTTCTGCGCGTCTTTCCAGCAGAATAGGGATGTCTTCTCACCTCTTGTTGGTTGGCGTAGCGACGTCCTTCCGGGATCCGGACGGGGATGGGAGGGAACCACTGCCTTTCTTTGGTAGGACAGTCCCGTTGTTCACCGTGGGTCGCAAAGGCAGGGTCGCTATCATTGGCCGGGCTAGAAGAGGAATAACCCACAATTCACATTAAAGGGTTGGAACATTTGACCACTTACTGTGTAGTGTACTTGTACTGTACCTATCTATGGGTGCTCATTTATGTGCGTGTGTGCTTAATTGAGAGTACTGAGAGTTGCTGAAAGAGTTGTGAAATATGTTAGCACAAGACCATGCTGTGGACCAGACTGAATGAGATATTGATAGAAAAAGTATTTCATTTTCAAGGTGTCTCTGTATATTGATCAATGTACCATGTTTTCCATCATTGGAAAAAGAAGGGAATTTTGAGCACTGAGATTTTCTTTGTGTGTAAAAGATGCTGATGTTTTATTAATCACGTGTGAGGGACTCTCATAAAGATAAATGAGTATGTTGAATGGCCTCTGCCCTCTGCTCTATAAACGCAGCACTGTCACACGTTTCATTACACCCCTAAACGCACACACACGCATGCACGCAACAATTCCAGTTCTACCACTGCAGAATACTGCAATACTTGTACAATGTTTCATTATGATTTACTGTACATAGGTAGAGGCCTCGTGTAAGCCCCTTGGGCTTTTTTTTGCCTCAGCCTAGCACTTTACCCTTCTTATATTTATACGTCCACTGTGTTGTTTTTTATACTGTGCCGAATAAAAAATACAAATACTAAAAAGTCAGTGTGTGTGTGTGTGTGTGTGTGTGTGTGTGTGTGTGTGTGTGTGTGTGTGTGTGTGTGTGTGTGTGTGTGTGTGTGTGTGTGTGTGTGTGCGTGTGCGTGCAACTGTGTGGTTATATAAAGGTGTATGTTTGTGTATGGATGATGTGTGACCAAAACAACAGATGATAAACCAGATAAGGCTCAAACAGTGGGTGGTACAGCAGAGAGATGAGGATCATAGAGAAAAGGGAATGTGTGCCGGGTTTGAATACATGCTGCTTGTGCCTGACTGCCTGTAGACCTACTTAAAACTTAGGCTAGGCATTGGCCAGCTAGAGTGATGGTTAGTAAAAACAGAGAGATGCGTCAGGGTGAGCGATACGTTGCTACTGTAGTTTTCTAACTTTAGAAAACTACACCGCGGTGAGTTGCTTGTCACCTAAAACTGGAGTATGAATGAGGGCCCAATTTCCGCCCATGCGGGGTATAGCATCCCTAAACGTCTTTGCCTGCTCAGGGACACTTTGCCCCATACACCAGGGCCAATCAGGAGGCTCTCTCTCTCTCTCTACCCATTCAGCCATGGCCTCCCCATATCTCCAGCGAACATTCACACCACAACAGGGACACTGGGGTTCACGTCGTTAAGAAGATACTCTAATCCAGTGCAAGATCAGAGTAAATGGTATGAACCTTAGTCAACAAATGATAATCACATAATGTAAAGAAAATAATTTAGTGCCGTTAGCATGTCAAGTAATATAATACCTGCATAGTACTGTATATACAGTATATTCAACAAGGCATGCAGTAGAGCGTCGCAGTCCCGCCCCCTACCAGGGCCCAGGAAATGATTCTCCGTTCATTTTCCTCATAGACATTTCAAAAAGTATTTATTTAAAGACGTTTACGCCGCGGACAAAGCCAACTCTTGTCGTGACAAATCATGACAACAAACACAATTTTTTGGGCCGAACAAATAATTACAAAGAAGAAAAAAACGGCAGGTTACAACACTTTTTTTGTTGTTTTTCTTCTTTGTAATTATTTGTTTGGTCTAAAATATTGTTTGCTGTCATGAGTTGTCACGACTCGAGTTGGCTTTGTCAACGTAACCGTCTTTAAATAAATACCTTTTGAAATGTCTATGGGAAAAATGCATTGGGAATCATTTCCTGGGCCTGGCGTCGTCATGAAAGGGGGTGGGACTGCGACGCTCTATAGTCAACATGCCATAACTTGCCAACAAGATTGTAAAAATTGCCAACACGAAGTAATACAAGGAAGGAGGAGTGTTAGGCGGGTGAGGTAAAGTCTCAAGAAGTGAGCTTCCAGAATGCTGTGGAAAATATGGAGTCTCGCTGTATCCGTCCATATTATTTACCCATGTGACTGAGATAAGAATTATAATGCATTTCTTTCATCCAAATGTCATGGGAAGAGGGCAATCCTGACCTGGGCAATATGCTAGATACATCTGGAGACATGAAATACTTTAAGGCGTGCTTGATTGAAGCCTACTGTATGTGTGCGAAGTCTTTGAATAGTTTGGTGAATACAGTATGTGAACATCAAAGACATCACAACATGTGCTATGTATTTCACACCCAACTCTGGGGCCATGCAGAGTGACATTACAGAAATTAATAGAATGTATTAAAAAAGACATCATCATCCATCCATCACTATTATTGGTGCAGCAAACAGAGGTTGCAGACATACAGTAAGTGTTTACACGAGACAGGTATGGTAATGGCAGTGTGTATGTTTGTTGATTAGTAACATCCATTACAGTGTGTCATACTGCGACAGCCAGAATTTGTTGTTAGGTTCCACACAAATATCATACATAAATTATACATATTGTCGTTGCCGTGTGGAAACCTTGTATGTCCCAAAATGTAACGAAAAAAAATAACAACCCTGTGTACTAATGGATCCAACGTAGTTATAATTAGCCACAAGCTCTTGTTAATACTTTTCATTGGTGAGCTATCTATAAACGCCACAGACAGACAGACTTAACCACTTTCAAATTTAAAAAAGCAGATCTTGTAGATCTGCAATTTACAAAAAAGAAACATAAAAAGATACGGAGATACAAGGTTTATGCCTAACTGAAACGGTATCACCCGGACATTCATCATAGCCCGAGGTTGTCTAAAGCCCAAAGCACACAAAAGGGTCGAGACGGGACTAGAGTCACGAGACGGTTTTAGCGTTGGTCCCAGCGGTGTGATATGTGTGCTGTTGCACGTCGACCCAAGTCGACCCGAGTGATTCAACTGGTTCAATTCAATGGCCCAAACCTCACCGGTTTGGCCCAAACCGCAATGGGTCGCCTCCTTGCAACCAAACGGTTGCGAGGAGTTGCACAAACCACACCCATTGGTGTGGTTTGTGCTTAACCAATAGGCTACTCCCAGACAGCGTTGGTAAAGCGTTTCAGTTTCAGTTCCGGCTTTTTTTTGTTTATTGTCATGATTTGTCACCATCCGAGTTGGCTTTGTCTGAGGCTTATCGGTCATTAAATAAATACTATTTGAAACATCTATGGGAAAAACGTATGAGAAATTGTCTTCCGGGCCGCTCATCGTCATGAAAGGGGGCGGGACTGCGACGCTCTATAGCAGGGGCGGATACAACCAGTCTCGAGGATACGATGAATGCCTGGGCAATCAGATTATTTATTTATCACATATCCATAGCCCTAACTAGTCGCACTTTTAGAAAATAAACGTTGATCAACGCAGCAACGATTGGCAGCCTTACAAGTACTTGGCTTTTGAAGTGCCCAGTGGTCACAGACTCTCAGGCAGCGTGGAGTTACGTATACAGTAATGTTTCCTAGTGACATAATGTCTGACATGAGATTAGCGGGCAGTGATTCATCAGTACAGTATGTAGAATGATCCGCACGCACAGCAGCACTACAGCAGGCCTGATCAGTGCAAACGAGCAGGACAGGAGGCCTACCTGGCTTGCCAACATTGCTGTCAGCTGAGGGAGACTTTCTCATCAAAGCTGGGTCTACACGTGTACACACATACAGTAGACACCACAAAATAACAACATAGCAAGGAGGAGCATGGGGGCAATTGAAAATGGAAGGAAATAGTGGGATTCGACTGGAAACATCACAGAAACAGAGAGAAAGAAATGGACAGAGAGAGAGGGATGGTGTTCCTGGGAGAATGTGCGGCTGTGCGTGTTCATATGTATGTGTGTGTGTGTGTGTGTGTGTGTGTGTGTGTGTGTGTGTGCGCGCGTGCGTGTGTTCCACTATTACTGAAGTGGACTGCAAGTTTTTTCACACTTTTTTAGCCAATATCAAAAGCCTGCTGTCCTGAAACTTGTTGTTTGATTGACAATGTCTACCAGCTTCACACCAGGACTTATGAGCTCATAGATCAGCTTTTTTTTTTTTTTATATATATTTTTTATCCCACGATTTTGTAACCCATTTTTCACCCCTGTGTCAATCATCTAATGTGATCCTGGGCTCTACACACCCTCCACCAACCTAGTCCCCATATATGGGGGACAAGGGGAGAGCAACGGACTTTAACTCATGCTTCCTTCATGCCTGAGTGTCCAAGTTTAGATCAGCTATTTATGATTTTTTTTTTACAAAAAAGAATTAAGGTTTTTGAAAATGTTTTTTTTACTGACTGCTAGGTAATGATGTGATGTGTTACATCGCACATGTGGGAGCTGGCTGACAACAACAATGAGTTCTTCCATTAAGGAACGCAGGTGAGGAGAGAGAAGGGAACTAGTGAAACAAAAACGCATGATTGATTGACGCGTCGCTGCATCGCACAGAACAAAAGCCGAAGCCAGCTGTTTAGATACACATAACTTTGCATTAATTTGTATGTGTACCTATTCAATCTATAAAAACTTTGTATCGACTGTTCTATTCCACGGGTTCCCACACATTTTTACCAATGAATTTACAAAGCTCACATTTGTTTTAATGATAAAATATATTTTGAACCTTGGCTACTCAGGGCCTCCGTAGAAAAACAATCATTGAAATTTGTTTTTAATTCATGATTTCTTGTTTTAATGTTTACCGTGGTGCTGTGCTGTAACACGGATTATGGACGTATCATGGACGTGTACTGTTTGACGGATGTTTTGTATTGTTTTGTCTCTATTTGTTTGTCTGTTTTGTTCTCTAAAGAGAAGCTGTAAATACTGCCATTATTATTCAAACTCATGATTTGAATGCTTCTGTGAAAATACCAATAAACAAAGTTGTCAGAAAAGATTTGTCCACGACCCAGTGTTTGGGAACCACTGCGTTATTCATACATGCCGTCTTCAGTACACCACCATGCATGCAAGAATGAACCAATGAATTAAGGCATGAATTAATGTGTGAATGCGTTACCTTTGGTGGGCCCCCTGCGCGTGCCCCCCATGGCCTGTTGCTCCTCAGAGTGGTTGAGCCTGCGGACCACGTCGGCCAGAGCGGACTTTAAAAGCTGGATCTCGTCCTCCTGCATCTGCACCCGCTGCTCCAGGGAGGCGATGCGGTCCGTCACCTCCATGCTGCTGGCTGCTGATGCACTGTCATCTGACCACCACACACAGAGAGAGAGCGAGAGAGAGGGAGGGAGGGAGGGAGGGAGGGAGAGAGAGAGAGAAAGAGAGACAGTGAGGGAGGGAAGGAGAGAGAGAGAGAGAGCGAGAGAGATTCCATTAGTTATGCCCTATACAAAGATTCATCGTGAGGTCGATATAATAAATAAGCAGAACGGCCGACAGGAACACTGGGCTCTAGCGGAGAGAGATAGATAGATTGAGACAGAGGGTTCATAGGAGGACGATATCAACACATTTGAGAACAAGTTCATGTATATAAACGTTTTGTCTGAGACGAGCCTGCAGCTTGCATACATGTTACCATTACCAAGGCTTCTCTTCATGAACTATATGCCTCGCTTTTTCTATTTGCCAGTGTGCAATCCCTCTCCCTCTCTCCTTGTTACTTATTCATTTGTCTGTCTATTTTCTTGTTATTCAGCCTGTCCTGCATGCTTGTTATCTGGCGGTCTCGGTCTGTCCTTTGAGTTAAATGTAGCTTAACACACCGCTTTCACCTCTGCATCTGACACCCTGGTAGAGGCCAAGCAAGGGCCACCAGGGTCCACTTCACGCACGCGCGCGCGCACACACACACACACACACACACACACACACACACACACACACACACACACACACACACACACACACACACACACACACACACACACACACACACACACACACACACACACACACACACACACACACATTGATGTCAGAGTGGTCTGATGAAATATTAATGTAAATCGGTGCCGTGTTTCCCTGCAGACTGGTAACAACAGACTGATGCATTATGCATCAGTGCCGCCGCGGCAGCATCTGGTGATTAGGCTAAACTAACTAGCATGTTCCTCCTGATGAAGCGATACGCCGAACCCCCACAGCCTGCTGAGGTTACGTTTCAGGACTCTTTTTTTAATGAATATTTCTGGAATAAGTGAAGCGGAACAGTGCTCTTATTGTTGCCAAATCGTTTTTTTTTTTTATTGAATTCAGGGGAATCTGCTGAGGTCAAATGTGTGATTAGCTCTCTCCACTCTTTTGGATAAACCAAATATGCTTGGGGACCTAACTGTGCTGCTGTTGCGCGTGTTCACTGTAGCCTATTATGCCAAATATAGATCAACATATAAACTGAGAATTTTAAAGCTATATAATGATTTTTTTGTGTGTGAATAAAATGTTATTTTGGAAGTTACAATGGTGCTCTTATTGTGCCAAATCTTTTTTTTTTATTGAATTCAGGGGAATCTGCTGAGGTCAAATGTGTGATTAGCTCTCTCCACTCTTTTGGATAAAACAAATATGCTTGGGGACCTAACTGTGCTGCTGTTGAGCGTGTTCACTGTAGCCTATTATGCCAAATATAGATCAACATATAAACTGAGAATTTTAAAACTATAATGTAATTATTTGTGTGTGAATACATTTTTATTTTAGAAGTTACAATGGGTTTGTATAGAAAGGGGACGGGGCAGCTAAAAAGAATATCAAATATCTAAATATTGAATCGAGCAACTTAAAAGACTGTCTGGGGTGTTCACATAAGTCTGAGTGGACGATAAAATGACGAAAACATTTGATATTGCATCTTGGAAATGAGAATGAGGACGAGGAGGAAGCAAACCGTCAGAGATTAGACTACTGATGTAGACTAATTGTCTGACTCAAGCTTCCTGAAGCTCAAGCGATGCAGTCCACTCAGAGAGTGGGCGGGGTCCAGTCTACTAACTACGGATGCTCATCTGCTAATCAATGATCAGGCTCTTAAGTCACAGTAAATCCACCTCTAATTGGTTTACACGTTTGCCCATATGGGTAAAATAGTGCACAGCCTTCACAGCCTTTTCAATTATTTACAAAAAAAAACCACAGCACTAACACATCAGCCTAAAAAGCCTTCATCAGCTTATTTCATGAAATAATTACTGATATACACAATTATCTCACATGATAACACAACATTTGTTTTTTATACTGATGATAATTCAAATACGCATAATAGGTACACACATAACAGTTACTGTTCTGCACCATATATTATTGAATATTATTCTGAAAATCATCACAAACCCCACAAAGACTGGAGGTATTTGGAAAAGGAATTTGGGTATCACATACCATGGGGTAATGATGTAAGTTAGTTTTTTTTTACAAATATTTATGTAAATAAGTAAATGTCTTCTACTGTAGGTTTTGTCATGGGGACAGCTCATCATGGGGACAGCTCATCTACAGTATTGTAAATAAATTCACGCAGAAGATGAGCTCATAGCAGGAAATGCTAATAATCGAAAGAATAAGTGACTAAACCAATTAATATGACAGGACACACTTGTTCTAAAGTTGGCTCACGCAAGCACACAAGGCACACGCACACACACACACACACACACACACACACACACACACACACACACACACACACACACGCACGCACGCACGCCACTGTCTTTTTCTGGCAGCGCTTTAACAATGAGTCCTGCCATTACTATCATTTGTGATTTATATTACACTGGGCAGACAAGAAGAGACAGAAGTCTTACAGCAATACAGCTTCTAAATATAGGACTAGACCTGGCTAATATAACGTTAACTCAGGGTGTGTACAAATGCCACCATTTGTTTGGGTATTTGCACACTCTCCGAGTTTGTTTACTGTGTACACAAGGTTCAATAGGGAATCCTTTGATAATATCAACCTTGGCTGTGGATACAGTTCTATGTATTGTCTACAAAAAAGTGAAAGTCTCTGTTTTGTGTAAAAAATAAAAATAAATACAGCATTACTCAGAGAACGGTTGCTGTCTTAATCTGACTAATATGTTCAGCTCCCTATGAGGGGACGTCCCATAAAGACAAGCCCTTTCTGTAGAAACAAAGCATGATGAGGAATTATGTGCGTTATAACGCTTTACAATACACAGTGGTGACGTTACCAGTGCAATGATGACAATGTCACCTCAATATCCATACTTTTACCAAAATGTGTTAATAGCATCACAGTCATGTGTTCAGTCAATCAGTGATTTTGAATAAGTTTGAATATTTTTTACACAAATCTCTTTTGGGGGTCCCTGCTGGCACAAAACCTTTTCAGATGGGGGTCCGAGGACAAATATATATATTCATTTGGGAATCCTTGGCACAAAGAAGTTTGAGATCCACTGAACTGAAAACAAAGCGACACAAATAATGTCCTCCGCGACAAAACGGTACACAACCAACATCATCGTCTAAACGGTATATCAACACAACCACCATCACCATGTCTCCTCACCTAAAACATGTCTCCTTGGTGGCTCCCTGTTCTTATCCATGTGTGTGTGTGCGGCGCGGCGGTACGCGCGCGAAAACACAAGAGAACATCACCCCGGAGACAAAACCCTTTCTCTATCGGTTCAGCGTCTGCCCTGGGTCTGGTCCTGACAGTGACACAATGACAGCATGACAGCATCAATCCCTGCAATACAATGACTGGCTGTCACAGGCCTGCTTCCACAGGACTGGGCCAATCATCAGCCCCAAACAGCCTCCATGACCTGTGGTATGAAGTAACTACATACATTTACTCAAAACGTTTTTTCTTTTCTTTTTTTACTTACAATTACAATCTACATTTAGAAGACGCTCTTAATCCAGAGCGATTTACAGTAAGCCACTTCACTGGAGTATTTCAAATGTTCAGTACTTTCACTTCTATTCCACTACATTTAAGAGGCAAATGTTAGACTTTTGGCTCCACTACAATTTTTTGAAAACTTTACTTTGTAGATTTTGATTATTATTACAAAACATACATTAACCACTTCAACCCCTATACATTTTGGCCATTTGAAAATAGCCGATCTACAAAGCTCACGATGTGTCACATGGTGACGCATTGTGATCTTGTAGATTTTTGGAAATTGTTCAAAAGATTCTCTCTGTGGACTTTGGGGAAACATACTATTAAGACAATAATGCTACAGCAGGTGATTGATGCCTCATGCCTGTGTTATAATTCAGACAGCCTGTACAGCAGGTAGGCTACACTGCAGCACTGGGGTTATTTCAAGAGGCCAGGCAGCAATGTACTGTACTTGTATAGCCAGGCAGGGGATCATAGCACCAAGAGACTACAATAATTGGTCTGTCACAACATTATGACTATCATGTCAGGCTTTCAATGCCAGAAAAGCTTGTGGTTTATACAGCAACGCTGATAAGCGGCAACATTACAATAATCTTGTTGCCGGATGAAAGTAGGCTCAGCTCTCTATCCAACCACCTGCCAAGTGGTGTTCACGGACTCATGACAGCAAAATCAAACACAAATCGAGGTATGTGGAACTGTCACAGAGCTACTGGGCTGACAATGACAGCTCTTAGACCTTCATGACAGCATCTTCTATCAAGTGCAACGAGTCGCACTTGTTACATATACGATATACTGTTTAAAGTTGGAAATGCTTGCTTCATTTAGGTGGCGCTTAGAGGAGTGATTCTCAAACGGTTGAATTTCAAGGACCCCCATACCTCTGAGAGTGTACGAATGAACCAAACCCGTAAGAAGGGTCCATCTGGTTTCATGTGTACACTCTCAGAGTTACAGACCACCTGTATGGGTCCATTTGGAATTGGAACCCCCTCGTATGACTTCAGATTGCTGCTGGCGTTCAGCAGCAATCTGCATTCAGATAAACCGAACTAAAATGTCAGGAAGCGTTTAATACTAAATGTGGGAGATATTGAGCCAGAGGGAAGAATAGTGAGGCTGACACAACGTGTCACGTGTTGTGACACAACATCATGTAAATGTGTTATGAATAATACACTTTAACCTGATTGGGGCAGGTATTAAAGGGAGGAAGACAAGAGAGACAGACAGACAGACAGACAGACAGAAATCACTCGAACCCCAGCATACATATAATAATAAACTTTAACCTGATTGTGGCAGATATTAAAGGGAGGAAGACAAGACAGACAGACAGACAGACAACCCCAGCATACCTTGGTGTCGAAATAATGGGCCCAAGTCAATTTTTTACTAAGAATAGAGGGTTAAAAGTGCATGGCTCATAGTCTCATGATCACTCCCATCCGTCACCTGAGTGAAAGGTGTGAAAGGTGAGTGAACGGACAGAGACACTACAGTATTAACCAATCCATTGGTCAGATTAAGGCTGTGAGTGACCACTGACCACAACTTAAGAGACTAAAAATAAACATGAGAGGATCAGAAAGTGAAGACAACGAGCAAACAACAGAATGCAATGAGGGCGCCGGTGACGGCAGGAAATATGGGACGCAGAGAGAGAGAGATGGAGTGGGGGATGGAGAGCAACAATAAAAACACAGAGAGGGGCAAAGATGGCAGAGGACAGAGAGGAGAATAAATAGAAGTGTGTTCATGCTTGCTAGAGGGGGACAAGAAGATCAAAGGCCAACACGACTCCCATGAGGACCCCTTGTGTCCTTGGAAGAGCATGTGGATGTCAGCTGTATCCTCAGGTCAAGCTCCGGTCAAATGAGGCACACACGCACGCACGCACACGCGCACGCACGCCTGAGCAGATCGTGCTCAGCTCGTGTGATCCCTAGACTCATGTGGTCTAGACTTTGGTGTGTGTCTTCATCCCAGGACCCGGTCTATACATTAAGTAAGGGTCCATTTGGACACCCTGAGTTACAGATACAGACCCGTATAGGCAGCCATTTGGTTCCTGTCTTTCAATTTCGTAGATCATCTATTTTTGGATAGAAGAGATTTGAAAGTGGGGAGTACCAAGTATAGATCCCTCGGTAGGCTGGGTTAGTGTTGAAGTACTCGTGTCCGGTCTCGACACACCTACCTGCTCTCGCAGGGTTTTATACCATCAAATCAAATGAGAAAAAGTAATCAAGGAAATCTGGCTACTTGGCAAGAGCTCCCGTCGGTCTTGCCCCCCACTTGGACTTGGTCTTTACTTGGACTCGTTTTAGGTGGACTCGACTACAACACTACCCTGGGTACAGTATATACAGTAGGACTTCATCGATCAAGACCCTGAGGCCAATTCTACAAATGCCTTCAAACCAATGTTTACGTGCCAAATGCCAATGACCCCAAAATGATATGTCTTTGACCGCGGACCCCCACATCTAAAAACATTTTGTGCCAGGGACCCACAGAAGAGCAGATTTGTGAAATTCACTTTCAAGATTAAATAAAAAATAAAAAAAATAGCAGATGTACAAGATCACAGTGAGCTTGTACATCTGCTATATTTGAGAAGCACTGTTCTAAAACTATAATGGTCTAAATCCTACCACACGTTTTCCCATTTTTATTGGGTTAAACGTAACAGTTTCATACTGTAGGCCTACCATCGCACTGTACATCAGTGGTATATTTAACTGTAGCATTCAAATCGGTTTAACCACTTTGAACCTTACAGTATATATTGTGTACATGAAAATAGCCGATCTGCAAGCTCACAATATGTTGCGTTCTCTGCTGTATACGTAAAAAGAAATCTTTACAAATGTTTGAATATTCTTGGAAAAACTTTAACAACACAAATCTTGTATGGGAGTCCCTGGCCCAAAATATTTTCAGATGGGGGTTGAGAGGTTTGAGAACCAACTATGTGCATCAAAGCCAGAGTCCAGAATCTAGTACAGACATAAACAAGCCTTATCCGAATGATAAATGACACTTTCTGCTGACTCATCAGGGTAACTATACTAGCCCACAGTAGTTGTGATGGCAACAACATTTAGTTCAACACTGGGTGAATTTATGTGACTCTCACATAAATTGTGTCTCATAAATTGTAGGCGCCGGCTATTGATCGACCATAAAGACATCCGAGCGTGGCGGATTTAGATTTAACAAGGAAATTACGCAAACAAACTGGCTATATATTTTCAATGATAGAATAATGAAAATATATAGCAAATCATGAAACAAAGAAACTGAATAATTTTCCTGTGACATTAAAGGGAGAAGTGGTGGGCTGTAGCAGCACCCATGCAGTCAGGCTGGCAGCAATCCCAGCATCCAACACAAAACTCTTTTTCAGCCTCAACCTTTTCTCCACATAAAACAGGGCTTTGTCCCCCAATAACAAATTACCAGGAAGGAACGAGGGGAGGCGGGCCATTTGTTCCACCCAGTGAGTGTCTGTATCTATGTGTGTCTGTATCTGTGCGTGTGCGTGTGTGTGTGTGTGTGTGTGTGTGCGTGTGCGTGTGCGTGAGTGCGTGAGTGCGATGCGTGCCTGCGTGGCATGCGTCGAGTGTTTGTTCCGTTCCACCCAGAGACAGTACGGTCATTTGAAACCAGATTTGCATGGTGTGAAAACGGTCCGATAGAGAACCACTGAATAGAAGACAGGAAGACACACTGTGAAGAGGCGATTGTGTCACCAACGCTGTACACAGTTCACCTCATATGTCAGCCATCTGGCCTGGAGGGAGATGCACAGCAGGACCACAATAATAGACCTTGAAAGAACTATTGACAATAAAGCACAAATCTTAGTTCTTTTCCCGCAATGACAGCCATTGTTTCTATAGACCAGGGGTAGGCAACCTTAGGCACGGGGCCAATATTGGCATAGGGATGGGTGCTGCGCATTCGGTCCATGACCACCATTACATCAACTCAATTCATATTTGCTGAGGTAAACATTGATATTTCCAAGAGAACAAAAGTCTGTACCATCATGTAAATGTTTTCTGTATTTTAAGTAAACACTTGGGAGCAACGCTGCAGTGCAGACCGATGGATAATTTGTAATTATTAAGACTTTAATTGTTTGTAGGATGCTGTTTAATTATTAATCCTATGCCCCATGCCCATGTATTCTTCATGTGCCTCAGGTCACGCTGTCCCACTGAGTTACGTCTCACTTCTGCCCCAGCCAGCATGTAGATAAAGAATTGTTTTGTTTCCCGTTTATCTGCCTCTCGGTGGAAAACATTATTATTATTATTCGACCTCGGTGCAGTGCCGAGGTCGACAGCTAGTCTCCAACTAACGTTAACTAGTCGCCCCGGGAACACAGTTATAAACTACATCTACACTTAAAGAACTACATTTCCCATCAGTCAGACTTCCTGGAATTCCCGGAAGTGTAAACCTCCCAGCGATAGGTGTCGCCATTATTCACTTTTTGTTAACCTCTGAACTCAAATGCTTGTTTGGATCACATATAGTATATAATATGTTCATGGACATTTGGTCCGTGAGAGATCTTTGAGCGCTGTGATGGATGTACCATGATTTCTCTCCCCATATAATTGGAATATATCATCTGAAAAACCATAAGCTTTGGGCTCTTCTTTGTGTCTTGTGTCAATACTCTGGTATACTCTGAAATACTTTATTCTCTCATTTTTATAGTATTGTAGTTTTTCCTCTAAAGTATTTATCCTTAAAAGGCTTATTAATATAGTTTTATTAGATTAACATTATACCATTAAAGATAAAGTTTAATATTTACTTGGTTTAAAAGGTTTATAACCATTTTTGCTCCCTGCCGGGGTTTTATGATTGAGCAGCAATTGTAATCTGATTATTTTAATTAATCAGAAGTATTTCTACATTCAGCTCTGCTATCGAAGTTGTTATACAGTCCTTTCTTATTAGCATCATTAATTAGGTTAATTATAAATATATTTCCATCACAGACCTTTATCCTTTTGAACTCTGTGTCCGGTACCAGCGACATGCACAACCCATTGTTTTGAACATTGGTATCTTGCCATAAACACAGTGAACAAGGCCAATGTCACAGAGTCACAGCCACCGAGGCTATAGTCACTATACTATACTATACTATACTATAGTGGGTAAAAACCAGGGAGTGAGGGATGTAGTACTCTACCTGTCAAAACCACTTCAAACTCATAGTACAAAGTAAATTAACCATGTCCAAAATTGTCCATTTCCTTTCCTCCCATACCAACACCTGTGCTTTGCTGATTCATATAAATGCATACATATTTAATGGAGTCTCTAATGGGAATACAACACGCACACACACACACACACACACACACACACACACACACACACACACACACAGCTTTCCTGTTGGCTCTTCCAATAGCAGCAGATGTACAGTAACAGACCAATTACAGCGGTGGGAGGACTGCTATGGGCACAAGGAGGTTAATTTTAATTATACTGTATCTGTTCACATTCCAACTGGCCAGACTGCATGGGACACCGATGAAGATGGGCTTAACTGGTGCTTTGGGATCAACAGAGACTACAATATGGAAATATTATAGAAACAAAAAGCTCACAAATGTGATGCGTTGTGAGCTTGAGGGGACCAAGTAGGCCAAGTCTAGAGCCCTGGCAGACAACGAATGTAAGAGTTCAAGTGGTTAATGTAACTTCACATATTTTCATCGAGGTCTCTCCATGGCTTCTATGTCTGCTCATATTATAGCATGAAGGCTGAGGTAACACCTTGAATAATCAGTCAAGAACAGCAGAACAACAGCTGTAGCCTCCAATGCCCTCCATGGGTTTCTGCTGACTGCTGTGATTTATCATCATCCCACAGATACACAGTGATGGAAAAAGTACTCGCATGATTTAATTAAGTAAAAGTATCAAATACGGCAATGTAGAACTACTCTGTTACAAGCAAAAGTCCGGAATTCATGAAAATTTACTTTCTTTTTTAAAGTGCCAAAAGTAGAATGTACTCAGTTTTCAAATGTTTAAACATCTTCTGAAAATAGCAGATCTACAAGCTCACAATGTTTCACATCGCGACACATTGTGAGGTGGATTAGATCTGCTATTTTGAAATGGCCCGAAATGTATATATATCGGGCTGAAGTGGGTAATGCATGTTTTGGAAATGTTTATTGGAAGTTGAAAATACTCAAGTAAAGTACAAATACCTCAAAATTGTACTTTACTGGCATTGCAGATAGAATGCAGGGCTCTGTTCCATGTGTTATTATGTACAGTATGTGCCGTGCAGCCTGGATCATGTAGATGGTTCTTTAATGGAGCTCACTGTTCCGTATCTCGACGTGAAATCATGTTCCAGGACTGCACAGCCGAGTTCCTCTGGCCTGCAATGTTCCTTCTTCCGACCTTCACAGTTCCCACTGTATTTTGACACGCGCGTGCACGCACGCACGCACGCATGCATGCACAGTTTTCCCACGCACGCACAGTTTGCACACACGCACACACAGCCTGAAGGCTTCATAGTCATGACATAGCCAGTAGACACACACACACACACACACACACACACACACACACACACACAAGCTGAATGCCTCCCTTGTCACGATTTATTGCAGGGAGCTAGTTAGATGCACATGCAGTAAAATGCAATGCATTGTACTGTAGCCTATATATAGTGTAACTATATAGGTATATACTGTAGGCTACTCATAAATAGATTTTATTTGTGCATTACAAGTACAAGTACAGAACCAAAATGGTCAACTAAGTATTTGTTTACGGTTTAAAGACTATTGAGGGTTTAAGTGGTTAATAAATCGCTTTGAACTCAATTCTAAATTCCGTGTAGCTGTTATCTGTTGAATTCTGTTCTGTTGCATGTTACATGCTCAGTTTAGTTATTCAGTGGCTGTTTAGCTATGGTAAGCTATGCTATGCAGATTAGCATTCATAACATCATTATGTGTCTGTGGAGGTACCAGCAAAGATGTATTAAGGTCTATTAAAAGCACAGCATGGATTAATTCATGCCCAGTGCAGCACAGCACACCCAGAGTGCAGGGACTATGGCACAATGTGAATGTGCACCTTAGACTTATTGCTTTACGTAATGTGGCATTGTTTTCAACTGGCAACAAGGTTCAGCCAGCCGGATGGTTCCCATATAGATCATGCATCTCTACACACAGCATGATTCTTAATGTTGTACTACTTATTCTAATTACATCAGAAACAGAGCAGCTTGCTAGTAGCTTTCCTTTTAGAGAGGCCTGCAATCTGAGTCTCTGTACCAACAGCCTGCATGTGTACATGTCCTAAACTGACAAAAATAGAGTTCAACCCGTGATTATTTTGAGCCGATCCTGATATTCCATTAGCTTACAGTCATGTCAGGCTTGTTCCGTGTATAGATGGAATAAGCAGCCAACCTCCAGAATATTCACGACATGATGACACACGGCATCGTGGCTCTCGTCTACAAAAACAGTATCAGGTGTTTGCTGCTACATCCCTACTACTAATATCATTTGTAAAACACACACACACGCGCAGAGTGAAACTCTGAGAGAGACACGGGGTCATAAGAAGAGTGCAGTGTGACTAGGACGTAACCAGCCTGCAGCCCTGCTGGCCACAAAATCTCTCTGCTTGGAGATAGAACATAGAAGAGTGCTTTGCCTTTTAGCCTTACTTGCGGCAGCCAGACAAGATCAAATGGTAGGACAGGGTTGGTTAGTATGTATGTATTAACAGTTTGCAGAATTACAGTACATTTCAAGCACAAACTCAATACAAAGACTGTTAACTGTGAGTGGACGACCCAATTAAGCATTACACTTGTTTACAAGAGGGTCCACCTTGTTCAATTCCTCAAAACATGTAGAGACGTACAAATAGACACTTCTATAAGTGTGCTTGGGGAGTGTGTACGAAGAGAGTGTATGTGTTAAGAGTCAGAGAAGAAGAGAAGTGCCAAGATGAGATGAAACGGCGGTAGATGAAAGGGGTGAAGAGTTTGAGACTACACGAAGAAAAGATTGGGAATGGGAAGAAGAGGGAGGGAGAGAAAGAAAGAAAGGAAAGGAAACATGGAGAAACAGAGAGCTCGTGTGTGTGTGTGTGTGTGTGTGTGTGTGTGTGTGTGTGTGTGTGTGTGTGTGTGTGTGTGTGTGTGTGTGTGTGTGTGTGTGTGTGTGTCCATATAGGAAATCGATGTGAACCGTTACTTGGATCAGCAGTAGTGGATGAGCTCTGCCACACTGGTCGATATTTACTAGAAGCATGTTACAGTACAGGTGACTGATGGCAGGGATCCTGAACTCATTGTATTCTCTCTCTCTGTCTCTCTCTCTCTCTACAGTTAGCCAAGTGGACACATGGGATGGATGTCCCAGGGCAGGTCAGCCTCTGAGTGAGTTTTACTGGACGTAGATGGATAGCGTGGTTTATTCAGGGAGAACGGGAGATACCAGGACAGAGAGACAGGTGGGACAGACATTTGAGGGACATGAGAACCCGAGGTTTTTTTTCAAGACCCTAGCCTACACAACATAACGCAGCAAACTCCTGAGTGTTCACTTAACTCTGAGAGTGTAGAAATGGAACAAAATAGACCCGTAAGGGTCCATTTGGTTCCATTTGTACAGTCTCGGAGTCACAAATCAATAAATCTACACTGAAGGTTTTACTGTGTAGGTGTAGCCTGGACGGTGGGGAATACAACTAGTATATCCCAGGCAGCGTTCACGTGAAACTCAATCGATTCAGGAATAGGATCAGGATCTCCTCCCTGGTTAGCTGTAAATGTCACTTTGACGGCAGGCCTTTGAGGGATAGCCCCCTGTCCATCCACCTGACGGCAGGCCTTTGAGGGATAGCCCCCTGTCCATCCACCTGTGAGGGATAGCCCCCTGTCCATCCACCTGACGGCAGGCCTTTGAGGGATAGCCCCCTGTCCATCCACCTGTGAGGGATAGCCCCCTGTCCATCCACCTGTGAGGCCTTTGAGCGATGGCCCCCTGTCCGTCCACCTGTGAGGGATGTCCACCTGTCTGTCCACCTGTGAGCGATGGCCCCCTGTCTGTCCACCTGTGAGTGATGTCCACCTGTCCATCCACCTGTGCAGCTGTCATTCCCTCCAGCTATCCCTCTATCCTCGTTTTGTGCGCTGTGGTTGGTTGGTAACGTGAGCGAGGCTTTAATCCTAATACTGTACACGTGCCGTCATTAATAGGGCTTTACAAAGAGACTCGTGTGTGTGTGTGTGTGTGTGTGTGTGTGTGTGTGTGTGTGTGTGTGTGTGTGTGTGTGTGTGTGTGTGTGTGTACACTGCAGAGATACTGTAAAGGGGATGGGGATGTCTACTCTGGAGGTTTTTCTGCATTGTTAAACAGTGAGTAGAGAGGCGAGAGAGAGAGAGAGAGAGAGAGAGAGAGAGAGAGGATAACATGCAGCAAAGGGCCTCGGGTCAGATTTGAACCCAGGCCAGCTGCGGGAATGACTTCATATGATCTGCACTCTGTGCTGTACCAGGAAAGCTATGGTGTTCACCCAGGATATTCTGAAGTTAATGAGGAGAACTCATTAACCTCATCCAGGTCATTTAAATGAATAAAAAGCAAGCCATCAGATTTGTAGGCCTTGTCTGCCAGCTGAAACTCGACCGTGGGATTGTTCTCTTATTATTAGAGATAAAGTACTATTAACTTTGAGTGACTGCAGTTTCTTCCAGCGGTGAAATGTCCCTTTAAGGCCATGTAAGGCTACTGTAGATGTGGATCTGCGGCCAAATACATATAATTTTTGGGGTCCTTGACATGAAAAGGTTTGAGCACCACACCGATATATACATTTTTCAGAAAACTGTTAGGATTTAGCAGACATTTGTAGAATCTGCCCCAGGTTTTAATGGGTTAACAGAGAAGGGACAATGGCTTGATGAAGTGATAGAAGACATCGAATGCTGGCATTTTATTGAACTAAACTAAAGTAATGGAGAAAAGGACAAGATGTGGATGTGATTTCAGAGCCTTGAGACTTCTATTAAAGCATCACAAATGTCATTAAAGGGCACTCAAAAACTAAAGTGGACCAAACAAGTCATCTCCTCCAGATCCAGAACAATCTAAATGCAATTTTTCGTAGAGAAATTGAAAATCCCTGTGTATGTGTGTGTGTGTGTGTGTGTGATTGTGCAGTGGAGTTTGTCAGTCAGCTTCAACTAGCTTCTATTTCCTGAGGACAAAACATGCAGCCTATGTGTGTTTCTCCAGTTTAGCTGACCTAGTCTCTGAACATTAGTCTGGTTGGATGCTCCACAACACACGAACCAGCTGGGGAGAGAGAGAGAGAGAGAGAGAGAGAGAGAGAGAAAGGGAGGTGTTCCGGAACGAATGACATCATTGCTTTCTGCCCAGAGTGGATTTGAGTTCAGCTGGGCGGCAGCAGCAGAACGTATGATGTCAGACTGGTCTACAAGCCCTGCAGACTGAACACACATGCACATGCGCGCGCGCGCACGCACGCACACACACTCTACCAATATTTATAAAAACACATACACAGAGTGCATTCAGATTCCACCACACACTCACCCAATTAAGCATTCTGTTGGAACAATGAACGAGGCGCTGCTCTTGTAGCGTGACTCCCAGCCTTCATTAGGTGTGTGTGTGTGTGTGTGTGTGTGTGTGTGTGGTGCGAGCACGCACACAATGTATGAGTAACAGTGCACATGTAATCTGTGTATGTATGTTTCATACTGAGAGAGCTGAGAGAGAGAGAGAGAGAGAGAGCAGAGAGAGCAGAGAGAATGGAAAATCCCTGACAAATCCACAGCCTGTCTTAATTCATAGACTGCCTCAGAGAGAGGAAAGGAAACATGACAGGGTGAAAGATTCCACAAAACATCACAGTCACAGGAACCTCTCCTTGATCTCAGCCATGACACAGAAAGGCCAAAATGAGTGCTGGACATGAAAATACATAGAAAGAAACCGATATTTAGAACCAATAACTGAACGAAAATAACATCGCCTGGATGCAACTGGGACGTATCCTCAGTGATGTATCCCAAGGTCATCGGGGGTTTCGGGTCTCTCGAACATCACACCCCTCACTCGGGTGACCCAGCCATGGGGGTTGATCAAGTCCCGACTTACGTCCCAGTAGCTACCCTCGATGACCATCAGATCAACTAGGGAAAGACAGGGCCGCACAATCCGTTGCGACCACTCCGGAACTACTATGAGTGAGAGGTACAATTCTGGTATGTGGAGGGACTAGGCTCTGTGGGTTGCCTCCTGTCCGGGCCCCTCCTACGTCTCACCAGGTCCACTCCTGCTCTCACCAGGAGTACCGCCAGGACCTGTGCGTTGCACCAGACACACAGCACCAGACACTTCATTCAGGAGTGGTGGATTCTTGAGCCGCAGTGGTTCTGCAGGCTCCACCACTGGGCAACGGTAGTACTGCAGACTCCACTTACAGCTCGAATGGCCCTCCTAAAGGCCTCATCGAAGGTTTTTGGGCTTCCTCCTCATGGAGGATGCAGGCAGGGGCGCTAAACCATACTGCTCCCGGGGTGCCGTCTACATTCCGGCTGTCACCCGTCTCTCCGGTGGTCACCAGACTATACCTGGTTGTCACATACAGTAGTCTATTCCTATGAGTCACGTATACAAACAAAACTGACTTAATCTGGCTCATCTGGTTAATCAATGAATTGAGAAGCATGTTGTTGTTTTTTTCTTAACGAATCAACCTGAACAAATTTGAATGGATTTGGATTGGAAAATGGATTAACCATTAAAACCTGTATTATACTTTGTTATACAATGGTGGCATCCAAAAATAGGAAGACGTAAAATAAACAAACAAACAAACTACCGGTAAACATTAATTCATTGTATTCGAGGCAAAGGTTTGAAATAATCGTGATACTGATTTGAAGTCTTTGTAACCAATAGTACAAAGAGAAATCACACATTCTCTCTCTGTAGCTTAAAAAAAAAGAAAAAAAACCTTAATAATTATGCTATCTCAGTATTGCAGCATCTTCTTCCTGCTAATCTGACTGCCTTGATTCTGGGCTTCAGCCAAGTGTCACCTAATCACATGGGCGATGACAGCATAATGTCCAGTCCAAGAACTCTAGCCGTGCGCTGTAGTGTCATTTGTTTAAACCTGCTAACAAAAGGTCAACGACTTCCTATAGCAGGAAGCTGCAGAGTTTATATTCCGATGCACTTTTGCACACAGCCTCGGTTACACCTGTTTTTCTGGTCGGTCCAACTAGCATGTCTCAGCTGGGATCTTTGGCATTGTCATGCACACTCTTCACTGAACAGGAATAGAACATGTGTTCATGATGACAGGTCATGTCCATGAACTTCATTCCTCCACCAGGCATACACAGTATGCCCGTTGTTTTGACTTGAGGGTTCAGGGTATCTGTCCTTTATCTGTATCTGGCTTTCTAAGTCTCCCCTGATGAGACAGAGCATACTGTTAATTGTAATTGATAAACTGGATGGGTGTAAGTATTTGCCTTTCGTTTTTATTTGCTCAGTCTGTAGTTGTTCAGTCGGGCTGCAACTAACGACTATTTTCATAATGGATTCATTGTCCGATTATTTAACCGATTAATCGGAATACAGCACTTATTTAGCCATCATTTCTTATAAATTAGATTGTAGGTTCTAAATAATAAAATTTTGGTCAGCTGATTATTAGGCTGCTATTCAAATAAAAGACAAATACAATCAAAATCAATTAAAGCCACCTCATCTTAAAGCCAAAGAATAGCTACACATTTCACTAAAAAGTAACGGTACTGTTTTAAACTAAAATAGGTCATTTAAAAATAACAATCAAGACGTATATATATATTTTTTTAGACATAGTATATTGGCTTTAATGTTAATTTTAGATGTTGAGGCCGGGTAAAATGGCCTAGATTTTGGATACTATGTGATTCTGCATAGGGCGTCACCATTGTTATGTGTCATATTTAGCTTTGCAGTCGCTATGGTCCTAAAGAGCAGCCATCAGCAGTGTAACGGAAGAGATGGCTCACTTTAGCTTAGTTACATTTAACACTGGAAAAACTATGGTTAAGTGGAAATACACCTATGATTAACTACAACAAAAAATAAATCGATTCGATTACGATTCATCAATGAATCGTTACAGTCTCAATGTGAACTCCCCGGGTCATAAATCAGTCTGTTGTCACAATGTCATCCTGTCTTCCTCTTCCTTTCCCGTCTATTCTATTTTTGTAAAAGCAGAATTCCCTTCCCATACCCATTTAAACCTGAGGCTGATTCTAAAAACACCTTCTAAATCCTGACCATATATATATATACAGTGTATACAGTGTACAGTATGTATGTGTGTGTGTGTGTGTGTGTGTGTGTGTGTGTGTGTGTGTGTGTGTGTGTGTGTGTGTGTGTGTGTGTGTGTGTGTGTGTGTGTGTTGAAATGTTCAACTTTCAGGATTTATTTCCCCCAAGAAATGAAGAAAACCTTATATTTTTTTAAACAATGCATACTGCCTCATCAAAGTTGGTATTGTGGCTTTATATATTGCAAATTACTTAAATGAGAGGGGGAGAGGGTGGAGTTACAGTAGCTGCTTTAGCAGACAGATTGAGGGTCCAATGGAGTTAAGAGGTTTTGTCCGAAGCGCTTTTTAAATCTCAAAAATTGAGTTGGATGGTTTCCAGACAGCAAAGACATTATAAAAAAGAATGTTGCTACAGTATACAGAATATATGGCAATAACTACACACGTTGCTTGAAAGATATAAAAATGTATAGGTGTTCCAAGTCTAAATGGGTTAGTGGATGTCACCTCACCAGTGTAACTGAATATAGCAACAGCAAGCACACAGCGGTCATAGTTTCTATTCCATATAACCAGTGTCTATAATAACAGCTAAGATCTTATAAAGTCATACACCCTCAGCCAGGGCCCTGAGGTCGGCTGACCAGTTGCTCCTGATTGTGCCTCAAACTAGTTACAGGTCCAGACTATAGGTGCATGACCAAGCCTCTGCAGTGGCCTGTCCCAGCCTCTGGAACAGTTTGCCCCTACATATTAACCCATTCTGGGCAGGAACCCCTTTTGGTGTTAGCATTATGTTGTGCTTTAGCTATTGAAAAATAGCAGATCTACAAGCTCAGCTTGTAGGTCTGCTATTTTTGAAAAATCGAAGAACCACTGACATAGAAACATAGCTTTTTCAGAAAACTGTCAGGATGTAGAAGACATTTTTAGAATTTGATCTCAGGTCAAAATGGTTCGTTCCGTAGCCGTCTTCAAATCTTCACTTAAAACTAATTTATTCTCGTCCACTCACAGTTAACAGTCTTTGTATTGAGTTGTGCTTGAAATGTACTGTAATTCTGCAAACTGTTAATAAATATTTCAATCAATAAAATAAAAACCAAACAATAACATTTCTCCACAGGGTGCAGTCAAAGTCATTGATTTTCTCATTACCCACATGGCAATTACTGTGGCGTTATACACCGATACCTTCAGCTCGCTTACCACTGGTGTACAATTACTGGACACAGAAACACCTCAGATCAAACTGGGAAATCACACCAAGAAGATTTACAGCTGAAAGTCAAAGACAGAACTAAGGAAAATAATTGTGTTCCTCTTCACTTAGACTGGGCTGGGCAATAAATATACTTTATCAATATTATATCGATGTCATTCATGATATGAGCCTAAATATCAGGGATCTGGGAAATTGTAATATTGTGATATGGCATGATTGGAGCTACAATACAGTAAAGCGATGTAGGCCTAATTTTGTGAAGTTATCAGATTGTTCTACTGTAGCTTCTAATCTCAATGCTTTGAATTGCTTTCACAATATTTTGTGAAAGCACCATACTGGTAGTCATCCACACAATATTGTTAGGATATCAACACATTTGATTTAGTCTATATTGCCCAGCCAGACTAATAATTTATGTTCCTCTGATCTTCATAGCTGGTTAAAAACTGCAGTAAAAAGTAATCCTGTGTATGTATGTATGTACTGTATGTATGCGAGTACTACAGTACTACACAGTGATGCTCTCATTCAGCTAGGCTACAGTGTTCAGATTCATGCTAAACCAAGATGATACAATTTGAATTGATCATTTGGTTTATGAAACGTTAGCTGGTTTACATGTCAAGAAGTTCAGAAATGATATTTGCTAGTAATAGATCACGCTGCAATGCACAATGGTAATATAATCATGCTTAGTTTTTAAATATTCATTGATGATAACTTAAGTAAGGGTGATTGATTGATTGTTAGGTAAGGGATGTTATTTATCCTAATGGGTGATATATTATGATGAATCATCCTTTGATTGACAGAACGATGAGTCATGCTGCTTCCTATCCTATCCTATATGACAGTGACTCAACACCATCACTAACATTAACAGCCACAATACACCTCCCCATTCTAGACAATACATTTAATACAATTGAACATTTAAGCAATATATAACAGAGTTTCTCTCTCTCTCTCTCTAGCCAGAGATATATCTTGTTCAAATATACCAACAATGTAGGAAAACCAAATAATCAGAACAGTACTTATGACAAAAAGACTATAGTCCGACTCCTCATCGGTCTTCCTGATCCATGTTTACAAAGTCATGTGGTGGCTGCTGCCTGCTGCTCCATGTATTGTTGACATTATCCTGGCCTAGATACTAGCAAAAGGGACACTAGTTCCCCTTGAAGGCTCCAGTCATATTATCTGTTAATATCCACCAGGATTAAACAATAAAACATGAACACACCCTTCCTTTCTAAATCCGACTGGGTCAACGTTCAAGTCTGGGATTTTGCTTTACTGTCTTTGGACCTGACAAGGAGTTAAGCGTTGATTAAATCCCTTCTACGTGGATATCGCTAATCCCTGCTTAAGGTCCATAGCTGCCACGTTTTAAACAAAGGAGGAGATTGTTACAAACATTGGAGGTCGTGAATTGAATTGAACACCGGGACCGACCTTGCACTGAGTGAACTTCTACATGACTTAAAGACCCCTGCAGCTGAAACCATGGCTGAAACATCACATGTATGTGTCACACACACATGCACACGCATGGATGCATGCACGCACGGCACGCACGGCACACACACACACACACACACACACACACACACACACACTCACACACACGGTGTCAAGTTCAGCCAGTCAGTCATGACATGTCAGGTCCAGAGACAGAACACAGAGCACTGAGCAGAGGGATGATGAAGAGGAGGATTAGTTAGGTGTGTGTGTTACCGTTGCAGAACTGGAGCAGTGAGGAGGTGTCATACAGGCTGCTGTAGCTGGAAAAGCCGTCCTCCATTCTCAACCTCCACTCCGTCTCTCTCTCCTTCGTTCTTTTCTCTCTCCTCCTCGGTAGACTCCTCTCTCCTCCTCTCTCTGTCAGTTTATCGTTCACTTGCCGACCAAGGCTCTCCTTCCATTCAGTCTCCGCGGGTCAGGCTCCCTGTGTGAGTCGCCATGGTAACCCATTCACTCCGATTATGTCATGTGAACTCCAACCTCTCTCTGTCCTCTTCTCTTAATTCCCTCCTTTCTTATTCTCCTGAAGTCTTTTTTTCCTCTGCTCTCCAAAAAGGCTCCTGAGTGCCGAACTTCACCGACAGAATAAAACAAACACACGCCAAGGAATGTACGCCAGAGAGAGAAAGAGAGAGAGGGCAGCCAGTGAACCACTGACTGGAGAGAGACAGGGAGAAGTTAAAAACCCTGCCCCGGTGGGTTTGTTTTCTCGTCCGATGCTCGTCTTCAATTCTCCTCTCCTCCCTTTCTAATCCACTCCCTCCTTTCTGTTGTTCTATCGTTCCTCTCTGTCCACAGCAGCAGCTGGGTGTCGTTAGAGCTGAGCACTCTGGCTGATCCCCAGCAGAAAAACAGCTTTAAGAGCGCAGGCAAGCTGAGGCTCTGGCACAGACAAGCCAGTGTGTGTGTGTGTGTGTGTGTGTGTGTGTGTGTGTGTGTGTGTGTGTGTGTGTGTGTGTGTGAGCGTGCGTGCGTGCCTGTATGTGTGAGTGTTTAGATAAAAGCCTGGGACAGCCCAGCATTTCCCTGGCTCTCCCTGTCACAGTCCGAGGACGAGTGAGCTCACAGGGGGGTGGGGCCTGACTCCAAACAGATCCTCCCACTTTTAACTGCCTGCTTGGCTGGAGAGGAGAGAGTTAGGGAGATCATCATAAGTGATGTCATGTAATTTGGATTACTGATTACTTCTATTACTTCTCATTGTCACTATATTTTGTGAACGCACCAGATAGTCATCCACACAATATTGTCGCAATATCAACATATTTGACTTTGTCTATTATTGCCCAGCCCTACTAGACTATAATTCAATACATTCAATACATAATCTCTGATCGCCATTTAGCTGGTTAGAGCATGGGTTTTCAACAGGTGGTCTGTGGACCACTGGTGGTATGATTATTTTTTGTTGAGAAACTGTGAACTAAATAACCTGGTGACCTACAGTATGATGACCATCCATGTAGTCATTTACTGACAAGTTGGAGGTCAAGAAATTCAACAGAAAAAGGGAGTTATAATCTCAAGAGGGGGAAAGCACTGGATTGTCTGGTTGAGTCATTGTTATTCGTTATTAGGAAATGATTAGTAGTCAATGGACCATTGGTTGAGAAACAGTCAGTGGGATGTATACACATGAGATACATAGCCAGTGTTACAAAAGCATTTATCTTATAGTCCATGTCCCCACCCAACACAACAGTGGTCCCCAGGTTGATTCTTAGTCAGGGTGGTGGTCCCTCCTTCACAATCAGTTGAAAACCCCTGGGTTAGAGGACTAGTCTATCCTGAATTCTGATCACAACTGCAGTAAATACGAATCCTCTGTGTGTGTACTGTGTATGCATGCGAGTACTGTAGTACCACACACAGTCATGGTATCATCCAGCTATGGGCTACACAGTTTTCAGGAGAATGAAGGGAAGGTGAGAAGAGAGGAGAGGAGAGAAGGCAGGGGAGGAGAGAAAAT
This sequence comes from Protomyctophum bolini, assembly GCF_963924005.1. Classification (NCBI taxonomy): domain Eukaryota; kingdom Metazoa; phylum Chordata; class Actinopteri; order Myctophiformes; family Myctophidae; genus Protomyctophum; species Protomyctophum bolini. The sequence continues at coordinate 8,549,359 of NC_137876.1, read as the reverse complement.
AAGAAAACCAAAGTGATAGATGAAAGAATGTGAATGACTATAAAGCCACCACTATGAGATATTGTAAAGCGGTTGGTGCCTTAGTCACGCACCCACACCACACACGCATGCACGCACACGACGCGCACACAGACACAGGTGTGGAGTCACACTGGAACACAGGGACGGAGTGTTGCCCACTTGCCCCCATGATAGAGCAAAACATTTACCTCCTCAGTGCCAGCTCAGTGCTGCAGGCTGCAGCCACTACAACTAAACACGGTTATCATTGTGTCTTTCCTCCCTCTCTGTCTGACTTATCACTGTGTCTTTCCTCTCTCTCTCTGTCTGTCTGACTGTCTTATCATTGTGTCTTTCCTCTCTCTGTCTGTCTCTCTGACTGTCTTATCTGCACCGTCGCAGACAGCTCAGAGACCTAGAGATCATCATAACAGGAACAAGAGGAGGGGGCTGAGGAGAAAGGGAGACGGAGGGGAATTGAAAAGAGGGCAAAAGAAACGGAATAGAAGGGGGAGGGGATAGAGTGGAATAAAGAAAGATAGAGAGCCCAGTTTAGTGAGCGTATGAGCATGCGTGAGTGAGAGTGTTTCAGAAGTAGTGTCGATGGTGAAACAGAGCGCTTCCTGGAGTACTCTTTATTTTGACTTGGCAAAGGGGGGTTTCTGCTACAGACATGGGGGGGGTGAACCTCTTTGAATTATTCATAGTTCAGGCTTGCATGGGAAAATAATAAGAGCCACAGAGCAGAGAGGGCCTATGGCCTATATTCACGTAGGCAACTCTGTTTGAAATCACGAGAGGAAATGGAGCAAATAATAGAAAGAGATGCTCTAGTATCCGTTTCGAACTTCACTGTGTTGCCCTGGACCAGTATCCCGTTTAATTACAACTGCAGTCTTTTTGCATGTCCACTCCCAGTCCCAGACTCTGTCTCGTTTAGAAGGCTACATCATATCACTTTATTTCCTAAATGTTCTTTATCATGTGCCGCAGTGGTTCCCACACTTTTCCATGCCAATAAGGACCATGCAGCAAATATCCATAGGCTCGGGCAGCAAATATAAAATAAATAAATTGTGAAAATAGCTGCGTGATCTTTTTTTTTTTTTTTACAAAACTGTACAATAATGACTGACCATGTCCATAATAGGGATGACAGGTTCATAATGATTAAACGGGTATAATAATCCTATGAATTGAATTTAAAAATGTAAAACAAAATACATATATCCTCTCCCAAACCCTCTGAGTTCATGTGGCCAGTCAATGAGATCTATAAGTTTCAGGCCGGTCTGACAGCTATTGATTCTGTTATAAAATGAAAGCTAAATATTTAAAAATATAGAAAACATTATGTGAAAAGTCATGCATGACTCATGAATGGGTGGAAAGAAATACTTGCAACAGTTGGAGGCTCATAAAAAGTCTCACCAAGAAATGGCTATCACAGGACTGCCCCGGAAATAAAGGCTCACCTCCTACAGCCCCGCTGTAAAACATTGACCAAACCAAGAAGCTGTATTAAATGAAAACCATGGCGTCAGTGACACGGGCCCTGTAAGGCTAAGCTATTGACATGACCTCTCTGTAATTGTTATGCATTTGTGGATGCCCTGCCTGTAGCCATGCCTGTCAGCAATTTGAAACATGCCATAAAAAAAGGCATAAGGAATGGTATTTCATCTGATAAAATGAAAAGTGCATATTTCCTAGTCATTCTTTCAGCACTGTTATGCTTTATTTCTTCTAGGAGAGTGTAGTAGAGAGTCAGCAAAACAAGGGCAGACAGAGGAGAGACAAGACTGGGAGTCAAATCATGTCCTTGTAGCTCACGAGCACACAGTTTGTGCACTACCTGCTGGCAGAGCCACCAGGCCCCTCAACATTCTAACCAGTGTACATGGCTCATGGTGATGATGATGATGATTCTTCTTCATAAAGCAAGACAAACTATAATATTCACTGTGTTCTTTTCGTATAGGAACCAATCAATCGTTGCCCTAAGGGCTCCGAAGTCGCATTGTCTGACGGGCTAAGATTAGAGAATACTGGAACTCTCAGACTGCATGGGTTTGGGGGGAAGATTGGGATTTCTAGATTAGTGACGAGATGAGGTGGGAGAAAAGGGGATGGTGTGTGTGTGTGTGTGTGTGTGTGTGTGTGTGTGTGTGTGTGTGTGTACGTCATTAGGGGCAGCTGAAACGGGGGTATGCCCACCCCACCCATGTGCCTAGGCTAAACCCCATTTTACCTCTCTCAGCGGGTGCCAGCTGGTGGGAACACAGCCCCCACCCCTCCTCACCCCCACCGTTTCTCCTATACACATAAATAAACACCTCCCCATTGTCCTCCCATCACAACACACTATTACCACAAACCAGTAGGCACGTTTTATATTATACTTCTGAGGACATCAACATTTTAGGATGGTGATTTTATGAATGCCAAGTTTATTTATCTATATGTAGATCTGTTATTTTTCGATTAATGACACTGGTGCACAACCACATTTAAATCAGGCATAACTGCATCCCTTCGAGGCTATAGGCTACTAGATCCTAGCGTTCAAATGTGTACTCCTAACCCAGACCTGAATCTTTTCCTAATTGTAAGCATAACTCCCTCTTTTTGAACCATAAATCAACCATTTTATAGTGAGGACCATGCGGAGAATTGTCCTCACAATGTCTATTCAAATACTAGTTTGTTGTGCATTTGGCCATCACAAGAAATAGTAATAATACATACACATTCACAAACAAACGCATGCATGCACACACGCAATGCTTTAGCTTGAAATTCAGTTTGTGTATAGGCAAGCAACACCGACGTACAGAATATAAATTATGTTTTTATGCAGCTTCTCCTGTCCTTGGTAATGTACTGTATACACAGCCCCTTCACACACACATTCCTCTCTCATTCCACCGGGTCGCTCAAAACAGATCTACGTGCTAAACGAACACTATATTCTAGTATTTGTGTACTATTTGTGTACACCCCATGACCCACACAGACTTAAAACAAAACATCTCTCAGTCAAAATAAAACAACTAGAACTGCACTCTGTCGAGTGCCTATGGCCTACTAGTGCGCAAGCAGAGCGCGCAAGTGCTGTCGACCGCTACAATCTGTCAAATCTCAGCTTCTCTATGAAGGAACGTTTGAAATGTTGAATTATTAGGTTTAGCTATTTGCTACCTTCCTACTTTATGCATGTAAAAAAAATAGTATTATGAAGTATGGTACAAGTTTCTATCTATAAAAGAAATACAGTTTTATCGATTTAGAATTATTCTGGATCCCTTTTTAGTTTCTCAAAGAAAATGAAATCATCGATATCCGATGAAAGGTATATAAACTGAAATAAAATATGTTATCACGTATACAGTATAATTATTTAATTATTTATTTTAAATTGTCAATTGCTTTAAATTTACTTAATCTTGGACTATAGTGATATTAATACTAAATGCCTCTGTGTATATGTATATGTAATTTGTAAGTTGATTAGCGGTATACTGTGGTTACTTTGCGCCACTTTTGATGTGTATGCACCGTCCCAGCATATGACGTCAGGGTATAACTAGCTCTCAATGACGACGTAATAAAGATGTGGATTAAAGGACCCAATGCCAGAGTGTAATTGGTTTTCGATGGTGACGTAATGATGATATGTTTTAGTGTCGGGAGGATTAAAGGTAATGCTCCTATCTGGCACCACTGCCGTATCAGGCACAAGTAGTACTACACACACACACACACACCTGCTGACATGTTCTATATATTACACCCAGATGATCTGTCAGTCTGTCAGTGGGTCGGATTAAACACAATCAAATCCGTATGAGAGAACAAGGTCAATCCTCCTCAGTGTGATCCAGGTACCATCTGCTGGGCCCGTCCTGCTTTTTGTGATTTATTTATACCATGAATTAGTCAAACCCATGGTCTCTCTGGTGGCCTATATATAAAAACTAAATTGCAACAGTACTGGACTCAATCACGATTTAAATTTGGAGTGCCTGGGGCGGTCTGTGTTTTCATCATCTCAATCAGGCTGGAAAGCTCCATGGATCAAGACCCTCTTTGGTGGGAGCTGACACCGTATTTTTTGGCTGCTTTATGGATTTTTGCGACCATAGGTCGCAGATTACTATGAAAACCTGCAAAACCTATCCTTCCATTGTTCCGTCAGTCACGCCACCATATATGTCCGTCAGTCCCTCACGCCTTGTGACACGTCACACCGCCATATATGGCCGTCGGTCCGTCATGCCTTGTGACACGCATATGGAGAAGACTGGATCATCACCTAGATCTGCATATATGCAGTCGGCCAGCAACTCTACATCTGACCTCAAAACCCTTAGATCTTGACCCCCCCATGCCAAAGCGCCAGTGCTCGCCCAGCAGTCTGCAATCACCCAGGCGGATGCGTGCACGCTTCTCGCCCTCAGGGCGTCTTACTGGTAGACCAACTGCACTATAGATAAACCTCAGTAAATACTAGTGACTGACTGGCGCAGTTGACATTTTTAGCAAATCAACAACGAAAACAGCAGACTTAAAGGGGATTTCATATTAGCAAAGATGTTTTAAATGGGAGCTAAGAAGGTATACAAAATAAAATTCTTGAATCCACTGTAGCCTAAGTCAAAGCGTACAATAGGGATGGTCTGTTTTTCATCCGAATAAGTTAATCTGTAAACATGCAGTTGGTCATTGTCACTGTCAGGAAGAAACCAGCTATATCCATAATTCTTGTTTTTCAAATTTCATGAATTAATTACCTATTTTCTACTTTGTCTTATGACAGTGTCCTGCAAATGTATAGCAAAAAAAAGCTGACATACGAGGTAGAAGGTTGTAGTGAGCTTGTAGATCTGCTACTTTGTCCAATAGAGACGCCAGCTTGAAAGTTAAGTCAAGTCTGTCTGTGGATTTTAAAAATGAAAAGTATTAACAAGAGCTTGTGACAAATACACATCGTATGCATTGGAAGACATAGGTTTATTTTTCTCTTCTTTTTTTCAACAGTTTTGGACATAAAAGCTTTTCACCCGACAGCAACGCGACCAATATACTGTAGATCTGTGTGGGAGGAAATCTTACGAGCCAGTAAAATGTCTGGCATTTAAAACTGGTCCGATACAGTTCTTTTACTAGCATTTAAGTAGGGTTCATAAGTTCACCTTTTTGGCCACCATGCCAGGCAAGAACATCACAGAACAAGTCTGGGTCGAGTAAAAACAAAACTAGGAAATCCACATAGAGAAAATGCGGCTCCAATGTGGTCCTTGGACTACATGAGACCTGCCTGTGACGTCAGACACCTATGACATATAATGTATATACAACTCCAAATTCGTCCACGGTTTCAGCGTGATCACAGCCCCATTGCCGTCCAATAAAAGTGAAGTATAAAACATACAGAAAATAAAGTGGAGGTACTTCTGTGGCATACTAGCGTGCATACAAAGTTTGGTGCTCTAGTGGTTTAGCTCGACACACACACACCACACACACACACACACGTAAACATTTATATTGTAATAATGAGTCAAAAGAAAATAATGTGTTAGCTATAGGCCAAGATCAATTCAGGGTGTAAACAGAATGACATCTCATAATGCAGCAATATTAGAAAGGGAGGTGCAGCTCACTCTTTCTAACCCATTCTGACCTGAGATCAGATTCATACAAGGTTTCCACTGGACACACACTGGGTCTGATCAACCCATTCTGACCTGAGATCAGATTCTAAAAATGTCAGTCGTTCTTCGATTTTTCTAAAATAGCAGACCTACAAGCTCGTAGCGCGCCACTCGGTGGCGCGCTATGAGCTTGTAGATCTGCTATTTTTCAATAGCTAAAGCATAACATGATGCTAACACCAAAATGGGTGCCCGGTCAGAATGGGTTAATTACTGTCTGGATAGCAGAAGTTATTAGAGAAAGAGACGGAATGTGGGTGAGCTCACAATGAGCTGAATTAATGTGGAAAATGCATTATTTCCTGCCTGCTAGAGAAAATAACCCGTTATTCTTAAGCTATCAGAATGTGTTAAGGCTAAATTTAAAACAATATCCAATTCAAAACAACAATGTATGGTTTTGTGCAAAGGCAATGTTTTAAGATCCGAAGAGAGAGAGAGAGAGAGAGAGAGAGAGAGAGAGAGAGAGAGAGAGAGAGAGAGAGAGAGAGAGAGAGAGAGAAAGTTGACAACCTCCAGTCAAACTGTAACCTCTATATTTAGTCTAGTTTTGGAAATGGAATCCTGAGGCCAAGTCCTCCGCTTCTAACTGCCTAAAGGTTGTGTGTGTGTGTGTGTGTGTGTGTGTGTGTGTGTGCATGTGACATGCATGTGTGTGCATGCAGTCTCTGTCTGTGTGTACTCTATCAATAGAAACTGGTGTCCATGAAAATGAGACATTATTAAAAGGGTATTTGGAGGAATGTGACGGTGACCTACTTTAAAAAGACTAAGCCATTGAAATGAAATGCTAATATATTTAGTTAACGGCTCTCAGCAATAAATAGCCTCGGAAACCCAGGCGTTTTTATTTAAGCAAGAAATGAGAGATAGAAAGACAGCTCTCAGATTCAACCCCACACAGCATACAGTATGTGGTATACAGGTGGAAAGGGTAACAGGTACGGTCGCCCCAATTCCATCTCGCCCCAGTGTTTTCACACCGACAACTCGGTGCGGCGGTTCTTGTATTCTTTATTTTGTTTTTACTGAGAATAAGGTTAGAAATAAGTTTAGGGTTGTAGGCAGGCAAAGTTTTACTGGGGTTAAGTTTAGGAAATATAGGGTTAGGTTTAGGCATAGTTTTACTGAGGTTAAGGTTAGGAATAAGGTTAGGTTTAACCGTTTAAGCATAATTTACTTTACCAGGCCGCACTGTTCTGCCGGCTGTACGCCCGGGGCGAGTTGGTAAAGGGGAGAGTTGTTTTGTATTCGTGGAAAGTAACTAACTAACTTACTTTTTGGTACTTTAAGTATAGGCCTATATTTGAATTCCAATACCTTTGTACATTTTGAATTCTGGTCTTTTACTTGTAACAGTGGAGTGGAGTACCTTTTTCCACCACTGGTGGTATATATATATACTCCACTGAGGTAGCTAACACACAACTGCAAATACTAAAATCACACCATGTACAGAGGCATCAGTAGTTTATATTGCACCATCTGCAGAGCGCAAGTCTTCTCTTAATACTATATGGGGATGAATTACAGTATACAGTGCATGATTAAAAACAATCTTATATTTTTTTCAATATTTCAAAATGTAGAGATACTAAAAGGCACATGATGACATATCACAGCAAGAGAACACTGCAATGCGTTTTAGGGGAACCACAGCCAAATGCTTATGATTCATGAAAAGTGGGTCATCACTTAATGTTTTGGTACGGTCTTTGGTCATGGTACCTAATGACATTATGTATGTGGAAAGCCACGTACTGAGACTCTAAAATCTAGGACCTATAGGTTTGTCGCTGTTGGGCAGAAACCTTGTATCTCCATGTCTGTGTTCTTTCATAAAGCAATGCCCTAGCTCACAACACGGTTCACAAACATTTGACAATCTGTAAAACCATTTCACTTATGACATGCCCAAAATAGGGATGCCATTTTAAGTCTGTCGGTGCCGACTATATAAATATTTAACCAATGAAAAGTGTTAACAAGAGATTGTAACAAAATAACTAACATTGGAGCCATTGAAACACAGGTTACAACTGTTTGGACATACAAGGTTCCATTCAGTGATGATATGGAACACTATAGTCGGCACAATATAAATATCAAGCCCCAGAACAGCTGGTTAAAAAGCAAGTTAACTGCTAATGCAGTGGTTGGTTCTGAATGATATCCTGTATAAGAAATACAGCTCTCTGTCAAATACAGTAAATAAGGATTGATCCAAACGGTATTCAATTATAGACTACAGCTGAGCTGAGGTTCTCAATACTGCCTCTCTAAATACACTGCCAACACTGCAGCTGCAGCTATTGTTTGCTAGAACAATGCTGCTCATGTGGGATTTGAGGTGAATGAAGTGCGTTGGAAAGCCAGTAGGTGACGCAGGCTTCAAAAAAAAGTCTCACTTTGTGCCCCAGTTCACAAACAGTTACGCACATCCATTTCATCGCTGGTGCAGGACAAAACAAGTCACAAGATGATCTTGGCTATTTTCACTAGTTGTTTGGCTCCGGGGAGACATTCCCTTTTGGGTCTCGAGCTAAAAAGTTTGGGAACCACTGCCCTAATTAGCTCTTAATCCTGTGGCTGTGTACAAAAGTTGTTGTTGCTGTTGTTGGGGTCTTTGTCACCAGCACACATCATACCTAACTGAAGCTGAATTACTTGTATAGACTAGAGTTCACAGTAGTAAATGGGGTGAAATGGTCTTCTCTGTTGAGAATACATATAACAGGACCCAGGAATTCACTCCAAAACTGAAGATTGGACTTAAACTGCATGCAATGGAGATGCACACACGCATGCATGCACTCACACACACAGCACATGCGATGGATATTCAGAGAGACAGACAGTGAGAGACATAGCAGAAAAGACTGAACCGTTGTCGCCAGCCTAAAACATATATTTTAGCCATTAATAAAACGTATATTCAACACTATGTATGTGGCCAGCCCAATGTACCTGGAATGCCCTCAAATGCATTCAGTATGTATTCAGTATACAGGATGTTTCACACTGGACCTAACACAGTATGAAACATATTGGTGATATAAGATTATCTTGGTGGTGCTACACAATACAAAGGAAAGAAATGTTACCGGTAATTCACTCACACTCACACTATACATTGTAATACTGTAGGAACTGATTACAGCCACCTCCAGAGACCTGCAGTAATCCACCTCTTTTATCACTGCCACCATCTCCTCCTCCTCCTCTTGCATCACGATGGATAATGATGCCATCGTTGGGGATTAGAGGTCATAGGTCATGCACATTTCTCGTCATTGCATGCTACTTAAACGTAGTGGCATAATGGATCAGGTCTAATTCTACAAACACCGTCTACAGATCCTATGGTCCTTTGGCCAACGATGACGAGTTGTGTTCAATTAATGCTAATGAGCCTCTAATTTTGTGCACGCATGCATTGCATCACATTATAGCCCCAGAAATAATTACAGACCATTATATGGGAGGGAGGACTATATACGCATTATAATTAACCACACTATGAAGGTCCCTATTCCGGGGCAGCATATTTGGCGAAAACAGAATGTGTGCAGATTGTCAGCTCGTAGATTGGCTAGAGGTCTAGAGTGAAAATCACACCTGTGTGAACTGAGCGGTGCAACTATATTTGTATTGTTGTACTGTACTGTACTGTACACTGTATTGTACTGTGCAATTGTAATAGTTATAGTGCACTAGCCTGGCTAATAAGCCAGACCGAATCAGCCGTTGGCAAAAAACAAAAAGCAGTGTTGTGTGATATTAGTCTGGCTAATAGTGCACAGTGTGAAGCTCAACAGCACCACTAGAAAGAAAGGTGGTCACCCCTGGCCTGGGCCGTGGCTCAGCGGTCCAGGCACCGTGGCTGGTGATCCAGTCTGGCAGTGTGCCGCGGGTTCGACTCCCGATCCCGACGGCCTTCCCTTTACTGCACGTCACCCCCCCCCATCTCTCTCCCCATTTCCTGTCAGCCTACTGTCTATCCCTCCATAAAACATATAAAATGAAGGCAAAAGCCACAAAATAAAACATTAAAAAAAGAAAGTAGGTCAGCCGGGCCGTTTTGCAGCTGAATTCCTACTCCAGTCCAAACAGACATACATATTAGGGACACACGCGGCCAGTCATTGGAGCGGTGTGCATGCACCACTCAAGAAATGAGCAGAACTGGAACTAGGGGTGATAACTAGGGTTTAAGTGGTTAAAGTAAAACAGCAAAGGAACTTTAATGTTCTATACAGGCTAGGATTCGATCAGTCTTAGTGCTTTTATCCTCTTTATCCACAGATTTTGTATTGACCTGTATCTTCCTTGAACTGCACCCATTCTGCTGTTAAACAATTTTCAATCAATCAGTCCAAATGTCCAAATGAAGCAGGGATTCTCCACCGTGAACACTTCAGATATTCTACTGGCTACTGGCTAGTAGTGAGCCAGAGAATCTGCTTTATAATTCATCAACCTTACTGCTATGCTACGTAAATCGCTGTGTTCATCTCAAACCTGGTCATAAAGCAATTCATCACTAAGCATGTAAATGTACTCCATGGTGTAGTAGTACTGTGTACACACACACACACACACACACACACACACACACACACACACACACACACACACACAGCTATATGTTCTCTCAACCGACTACAACATTAATCACATCCGACTTGGCTGCTGAAACATCTCTGCACTCCCTTCCCCCAGTTCCTGAACAAGCAGGAACTCTCTCTCTCTCCCTCTCATTTTCATCACATTTTATTTATTTATCAATTTCATTTTCATGAAAACCTTTTCACTGCATTTTGTTTATGTCATGTTCCATTCCATTCCTTATTTTTGATACAAGCGCATCATGTAAAAGCTCGTAGATAAGTAAGCATGGGACCAAGGCTCGTGTACAAGCTGGGCTGCTAATGAAGCAAACACACTTGAATAAAAACCATTCATCAGGATGATGTTCTGCATTAAAGGGCCTCTGTTGCAGAACTTGACAGACCTTGCCAGCTCCAAAGTCACAGGCTCAATACAGCCCAAAATAAACCCTGGCACCTGAGCATCTAAGATCAATCAATGCAGACTGCATTCTAATGCATACTATTCGTTTACGATTTAGGCATTTAACTATGCTCTCATCCAGAGTGGATATCAGAGTAAATGGCATGTACCCTACCTAGTCAACAAAAGACAGGGTAAATGATCACGTAATTAATTATTAGTGCAAAACTACGGTATGTAAAACAATGAAGTGCTACAAAGTATCTAGGATATCAGATAAACATTCTGCCTGACGTTCCTTCCTAAAGGGGAGTTTTTCGTTACCATTGTCGCAATGTTGCTTGCTCTGGGTGGATCTTTGTTGGTTGGTTGTGATTTGACACTATAATAAAATTGAATTGAATTGAATTGAAACATCAAACCTAGCATCTGTCTTAACGACATCTAAGAATAACATGAGTAGAATTTGCGGACAAGCAAGCAGAACATAATTTTGAACAATCAACCAACATACAGTGCTGTATAGTAGTCTATATGGCCATTATGTATGTTTGGATCACAACTGGGGTAACCTATCACAATGATGGAACTAAGGAGGCTATTCTAGCATTGATGGCAGGGGTACCAAATGTGTGCATTAAGTTCAGACATATTCAGAATATGTTTAAGTTGAAACCATTTGTCTGGGGAAAATACACTGGACGATGCAGAAAATCCCATGCCAAACATCCTATTTCAGGTTGGTATTACATTAGCCTTTGAAATGAGAAATGCATTTGACGTCAACTTGTTTCCATATTGAGGCCACAGATGGAGTGCTGCTGACGTCAGCGGGAGATGAAGAGATGATGCTCTCTTCACCTCTCTTCTCCATCTTTCTGATGACACATTATGCTGACACACATACACGCACGTACTATGCCTCCCTCTTTTTCTCTCTCACACACACACACACACACACACACACACACACCTTGAAGGCATCTGTCTGTATTGTAACTTCTGCATCTGCCCAGTGCCCAATAGGAACACAGAAACAGGCCGCTTGCTCTAGTGAAGCTTTTTCATCTCAGAGACTTGTCATCCATCATCGTGGGCTTCATACAGTATATAGGCTACATACATCTCAGTTATATAATATCATGATCAACCAATTCTGCTTTTCATTTTCACGGACTTGCTGTAGTGTAGCATATACTGACTTACTACAGTACATCCTTTCTTCCTTCACCAAACATTGTGCTTGCCATCCACTTCACCTCTTGGATGCTATAGCTAGCCTACTTCAAAGGTCATGCTAAAGTTAAATAGTCGATCTTAAGCTCACAACGTGTTGCATCTGCTACGCGATAGCACTAGAGGCTTTCCCATACTACAGACCCGTTTAGAACCCCATTAGATTTTCCCTCACCCTGCTTTTTCCTTCACTAGGTCAAACAGAGTATTGTTCATGACCATAAGCTATGCCAATACTGACACCTGCAGGTAGACATGTCAAATGCTTTGGTAAATGCTGCCCTTGAACAAAGAAAATCAGCTTCAGGAACTATGTGATACATACATAAACACATGAATACATATTAATGTAATATAATAATCTAAATCTAAATCTCAGCCACAATGACAAATTACTGCCAAACCATATGCTGGACCCTATTGTAAACAAGTGTAATGCGTTATGGTGTCGTCCACAGTTAACAGTTTTTGTATTGAGTTGTGCTTGAAATGTACTGTAATTCTGCTAACTGTTAATAAATACTTCAATCAATCAATCAAAAAGCAGTGCCCACACCCCATGACAAGCTTCCAGGCACTCCAAAAATACTCCTGGAGATGAAAATAAACGCGTGTCATCCAAATAAAAACACATTGGCGAGTAATCTAAAACTGACTGGGTTAGCCAAATTGATATACAGTAGGTCTTAATACTAATAATATGATACTTGTCTTGTCTATTCTGTTTGTTAACAACAATATGGGAAAATGGCCATGAAAATGCTTTTCGGCTATAAGCTTGGCAAAAATAGTTAACTTTACTTCAAACAAAAAACTAAATCTTATTAAGTGCCAGAGCATCGCCCGTGATTGTCGTGTTTATTGGGCAGGTAAAGGCAGGTTTTGTTGTGTCTGGCAACACTGGTTTCTATCAAGAATTACAGAGGTCAGTCTAGACATGCATTTCACTGCCGTCGGCTCCTTCCTGGAATCTGTGTTCGAGTGGTGTAGAACATCTCTTATCTAGCTTTATCAGATTGGCTGGTGGAGGACAAAATGACTCATAGAAGGTCACAATGAGTCAGCTTAAAATGTTTGGTACCATTTCTTGGCCAACACAGTGTGGCATGTAACTTTATGCTATATAATATTATAGGACAAAGCGTTACCAGTTATGTTTAACACGTCTGTGGTTTGAGGACACTAACAGTTCAGACAGACAGCTGTCAAGTTCTTTCCATTATAAACCGTCCAGGGAATTGTACAGGGGCTATCCCAGAGAGGGAAGGGGGGGGGTATATGGGTAGAGACTGAAGGGAAGAGGGCATTAAAAGAGAGTGACTGAGAGAGAGAGAGAGAGAGAGAGAGAGAGAGAGAGAGGGGCAGTAGTAAATGTGGAATGAAGGTTTCTATTTATAACCGATTGTTTCTGGTACACTTCACCTAATACTTGGTCATCACTCCCCTATGTAAACACATGCGCACGCATGCACGCACACAGACCCAACTTTGAGAGCCACTGGTGCACAGAATGGTGCCATACCACAGGGGTTCTCAACCCGTGGGTCGCGACCCCTCATGGGGTCGCCAAACTATTTTTATTTTATTTTTTTCCCCCAACTGAATGGATGGGAAATCGAGAATTAAGAGTTTACATGGTACACATGGTACATGCATACACCTTCCTAATGATTATATCTGGTTTCAGTATTTAATTATGGTGTATTGTCTCTATTATTAAGGTTATTGTAGCAGTCAATTTATATTGGGGGGCGGGGGGGGTCCCCGAGACATTGCCAAAGCATTTCCCGGGGTCCCTGGCCCGAAAACGTTGAGAACCCCTGCCATATCACATTGATGAACTCTGTACAAACCACTCTTCCATATATGGGCCCATGTTGAGACCAGCTCCTGTTTGCAGCCCAATAGTTGCTGGCTGAGCAGCTGTCCCAACGGAAGGCATAAAGCCAACATGGCACAAGAAAAATAAAACCTCCGACACACACACACACACACACACACACTAAACTCTTACCCATAGGTAGCCCGTCACAGTCCGACATGGTGACAGGAGTATGAGGACCCAGTGTCTTCTGTCTCTGTCAACGGGGTTGCGTGGCGTGTTGTGTCCCTCTCAGACGGCGGATCACTCTTGTTGCTAAAGGGTTCCGTTTCAATATCTCTGTCTTGGTCTCCTTCTGTAACCAACTCACTCGGTTGCACTTCTCTCTAAATCTGCTCTCTCTGCCTGTGGGTCTGCGTGTCTCTCTCCATATACTGTATGCGTGTGTATCTCCCTCTCCTCTGTTCCCACCATCTGACCAGTGCATTCAACTGTCTGTCCCATTATAGGACAGGGGACTTGCCAATCAAAGATCACACAGTGGTGCTATTGGACAGCACATTGTCTAAGTCTTCCCTCGAGGACTACTTTGACCCTTAATGCTTATGAGTGTCCATGTTTTGTAATAAAATAACAAGCACAAAAAACAGTATAAAAAAAATTCACGTACCCAGTTTGTCTTCTTCTGAATTCTTTCAGCTTTTCTTCTAGATCTTGTCATGCTTTGCATCTGGTTTGCCTATAGAGAGGAAGGTGAGACAGTATCGAGAACTGAGATTATCATACTTATTAAATGCCATAGTGCAATTAACCCATTCTGATCTGAGATCAGATTCATACGAGGTTTCCACTGGACACACACTGGTCTGATTAACCCATTCTGACCTGAGATCAGATTGTAAAAATGTCAGTCGTTCTTCGATTTAAAAAAAAATAGCAGACCTACAAGCTCGTAGCGCGCCACTCGGTGGCGCGCTATGAGCTTGTAGATCTGCTATTTTTCAATAGCTAAAGCATAACATGATGCTAACACCAAAATGGGTGCCCGGTCAGAATGGGTTAAGGATCTTTGAATAGACAACAATGAACACTGCAGAACATAGCATTTACTTCATTACTGTGGTAATCATGACTCTGTCCTTCGCACAGAGGATCCATACATTGTAACATACAGTACAGTAGGATATAACATACAGTCTCATTGTTTAGTCTTTATTGTTACAGTTAATGGTCATAGAGAGGTGGAGCCTTCAATGTCACCATACAGTATATGACTGAATATACTCAACTGGTCATTTAAGCTAAATGGTACAAGTTGATTATATTGTGATATGACATCATGATGATGATCATCGTTGGGCCCAATAATTCAAATATTCTCAATCGTGTGTGTGTTTGTGTGTGTGTGTGTGTGTGTGTGTGTATATGTGTGCGCTGGGATACTGCCAACTTTCTCAGTCTGCAGACCGGCATCACACATCAAGCACACGGACACACAAGGTCCATGATTGAATACAACAATGTGACGTCATTTGAGCTTTTTTGGGGGGGGGGGGGGTACCGTCCTAAAATCGGCTCTTCGGTGCTACTGATTCCGTGGAATGATGGAGTGCATTATAAATAAACTTTATTCTTTTTATATTATTACCTGATCAGGTGACTATAGTACTCTTTCCCTGAACTTCTCTGCCAACAGTACCTCATTCCTGGCTTCTCTCCTGCTGTGCTGACGTGCCTCCCTGCCTCATTTGCTAAGCTGCTGCTCATGAAGTTTTGCAAATCCCACCGCCTCCCCACTATCCACCTGAGGCTCCGTTTAGACTCTAAACTTTAGAGCCTCCTGGGGTCTTAATTAATTCCCTGTAATTCTATTTGGCTTATAACTTAACTAAAATGTTCATACTACATGGAATGAATATAGAGACAGAGCCCTGACGCTAAAGTATGCTTCATACTGTATATCTATGCTCAATTATGCTCAATAAATATATATACAAAATGTACATTTCGTCGCCACATGTTTGAACAACGGTAAGGTAACCAGCGGTCAAAAACCATTGCCCTTCCGGGTCACCCATGACAGTGATTTTAAATGTTTAAATTTGTACTCATTGGCTTCCATAGTTCATCCAGATTGGCTAAGATTGCCTTCCAAAGTTTGCAGGATTGGTCCGTTTTGAACAAAATGCCTCAAATATAAACATTTCCGTGAAATTATGCACACACATTCCCACTAGGTCGCAGAAGAAATGCCACTTAATGGAAGAAATGCCACTTTACAGAATAAATGCCACTTAACAGAAGAAATGCCACTTCAAATCAACCTCATGGTGGCCCTATAAGAGCCCTATCCTACCTAAAACTGCACGAATCTGTGTAAAAGTTTGTATGCACACTTCCTAGACTAGAGGCCAAGGAAAAATGTCTGCCCTGCATTTTCATTCACCAGAGGCTGACTTATGTCAAACAAATGTTTTTATACTAGTTTTTATATTAGTCATAAAGATTTTATCCAAATTGGTACACGTGATTTTTTTTTTGCAGGTGTGGCCCGTTTTGAAAGAAATTGCCTCAAATCATGAACACATGCGGCAACCAATTGCTGTGAAACTTGCTCTGAACACACATTTACATTATGTTCATTCATTTTTTTTCAGTTTTCAGTTTTCAGTTCATCATTCCCTTTTAAGTTTGCCCTAATATAGTGCCACCAGGAAGCACATTTTTCAAAAAAACATGTTTATACTACACATTTTGTCCAAACATCACAAATGTTCCTGACCTGGTGGGTCTCCTTCAAACATTGAGCCATCACAGAATATGAACTTGGCAGTGAGGTCACAAACAGGACCATGTCTTTAACACAATTACACACTTACTAAAATAGTAACTAATTTTAACCATTATTAAACTACTCGTCATTTCTACTAGTTTATGCAAATGTGCGAATCATCTCATTAACTATGGACTATACAAAATGTCCCAAGCAGAAATGGATTCTAGGTCAAACCTAGACCAGGACAGTGAGGGGATGTTCAATAAGACCAGCTTGATGAATGTAGGGTTTGCTGAGGCAACATTATACCTGCTTTGTCTTCTCTGATGTGGATCTAATCCCCATTAATGACCGTAACATCTATGGCTGCTTTAGTAAGCCCAGACACCTGTCTGTGTCTGTTGACAAATATGGTTTCATGTTGCCGTACTCAACCATATTTGGAGGGGTTGTGTCATTGTCCAAAGAACAGTACTTGACCATTAATGGCTTCTCAAACAACTACTGGGATCAACTCCCTCAGATACACCATCAACAAGATTGCGAAGGACACACTTTACACATTTATCACTGTGGACATTGGCACTCAGCCCAAAATAGATTGACTGTTTTGAGCCTTTGCTAGGGGACAGTGGAATCAAGCCTTTTTCTTTCTGTTCTTCATACATGAGGAAAATGTCCTTCAGAGTTCAGAGACATGGTGACATAATTAAACATGTAGTGCCATGATTTTTTTCCACCCTAAAATAAATAAATTATATATTATATAAGATGGAAGACTTTTTGTTCAAAAAAGTGTACAGTATAACTTTGTGCAAGTAGTCACAAAATCATTGGGCCCAATAATTCTCAATCACATTGTGTGTGTCATGGTGACAACTCTCAAAAATAATTCAGCGTTCATTCGCTCCAAGCTATCTCACACATGCCCTCATTCCCGTTAATGCTCGTTCTACATGTTTAGCCGTCAAAGCCGGTCGTACTGTAGCTGTCAGTGTCAAAGTGTCGAAGTGAACCCACCTTTAAAATGTACATGAACATACACTGTGGCTTCCTGTACCCAGTACAGTATGTCGTGTTCCACTGAACTGGTTGTTCAACACGTCAGACATGCTTTCCTAGTGCGAAGCACCACCAGGCTGATGTTCGATGGTGGTGTCAGTGATACAGTGATACACCATGATCTCTGTTCAGTATTCTCCTCAGCTGTAGAACGCCACAACCGCTAAACTCAGGAAAGAGGAATAGGAAATATGGAGAGAAAACTATTAATACAAATCATACTACTGTGTCAGTTATTGATATTGTTTTGGTTATGGACGCATTCCACTGATTGCAGACTCATTAATCAGATGGAAGCAAAGGACAGGCTAACTCAACAAAGGCTAACTCAACAAACACAAAACCTCTGGCTCTACAAAGGAAAAACAATGGAAGTACAAACAAATCTGTCATCCTGTCCCGACACCTCTCCTCACTTGGTGGGTCCACTTCATGTGGAGTTCAATTGGAACAGGACCATGGAGGCTGTGAGGACAGATTTAGGCTCTACTCTACTTGAGGGAGGACGTTATAAGCCACCAGACTGTATTTCACATCACAAGGTGAGTATATTCATGAAGAAAATATGCTGTTTTAACTAAAACGGGTGAAGAAAATAACAGTAAGACTAGGTCTATATGCTCCTGAAGTCTTCACAGAGTAACGTTGTATGTAAAGTAAATCTGTCCATATACTTTTGCTCTTTCCTTCAACGCAAAATCTCTTTGCCAGAAATAGCCAATCTATGAGCTTGTAAATCTGCTATTTTCACTGAACGTTCACCTCAGAATAGGGACTGTAGTTCATCTGGTTAACAGAAAATTACATACTATTTTAATCACACGTAAAGATGAAATGTCCTACCTATGCACCTACGGACGGCTGCCAATCGAAACTGGCCCCCGTAAAAAAAGAAAATCTGAGTTACCCCCCACACCCCTTTTTCCTCATACTGTAATATATTTTTCTTTATACGACTATTTCCAGTTTTTTCATAGAAGTGTATATTTGCACGTCTTTAAATGTTCTGATGAATTTGAAATGGTGGACCCTGTTGTAAACAAGTCTTATTGCTTTACCATGGTTTCATCCACAAAGTAGCAGTTTATCATTGGCATCTTCTTTTAGGTGGCAATCATCATTCCATTCCGAAATCGTCATCAACACCTGATACACTGGCTTTACTACCTCCATCCCATGCTGCAGCGCCAACAGTTGGACTATGGAGTGTACATCATTAACCAGGACGGTGAGGGGATGTTTAATAAGGCCAGATTGATGAATGTAGGGTTTGCCGAGGCAATGAAGGAGTACAATTATACCTGCTTTGTCTTCTCTGATGTGGATCTAATCCCTATTAATGACCGTAACATCTATGGCTGCTTTAGTAAGCCCAGACACCTGTCTGTGTCTGTTGACAAATATGGTTTCATGTTGCCGTACTCAACCATATTTGGAGGGGTTGTGTCATTGTCCAAAGAACAGTACTTGACCATTAATGGCTTCTCAAACAACTACTGGGGCTGGGGCGGTGAGGATGATGACATTCTACAAAGAATTGCCATGAAATCCATGACAATCTCTCGGCCTGACATGGCGACTGGGAGGTTCAAAATGATCAAGCATGAAAGAGACGTGCATAATGAACTTAATCCGCACAGAGTTGACATGCTCGAGAGAACCTTATCAACCATGGAAGAAGATGGGATCAACTCCCTCAGATACACCATCAACAAGATTGAGAAGGATACACTTTACACATTTATCACTGTGGACATTGGCAGCCCATAATACTGTAGATGATAGTGTATTGAGCCTACACTAGGGGAGTAGGGGACAGTGGAATCAAGCAGTTTTGATGTTTTTGAGCAGTGCCTAACCGCACCAATGTATGCGTGTGTCAAGGTTCAAGGTCTTTATTAATGTCCCAGAAGTCTGTATGTTTCTATGTATGCATGTATGCACGCTGGGCAAGACCTACGCTGTAGTGTAATAAACTGAACGGAAGTGCTGTCATTTGGCGGAAGTACCGCTCAAAGAAATGACGTTGATGCTTTAGAAATCTGTTTACATTCTCAGTGAATGAAACAAGTGCTGTGATTAGTTTAAAAATATCGTATCCGACAGATGTTTCGACCAGACACTTCCGGCTATACACTCTCTGCCTTAGGTCGTGACCAGGCATTTCTCTTTGCAGATGAGCAAGGCAGGGACCTATGTATGTATGCATTTGGTTAAAATGGGTGGGGTTTAAAAAAAGGCAAGAGCTTGCTCTGGTGCACTGGCCTAAAAGTGGGTCCTTAAAAACTGCTAAAACGTCTGAAATGTATGTATGTAGGTATGTATGTATGTATGTGTGTAGTATTTAAAAAGGGGGGGGCTTTTTAGTAAAAAGCCCAGCCCACAAAACCTTCATATATTGCCTATTCACTGGGGACTATGCAAGGCAGAGGCGTATGTATGTATGTATGTATGTATATGTATGAGTACGGACAGCTGCAATAGCGATAGGTGACCTACCTTCAAGTGGAGCTGTTGAGCTTCACACTGTGGCCAGTACAGTACAGTACTCGTAGTGTTTCTTAACCTGTGTCCCGCGGTAGTTTACTGTGCCTTTTGATCTGTCAGGTGTGCCTCGAGATTTTGACCGAAAGTAACACTAGCCCACCCCCGAAAGCGATAGCTAGGCGTCCTATTGTTGTGTTGTTGTTGTTGTCACACGTGCGATAACGACATGCCGACGGAACAATAGACTCTAACGACCATCGGCCATAGAAATGTTAATCGCGCCTGGCAACTTTACTGTATAAATGGGACACAGACATGGCATTCACATTCTACAGCTACTACAAGATGGAACCAGCAGCAAAAAAGAGATGCATCCATGCAGAAGACGCTACATTTCGCTCCCTCCAGAAAGACACCACCACCACCAGAACCCGACAGCACAGACAGCGCCGCCGTGTCACCTGCATCTGATGACGGCACAGCAAGCGGCCCCTCGCCGCCGGGGGGAACAACAACGGCGACTACTACCAACGCAATGCCTACAAAGAAAGCCACTGCCAGACTGTACCGTGATGATTACATTAAGTTTGGCTTCACGTTTACTGGGGATACAACGTACCCGATTCCACATACATTGGCAGAAACAGTAGTAGCCAAAACTATGAAACTCATGGGGCGTCACTTTTTGCCACCAGATATTGTAAAGGAATTAGCAAATGTGCCGCTCTCAAATTACACAATTGGCCGACGCATTGAAGACATGTCTGCAGATATCGAGAGTGTTGTCATACACAAAATTATGAGGAGTGGTAAATTTGCACTGCAAGTGGATGAATCAACAGATATAAGTGGACACGCACAGCTGTTGGCAAACGTGAGATTCATTGATTGTGACGCGGATGGTGACTTCATCCCAGCCAGGATAAAAACTATTTGTTCAGGAAAACAAGCTCAATGTTCACACTAAGACAGAACTTGTCAAACATATTTACTTTTCTTTTTATCAATTATTTTTTACGATTTTCTTTATACAAAAGTGCTCAAGTTTAAGACCATTGTATTGTGGCAAAAGATTTTTTTCTCTTTTTTTTTTTTACAACTCCTTTTTTTATTTAGAAGTATTACTTTGCATTGACAAATTGAACATGTGTGTGCTATATTTTGTATGAGTTTTCAAAAATAAATTGGTGAAACTGAGGCACTGTCTCTGTCCATTTCTTTCTCTTTAAAATTTGAATTTGACGAGTGCTGTCATGTGTGTTTTTAAAAGTATATTGGGTTCATATATATATATATATACACACCGGTGTATATATACAGTATATACACACACACACACCGTATATCTAGGTGTGCCCCGATATTTTTAGGCTATGAAAAGTGTGCCCTGGGACAAAAAAGGTTGAGAAACACTGCAGTACAGTACAGTACATATATTGGAATCAGTTACACTCCAGCTAACTGCCAATGCAGCCCTGGCCTGCAGAGGGCGGCAACAGACTGTCTTGGGGGTGGTTTGCCAGTGATGCGGTACATTATGTACCAGGATGTTTTGGTTCTCTTCATGTTATGCTATGACTGGTGATGTTACATTTACATGCAGAAGTTTAGCAGAACAATATGAGAAGTAAAGTCTATTCTTGCAACCACTGAGTGATTATTTCAGACGAGATATAACAGTACAGTGTACACTGTACAGTACAGAATAAAGTAATTTTAACAATACATGAATCGTTGCACTGCTCAGTTCACAAAGTTGTGGGGGAAAAAAAATATCTTTCTGTTATCCATACATTAGCAGTATTGCCTTCAGACTTCAGAGATAAAGGTCCTGTTGCTGCACATTTTGTGGAATCCAATTACTGTCTCTTCCCTTCATAGAAGAGGGGGACAGAGGCTTTCTGGATTCAGTCTCTAATAACATTGTCCCCATTTGGCCAAAATGTTGACTTCTACAGTCTACAGTACATTTATTTAACAAAAATATATTTAAGAAATATATTTTTGTACATTTATTTTTTAACCCCTTTATTTCCCCTTTCTGATTCACAAATGGCCTACTGACTGGCCTACGACTGGCTTATGGGCTATTCAGATAACCTTAGGCTGGGGACTCAGGTTAAACCCAGGACATGGTAGACTATTTCTTTATATATTTTTGATCGTATTGAACTGTATTGTATTGAACTCATTGTATTATTTAATTGTCACTTCACTGTGTGGTTCTATTTCATATTTTAATGTAGCCCATATGCAATATCTTAGATATGTTTGTCATAGTGACAAGGAATTAACATTCCAGGGTCTTTCATTCATGAGGTACAACTCCTCCCTAATAACCCAGAAATGTGAGACAGCTGATCCCGAATGCTCTTACTTAGCCCTAATCAGAATGTTATTGGTCATATGACTAGCCCAGGCTCTATGTGACTTGAAATGTTTTTCCACATACCCTGAAGAAGGCAGTTGTTTGACAAAATCAGCACTTTGGCAATTAGTGTGTGGACACTTTTTTGTCTTTCAAAGACTATCACCTTTTATAATGAAAGGTTTTCCCCATTACAAATGTCATATAAACTCCAAAAGCCCTTTACCATCAAAGTTGTTGTGAGTATTCCCTGGAAGCATAATCCACCAAAGCCAGTATACTATGAATCATATCAAACTCAAAACTATGCACATTCATCATACATTTATGAAATAAACTCATTGTGTTAACGGTTCTTTCAACTTTTTTCACTCAAACTTGGTAACCAGTAGGCCAGTTTCATTACTTTTACTGTGTATATGTGCCAGCATTATAATACAAATACTATATTAGAAGATTAAAAGGAAAAAAACTGCTAAAACATAGCTAAGACTAAAAGGCAGAAAGGGAGATTTGACAGGGGTGTTGGGGGCGCATTAACGGGTGCAGTTACAATTGGGTTAATAACAATATCACTGGTTTTGACCTCCCACAATGTCATGAGTTAACCACTTTAAACAGCGCCAAAGATGTCTGCGTAGGGCGAGAGGCATCCTGAAAGACCCCTCTCACCCAAACCACAGACTCTTTACCCTTCTTCCATCCGGGAGGCGCTATAGGTCTATTGGTTCCCGCACTAGTAGGCTCAGGAACAGCTTCTTTCCTGTTGAACTCTGCCCCTCTTCAATGACACTGAACAATGATACCCCCTTCCGTCCCCCCTTCCTCCTTCCCATCTGAACTCTCATGCTCACACCATACATACACTAGCATGTTATGGCTTATGGCTTGTGTGGGTGGGTGTGTATATATATATGCATACTCCTTATTTCTATTTATACTTCATAGTCTATTTTTCTATTTATTTCCTATTTATTATATACTACTGTACATTCTGTACATTCAACAACAAGTGTATTTATTCCCATTACTGCATTACTGTATTGCACTCTGGTTGGACACCACTATTCATTTCATTGTCAAAGTATTTGTATACCATGTGCAGTGACAATAAATTGAATCTAATCTAATCTAAAAAATCCTGGAGTCCCATTGTTAAAAAAGCCTTCTACTAGGCCTACCATATATTGTATTTTTACCATTGACGTTCTTTTTTTGATCCGTCATGCGTTCTCTTTTCAACCAAATCAAACCAATCAAATCAAGTCCCCATTTTGAGCATGTACATATTGGTGAAAGGAATTTTAAACTTTTTTGTGGTTACCGGTACGTGGTTAAGTGGCTAAGTAGAGGTGAAGTGTATCTCCTACCATGATGCGCTCATAGTGCTGCCACTCTGTGTCAATGTCGATGACTTCAATAGCCCAGATGAAGACAACGTCCAGCATGGGGTCATCATAAGAAGCAGAACAGCTCAGGATCACGTCCTCACCAACATGTATGTACATGTGTCCTCTGGAACCACCTTAAGACTGGAGATATATATTTTACATTATCGTTTGTTTTTTATATTATTTAACCAGTTAGATAATTATTTAAAGTGGAGTTCATTCAGAACCAGTTCTCAACAACAATCTGGGCTGATTTGCGTGTGCCCCCGTGACGTCATGTGGCAGCCCGCAAGTCTATGGACTTTTTAATGTTTGCCTTTGCACATGCCCCCCCGTGACTTCATTATCATACATGTCATTATGATAAAAGGCGCACAAGTTTTTGTTACTTATTTGTTGCTATACGTGATTACGTGTACATCCCAAGGTTATAATAGTTAACTAAAACTAACTAAAAAACGAAAACTAGAATTAAAAATACATTTTAGTTAACTGAAACTACTAAAAAATCAAAATAAATTAAAAAATTAAACTGAAACTGTATTGTGTCCTCAAAAACTAAAACAGACTGAAATTATAGACAAAATACCTTTAGTTTTAGTTTTTTTCAATATTTATAAATATGCCTTTTGGATATTTATAATATAATCCTTTTAATAATAATAAAAATGTATTTGTATAGCACCTTTCATGACATGAAATGCAGCTCAAAGTGATTTACAGAGCAATGGAGAAAAAAAGAAGAGCAAGGCAACGACATTAAAAAACAAGCAGTAATTCAATACAGTGAGGACATGAATAACAAAAAATAAAATATCAATTAAAAGCAATGTTGTAGAAGTGGGTCTTGAGCTGATGTCTACAGAGGCTGCCTGACGAAGGTACAGTGGGAGCTTGTTCCATGCCGTCGGCCCGTAGAAGCAAAAAGCTGCTTCCCCGTGTTTTTTAGCTGCCATTTTTTTAGGCAAAGCGAGCAGGCCAGCAATGGAAGACCTTAGGGGGCGGTTTGGGACATATTTAGGCAGGCAGTCATGTAGGTAGGAAGGTGCGAGACCATTGAGAGCTTACACAAGTAAAATAAATTTAAAATCAATCCTAAAAACAACCGGAAGCCAGTGCAGTGAAGCCAAAACTGGAGTTATATGTTCTCTCATCTTAGTTCTAGTTTAGCTCTAGTTCTAGTTAAAGCTCTGGCTGCTTCATTTTGGACAAGTTGTAATCTGTCAGTTGTTTTCTTAGGCAGTCCTTAAATTCATTAGATTAATTTCCTTATTTCTCCAACAAGTTTTACGGCAGTTTTCAGCACCGTACGGCAGCATGTAGCACCACGTTACCCTAACCCACAAATAAACCAAAAATAAAAATAAAACTAAACTATAAGTAAACTAAAAATAAACATCCCAGATGCCCAGATGATATTACTATAGTCTCATATCACCACACACTTCCCTCTGGCATTCTCTGCGAAGCGGTACACATGTATAGTGTCCTATTCGTCATTAGGATCTCCAAAGATCCTTGAATAGACAACAAGGAACACAGATTACAGAACATAGCCTTTACGTAATTACTGTGGTAAGCTGATCTGACATTTTAACCCAGGAACCATCCATACATTGTAACATGCAGTATAACATACAGTCTCATTGTTTACTCTTTTCAACAAGTCGGATACCTATACAATTTAAAAATAGAATCTTTATTAACACTTAATGGTCATAGAGAAACATTGCCAATTTGTTTGCCATAAGGTGGGGCCATCAATGTCACCATACAGTATTTGACTGAAAATACTTACAAGTTGATTATATTATAACATCATGATCATTGTCATCATCGTTGGGCCCAAAAATTCAAATACTCTCAATCTGCGTGTGTGTGTGTGTGTGTGTGTGTGTGTGTGTGTGTGTGTGTGTGTGTGTGACACAGAGAGACAATATGTGCCTGCACGTACAAGCAACATCCTCAGAATTTAATTTTAAGTATTAAAAAGGTAACCGTAAGGAATTTCCTGTGTAGGGTAGGTAGGCCTACTAGGTAGGAGGTATATTGTAGTGTCTGTGGATGGATGGATGAAGAACGCTTGCAACCAGTTCTCCTTTAGCATCCCTCCACTGATTTCCAGTGAAATGTAGAGCCGATTGTAAAAATGTTACAAACGTTTAGGGCACAGTCATATATTTCTGATCTCATAACCCCAAATGAACTGACAGAGGTTTATTTGTTGTCCCTCAATCAAAACTGGCAACGAACAGTGATTAAAGGCATTGTCTTATTTGTAGATCAGCAATTTTCACGAGTATTGTGCAGGTGTACTGTACTGACCTTGAATTGTTCAACAGCAGTTCTTTACCCTTCTTCCAGGTGAACCAGGGTCTCTCTGGGCTGCTCTGGGTTTATGATTCAACCTCCAACCTGGTTATCCAGCTGAGCTCCATCTGAGCTGCCTCTTAACTGAGTTAAGCTCAAAGGCAGCGTCAGGTAGGACCATAAGCTAGAAAGACAACATTTAAAAATGCACTGAGGACTCAAGTTGTTGTCAAATATCATTCCTGTACATTTCACATTTCAAATGTAAGTCTGGTGTCACTCACTGTGCAGTTCCACTAGGCCTGGCTACATTATGTCATGTGGTGAAGTAGCCTAGCGGCTAGGCCCTAGCCTACATACTGAAGTTCAAAGTTCAAACACAAAAGTATTTCAAATATTTACGGTCCGAAACGTCGACCTAATAAAGAGCATTAAAGAGCCATAAAGAACATTTTGGCAAGTGTCTGACAGTGTGCTAGCCTGACACTCAGCCTGAATTTTCATTTCGATTGATACTGCCGTTCGGCTCGTCAGAAAATTTCAGTAGCACCGAAGAGCCGACTTTAGGACGGTACCCGCCCCCCCGAACCTCAAATGACGTCAAATTGTAGGCTCTACAGCGCCGAACCGACTTTTATTCGGCTCTAAAATAGGAGTATGAATCGACCCTACCGCAGTGGGGGCAGCCATGTTTGTTTGTGTCTGGACGGCACTGTTGTTTGACGTCATCGAGTTGAAACGACGCTGATTCGTCGGTTGGATTTCCAACCGAGTCTGAGATCTGGCGGTGGAAAGCCTGGTGAGACGAGGTTTAGAGATCTCCTACGGGAAAGTCACCAGAGTGACCAGACCCTAATCGCCTGAACATAAAATTTTAATGTGGCTAGCGATTCAGGGGCTGGAGCCAGGCTAACAGTGTGCGGGACCTTTTCTTTGTTTTTCAAAGATACCCTTTTTAATGTAGGCTATGCTCTATTGCCCTACGCACCTGTCAGTAGCCTTCTGGTGTGCATGTGCATCGGCCTTCCTGCTAAAATAATTTACCGTAAAATGTAGCCTACATCAAAACTCAGGTATAGAGTGGACAGAGCCCAAAAAAACTTTGTCCTAGCTTGGAGTGCCTTTGTGGAGTTTGTTGAGGACTTTCCATTTCAGTGAACTGTAATCCGTACTGTGCCCGACTATGTCCCTGTCTTGACTCTTATTTATTTATTTTTTGATCTATGATTGTCCACTGCTTTGTCCCACCACTTTGTTTTTGTTTTGTTTTTTTTTGTTTTAGCCGAGGGGGGAGGGGTCGTATATGTTTGTGTGTTTTGTGTTTACTTACATACATGTAATGCAATGTATTGTCAAAATGTAATAACGGAAGAAAATGTAAAAATAAAGTTTACAACAACAAAAAAATGTAGCCTACATCTTTAAAAATGTAACCTTTCCAGAGCCGCCGATCAGCCCACCAAGCCAAGATTATCACTTTTTAATTTATTTTTTAGATATAGCCTACATATTTGTGTAGCCTATTGTTTATAGAACACACAATATTTAAAATAACTTTCGAATTTGTACATTCTAAGTATTTGAAAAACTAAAAGTGCGGCCAAACAATAATGCACGTTCTGGCTCTTTGTCCTGTTTAACAACCTGGCTGAGGGGTTCGGACAGTGCGAGCATGGCGTGAACTTTGCAGAAGATACTGCTCTGGTCGACACCTCAAACAGTATTGACATTTGAGTAATTTGTTTTATAGGGGAATATATAAAAGTGGATTCATGAATGTATGGTGGATTGATAGTCCATACTCAAGCAAGAAAACTTTTTCTCTACCGTTGTTTCACCTTTAGAGGGCGCAAGTGTCACGTTGAAAAAAGATCTCCAATGAATTAAATGTGGATTCTTCTGTTGTCAGAAAAGTTCCCCAAGTAAGTCATATGACTGCAGACTCTGAACAGGCCATTTCTCAGATTTTCTTAGCCTACATGGTTTCCTAAACTGGCATATTTGTAATTAAGCTTATTTCATATTTTAAGTAACTGGCCATAGCACCATTCTCTCGGTACATTTAATCTACAATTGTAATTTGCAGTACATGAAAAGGTGATGGCCTACATGTGTCTTCAAGTCATGTTATGCAGGATAATTGTAGCCTACAGTACTGTCCATTGATTCAGTTTCTTTCATTTTAAATCCTGCATAACCATAATTTCTCTTTTGTCTGATTGTTGTCTGTAGAACACTAGACTGCTAGAAGCACTGATGGTGTGAGGATATGGCCGGGCCTTGTTGCACAAATTCTATAAAAACAAAACAAAAACAGAGGGTGCAAGGCAAGCACACTAGCTAGCACAGAGCTATTATAGGATATAAGATCATTGTTGCTCTGCTTTAGGGGGAAATGAAGTCGATGAGAAAAGAAAGCAGATGAGTGAAAAAACATTAGGTGGAGAAAAGAAAAATAGTTAGGATCACTGCCTTCCCTAGCTGTCTGTCTTGCAAAAGCCTTTGATGACTGAATAGCGTTAAGCACTAAAACATCTCTCACTATAGAAATAATGCACTTTGTGGTGTTACATTTCCTGTAACTCAAGTCTTAACTCTCCCCAAAAATAAAATAATACTCAAGAATCTTAACCACTTACTGTACCCCAGCATTCTGCCCTGATATTCTGTGGAGAATTTTAGCAAAAATAGCAGCTGTTTTTGGTGAAAAAAAGAGTGTATCCAAGTTGCAGGTACAGTTGCAACTCAGGTCAATTTTATTAAGTTGGCAGCTGCCATGGTCAGAGAGATATCTGTCTCGGTTCACTGCCATGGACGGAGATCTCCGTCAAAATTTTATCGTGATTTTAATCTGGCTAGCTCGGCTCTGGAATCATGCTAGTGCGATGTAAACAGGGCGGAAATCAAAATGGCCACGGCCATCCACCCCCACTTTAATTTGATTTTTGACATGCTTTAATCTTGGATTCTAATCTAATGCCAGATTCCGATTCGTATCAAAATGAGCTTTGTTTACAGCCAATCCCGGCCCTGTCGCTGATCGCGGTTACAAAATGTATGTTTCGGGTGACTTTAAAAAAAAAACTGCTATTGATTTAATAGGGTTTTAACTTCCAGTTCACAGACCTGGGTAATTTTTTCCACCTTGAATAAAACACGGTTTAAAGACCTCGGCACGGGCAAATTAATTAATTAATTAATTCATTACTTACTTAATTAATTAATAGTCTGCATGGCAGTCAATAAGTGAACACAAAACATGACATCAGACCCCATTCTGTCATTCTTTGACTCTTTCATAAACTTTGGAAGTTTAATATGAACTCACACAGTCATGTACTAGATTTAAATATTGTATACTGTAAACTCTACTACTATGTATGCGTGCAAGGTGATATTCTGAGCTAGCTGTTATTGAGAGCAAGAGGCCAAAGGTTCTCTGAGTGGTTAGGTTTCCAGACGACTATTTTAAGGGAGGTCGGGACACATGACCGAGGTTATCACATGTGGTTTCAGGGTTTACGGAAACAATATATAGCAGTTACAGCCGGCAGCTTTCCCTTTCAGGCTCTGACTGAGGCAGAGCCGCAGAGAGAGTTCTCCCCTTTTCCTCAAGCCCTGTCAATAACTAACCTCACACGTCACACACCCACCCCAGCTTTGATGTCTGATCTCCAACCCTTGTTTGTACAGAACAGCTCGAGGGCTCTCTGCAAACGGAACCTAGCAACCTTCACCCTCAAATGAGCTCTTCACTCTCTCACTCTGGCATCAGTGTTGTTTTTGGCAGCAAATTTCTATTTTAGTTTAGTCATAGTCTTTGGACTGAAACTTAATTTAGTTTTAGTCACATTTTAGTCACCTGGAATGTCTTAGTGTTAGTCTAGTTTTAGTCGACTAAATCTACAGTTGATTTAGTCGACTAAAATGTATTTTGGCGGGTCTTGATGCCGTCGTAATGAGTGTTTTTACACTTGCTGAAAATAGCCAATCTACAAGCTCACAACGTTGTGAAAATAGGTAGTCGACGAACATTTTTCGTTTTAGTTTTAGTTGACGAAAACAACACTGTCTGGCATGCAGGATGCAGACCGTCCATCACACGCGCTGACTGTTCTTCTTTGCTAATAAACAAACGCAGTTACTTTAGATGAGGTAATACACTCCATAATAGCCAACTCCATGCCCAAATTGTGTGTAATTTGATCGTAAAATGCCCTAATAAGAGCTGGGAGGATCATGAGACGTTGCTCATAACCTTTTGTCGAGCTAAATCAATTTAGGCAATAATGAAAGTATTAGTAATAGCTATGCCTCCAACACGGGCCTCTATTTTAAACAGGTGACCATTTGCTTCATTGCCATATAAAAGTGTCTCATCGCACTATAGATTTTTTTTTTATTCCTTATAGGCCCACAAGCTTAATTACACAGCAGAAAAAATCTCAAATGGACCCACATTTACACTCTTAAATTAATTTGAGTCACCATAGGAAGCGGCCCCATATTTGCATAATTAATATGACTGAAAAGAACTCGTTTTACTGGGGATATGTTAATGACCCCTCCTGCAGCAGGGCAACTAATGAACTCTTAATAGTGTTGAATCTAACAGCCCCAAGAATGATTCCACTAACTGTTTTATGGCTGTGTGGGCAGAACCTCTAATTGGCGACTTGTGGCAATGAGTTGCATTTCACAGCCCTCTCCCGGTTTAACAATCTTCAGGAGGTAATTGAACCGCTCTGTGCCATAGAGGCAACTTTAGAAGGAGGTAAACAAACACGGTATAACATTAATACACTCCAGTTCATGCATAGCTACATAGATGGACGGTTGTCAAACCCAGACAGAAAACGGTGTCTATTTTTTTTTTAATAATTTATGCTATTACAAAGTGTATCACTGATCACTTGTGTGTGTGGAACCTCACCACTGTACCTCTAGATACACAGTACGATTCTCAGTATTGATATATCCATTTGTAACTCATTTGTATACTCATTTGTATAGTTAATTAACACTGATTTGACTGTGTAGCATTTGACTGTAACATTCACATAGGACAATAGGAGGTCAAGGCCTAACTCTCCAAATAATGCGCCAAAGTAAAAGAGATTAATTTACTCTGGTATAAGAGCATGTTCACTGAAGAATGTGTGTAATTCTACAAACCCTTAATCCACTACTGTAAAATCTGGAGTGTATTTGGACTCTGAGAGTAAAAGTAGCACTGGATAAGATTGAAGGACCGTATAGATAAATGTAAGCACACACACACACACACACACACACACACACACACACACACACACACACACACACACAGTTGTCCCACTGAGAAGTGCCCACGTGTCATTGAGGATGCCAGAACATCCAACTAAAGGCGGGCAGTTTGATTTGTATCCAGGCTGCAGATAACTGCAAAAACAGGGACAGACAGATCAATCACACACACACACAGCACACACACACACACACACACACACACACACACACACACACACACACACACACACACACACACACACACACACACACACATACACACAGTCTTCAGCCGTACCCTCAGGTCTCAGCCAGTTGAAAGGCCGGGGAAACTCCAGATGATTTACAGAACGTGTGTGTTATGGCTGGAGGAAGGGAGGGGTGAAGGAACTACAAGGAGGGAGGGAGGGAGATGGAAATCTGGAGTTGTGTATGCACGGGACTGGACCGGAGCAATTTCAGAGAAGCTAAATGAAGAAGAAAAACTCTGGAGAAGAAAAAGTCTCTAGACGGAGGGCGGGGAGGAGAGTGAGCAGGGGTGCAACAGAGGACGATGGGGTGGGGCGGGGGGGTTGGGTAACTTGGGTTCCAGATGCCTTATATATAATCCATCGTACGACAAAGTATGTGCATGATGGATGGAGTGGAGGGGTGGGCAGGGGGGCTAGGCAGCTTCAAAAGGAAAATGACCCAGACCAGACCAGTCCTGTGGTGTGCGGTGGGAGGGAGACTCGCCTCCTAGACACATGCGGATCTCATGACCAAAATTGGGTTTTTGTAATGAGCTAAAGATACTGTATGTTTGACCAGTGTTTCCACAAGGGACTATTTTTATTGGCTCATGTGTAACACACACACACACACACACACACACACACACACACACACACACACACACACAATATTGAACATAGCAGATCTACAAGCTCACAGTCACAATGCATTGCAAAACCATTCTTTTTGGTATACATTAACACATTTTGTTAAATTAACAGCGAGAGTGTAGCTGCTGTAGCAAGTGTACCCAAGCGTACACTCTCAGAGTTCACCTAGCACTCGTGATTTTACAGTGCACTGTACTGCACTAATCCAGCAATCCTTTTTGTCCGACACTGGGAGACTATTCAGGGGGTCCGTGGAGATGTCACTGGATACAGCACTGAATTGCGACACCTTTCAAGATGCCTCTGTGCTTCTAGTGGTTGGCATAAGCCTTTTGACTGGGGTTAACTTCAGGGCTTTTAAAAACATGATCCAGGCACACCTTTCAAAGCAGACTGGAGAACTGAGAACCTTTCGCTCTCCAGCTCTCCCTCTTATTCCCCCGCTTCTCTCTTGTTCACTTGTTCCATCTCCCCTTCTCTCTTTCTGTACAAATTCCGGGGACATTGCGTTGACTTACATCTTATTCTCTTTCTTTTTTAAATAAATAAATAAATCCCCTGCACATGTTTGCTGATTTATTCTCACTTCAAATTCTCCATTGCTGCTAAAGGTTTCTTCCACTTGTCTTTACTTAACCAGGATTACCGTAGATTGTTGTTTGTGTTAGCATAGTCTGCAGAACACACTGTACATGTCACACCAACATTTCACTGATTGTACTTGCATGAGTGAGTGACATAAAACCCATTGAATCTCAGAATCTTCCTATCACTCTTATCCTAAAGTCTAATTGGGGAAACCACTTTTGGCCTAAATTTCACATGCTGACCCCAATCAACTGGTTTCATGTCCAGCATTTTCACCCAAAAATGGCCTACAGGCGCACGCAGGCAGGCAGGCAGGCAGGCACGCACACTCGCGCGCGCACACACACACACACACACACACACACACAGTTGCTGCCTCTCCTTAAGGGCCTGCTATAGTCATTATGGCTCTTCAGGGGATTCTATCGGCTCCAGACGCACAGGCAGACAGACAGACAGACAGACAAATCGTCAGTTAGTTAGACATTCAGTGTGCACAGGTATCTGCACACTTAGAGCCCTCTGTGTTAATGGCCAACTACAGGTTAACTGTCTCCAGGGACTCTCAGGTGTGACTGACTGAAGCCAACAGCAGCAAAGAGGCAAGCACAGAAGTGCTCTGTAAAACTCTCGTGCTTAATTTATGATGGTGAAGCACAGTGAAAATTGCAGATCTGCAAGCGCTTCGTGAGCCTATTGATCTGAAAGTATGAATTAAGCTTATAGCCTATGTTGGCCCACTCTATACACTCTCCTGCTAAAAACAGAGCACAGATCTTCTTTGCAAACTAATGCAAGGAGGCATTAGTTTGCCTATATGAGTAACCGCATTTTTGCAGCGTTAGACACCTATTTTTGCTCATCGAAAAGGACACTCACTCTATCATGAAGCCTGATATGCACTTCTGGCCAAGTGGAGGTAGTCTGTGTCTAATGTACACTACAGTAAAGGCTAACTTTACAATTGCATTAATACAGTATAACTATTAGATATACATTTTAGAATGCTGCTGGGAACCCAGCTCAGTGATACATGTCTGGCATGAGATTATGAAGATTTTGTACAAGCCATTGATCCACAAGGCTACACAGTCAAATCCGGAGTGTTATTTTAGTTAAGTTAAATATGTTATTTTCAGTGGGTGAGTGGCGTGGTTGTATAACTAAGTATAATTTAGGCTTTATTGGAATCCCTCCACAGACGCTTGAAGCTTGAACGCCACAATATACCTCCTACCCTACACAGTAAATTCCTTATGGTTCCATTTTTATACTTTAGGGTTAAATTAAACACTGAGGATTTTGCTGTGTACACAGGCACACATGTCGTCTCTCTCTCTCTCTCACTCTAACACACACACACACACACACACACACACACAAATTGCTGATGGCTGGTTTTCATGAACACATATTATTTCCAGATGGAGGTCATGAATAAAAAACTATGGAAACAAGTTGGCTGAAACTGGAACCTAAAACAACAGAGATGGAGGGGCACAGACTCCAGTGTAAAAACAATCTTTCCCCGCCGCCTCTTGTCCCCTTGTGTCTTTTAAAAAAGACCAACTTGTCAGTCTCCAAGCCCACAAAACAGAGGAGCACTGTCCCAAACTGGGTGGGAGAAAGGACAAGTTATCATTTTATTTTTTTCACCACGATCAGGGGATGAAAACCCTTCATGATCAAAATGACACGTTCCAGAGTATCAGTTGAAAAGCTTACCAGCTAGGCCTCAACCTCCAAACCCCCAGACATATTTCCAGCTAAATAAACAAGCACGGGGCTTGATTCATACTTTGTTGTGAGCCGGTGTTGCTATATGAAAATAGCAGATCTACAAGCTCACAACGCAATGTGGATTGGCTATTTTTGGCATGCGACAAGTACTCAGTCATTCTACTCAGCACTAAAGTTACACCAGTAACCTAGTAGCTTAAAATGGAACACATTCAAACCCAACAGAGTGCAAAAACAAGCTGCAAAAATTGCTGATCACAACCTCAAGATGGCAT
Source organism: Protomyctophum bolini (assembly GCF_963924005.1). Classification (NCBI taxonomy): domain Eukaryota; kingdom Metazoa; phylum Chordata; class Actinopteri; order Myctophiformes; family Myctophidae; genus Protomyctophum; species Protomyctophum bolini. Next base: position 8,514,422 of record NC_137876.1, on the reverse strand, counting down.
GCTGTTTGCATGACCCAAAGGTGTCTAATGTAATGAGAGTTCTGTTATCTCACAAAACACACACACACACACACACACACACACACACACACACACACACACACACACACACGTATCTAATTAAGTTATTGGTGTTATCACAATCCAAGTATCATGACAATGAATTTAGAAAAAAAGTTGTATTGTACCAAATGTGCATGCCAGGTCGGCCATTACTCATGTCATAATCCGAGCCAAGAAAAACTAACCAGACGCCAGGCGATTTCACTTCAGGGCTGATTCCGAGGAAGGAGAACCACACGTTGTAGGTTTTAAATAAGTGACCTCATTCTACTCGCAGAACCTAGTGAAATTGAAAGTAGTAAACTAAATGCATGTTTATTAATTTGTCACTGGTTGAGTTATTGTAGCTGCAGGTTTGATTTTTACAACCGTTTGTTTTGCAGTCTCATTTGCCATTAGCTCTACTGTGAGAGATACAGCCGACCATTGAGGATTCTCTCACATTCACCCACCCAGACATTCACGTTAATCCTGCTGTGCTGGTCAATTTAGTTAAGTCTGTCTGTTCTTATCTAATCAAGTCTCCTTTACTGCTATCTAATCAAGTTGTAATCAGCCAGTTCTTCACTAGACAACAGGGGGCCACCACAGGGCAAAGAGGACCCTGAGGCCTCTCCAATGTCCTAGCCATAAAAATTTAATTTGCAGATGGGACATGCCCCTTCAAGTCAGTGGGAGTCGAGTGTGGTGCTCCATCTGGAGGCTTGATTTCTGGCTCAGTTGCCAAGTCTGTTCCAGTGACTAAGTTTAATACTTTCCAAATGATTTGGAAAGTAAATTTTATTACAAGGATTTTGGGGGGGGTTGGTTGGGCGGTAAACGTCTGAAGTGGATGCCACTGCATTTGGTCAGTTTTAATTATTTGCACCAACCTTCCAAAACAGCACAGGCATCAGGCCTGCCCTTATCTCACCAGGTTCCTCCCTGCAAGCACAGATGGCAATTCCATTCTTGTGCAAACTGAAGATTTAACTCTGATTGTCCTGGAGACTGCCATTGTCTTACAATAATGCCCCCTCCCCAAAGTCCTACATGTGAAAGGGCCAGCAAGTAAGGCTTATTTACATGTATTAATTAAGGCTCATAATGAGCCCAGCGGAGGACATTTGAATGCATTCCTCTGGTATTGTGTAAACTCTGTGGGTTTGGAGTTTTGCCCATTCAGATGTGTTACAGTTAGTAGATAAAGGGGGGCACGTGATTATTAGCTAGAACCCCCCCCCCCCCACACACACACACACACACACACAGCTTGTTTTAGTAGTAGCTGCACTGGGATATATATTGACAAGCTGTTAGCTCAAATTCTTCATGACATTGCAAACAGAAAAGAACATCATAGAGGGAGCAAAAAGTTTATAATTATAAAGCAAACAAGTTATAAAACTGTACAGAGGAACAAGTGAATATCAACTCATTTAACTGAATAATTTTTCACTGAAAATAACAGTTGCACCCACAAGGTGTACATTCACTGTAACACACACAAATAGTGTTATGAACAGTTACATTTAATTTCATCCTAACGATTCTGAAGAAAAATACAAAAATATGTATGAATTACATTTAAAACTAAATTCAATGCAGGAAATAGAAATACACAACCGAAATGGCATGGAATGGTATCAATCATCTTGGCACATTGTAGCTGTGTAAATGCCTACGTGGTTGTGGAACCATGTATTAACCTTTAAATCTGGCGTCCTCACGGTATTTTGAGCGTAGGCGAACATTTTCAAAGATTACCCAACTAGCCAATCTACTGTACACACTCACAACGTGCCCGGTGTGAAGCGGTGTGAGCTCCGTAGTATGACTGGGATCTACAAGCTCACAACGTGTCACGATACGACGTGCTGCGAGCTTGTAAATCAGCTCTATTCGCAGCACAATACCATCGTACTACAAAGTATAAAATAGGGCTTAAGTGGATAAACAGCCACAACTTCAGCGCATTAGCATCAAAGTGTCTTTATATAAGAGCTTGTTTTCTTTTCTGTACCTCAGGCTTCAAACAGTGAGCTGAGGAGGGTTTAAAAGTTGTTCATATTACTTCTTTGGCTTTAAGTCCTACTGAGAGCGGGGGGGGCATGATGCTGAACAAAACACAACACACATGGCAAATAAAGACAAGCTGGGGAAAAAACACTTGCGCGGACAAGGCCTTTTTTTTTTAACCCCCTAATTGTACCTGAAGGGAAATCCCTTTAAATAGTTGTTGGCAGACAGAGTGAGCTGGCAGCGAGATCAAACAGTCACCGAGCAGAAGCCCTATAAATACATCACATTCACTCGCCTCACTTCAAACGCCTCCTCCTTTAGCCCTGCTTAAACCCTCCTACTGCACAACCACAACGGCTCAATGTGCTCAGTATGTTCCTACGACAGGGTATCGGGAGGAGAACTCAGGGAGTTCTCATTTTGTTCGTGAGCAGGCCGATGCTTTTTTTGCGAAAGGCAGCATAATTCGTACATAGGAGGTCATGTGCAACATTCTTGCTCCGTTTCATGCCATTGGCGGTGTATCGTTTCTCTCGTTCCGCCGTAAGAGCTCCATTTTGGTTGTAATACCGTAGCTTTTGTTTGGTCCTTGGATCACACTGCAGAAGGTTCAGGGGATTTGTTTTTCTTCAAATACACCTCTGACGTCTCATCTGGCACCAGATGGCTGAAACTGCTTCTGAAAGAAGCCAGGAGGTGGCCTGCAAACCAGAAGAAATGGATGAGAGAAACAAGAAAAACAGATCAATTTAAAGCCCTTGAGCAACACTCACTCTACTACATTCTCTGTGTTTCAGAAACACAGATGTTTACCAGCATTTTCAAGACAGAATTGAAGTAATAAAATATGATATATTTTGCTGCTTTTGAATGAAAACATGCATGCTATTGCTTATATAACTTTATATATTACTAGAGCTGTGCCCGTGGAGCCTCTACAGCGGTACCCGTTGGGCACTGGCCTACTTGGAACGATCCAAGTTGGAAATGCATGCCCCACCCAGATATTATGCGTTGGAGCCTCAACAGCGGTGCCCGTTGCGCACTGGCCTACTTGGAACGATGCACCACCCAGATATTATGTCTGTGTCCCTTTTATGCCCATATATGGAGTTCTTTGTCAGGCATGTCCAAATATGGAGTATATGCAGACGTCAGAATCATGTCAGAACAGGCTAGCTCCATATATGGACCCTGTCCAGAGCCTGGGCAGAAGCCTTTTTGGGGCGGTTCTGGACAACTGTGGGTCCGACCGACTCGGCACCGGGCACTGCACCCCCTGTGGTGGTGTGGCACACGTGTCGAATTTGAAGCCGGTGGGGCGAACGGTTCTCGAGTTACGTGGATTACACACAGACAGACAGAGACATTTATAGATAGATAGATTCAATTTTCTCATTTGGAGAAACATTGGTTTTCATGAAATTATATACAGTATAGTACCATTCATTGGCAGTGTACAGTTGCTCATAGGATTTGTTATACTTGGTAGAGTAACAGAAGTTATGTGATTCTTCCCGCGTTTCTGAAATGGTGTTAACCTAGAGTGGGTTCTACTTTAGGACTTAACATTTCTACATTTTTTCCCCCCTCTTATGAACAGATTATTAGATTCTCAGTTGCTGAAAAAAACTCTCCAGTACTGTGGTGATATCCACTAGGCCCCACGAGTCATTCCCCTTGTGACTAGGGGAATGACTAGTGGGGGAAGAAGAAAAGGGGCTGGGCGAGGACATACGCCAATCAAAACTGGCCGGAAACAAGCAAGGAAGTTTGTTGTTGTTTTTGTGTGGGTGGGGGGGGGGGGGGGGGCAAGGGTAGGGGATCATATCATGGCTGTAAGATTGAGGGCATTACAAACCTGTCCACGTCTTCTGTCCGGTGAGGATGAAGCTGGTGCACTGTGCATGAGCGTTACAAATGAACGCCGCCTCCCTGGCGCCGTGCACTGCCAGCACACAGCCCTGATGGCTGTAGGACGGCCAACATCGGTACTCCACATTCCCAGAAGTCCTCATACCTCGCATCACTGTGTAATCTAAACAAACACAAAAGAAGGCAGCTCAGTACAGGACAGGACATTTTTCTGAAGACTTGCATTCGGTCGGTCCACGAATAGTTTAACCACTTAAAACCGATCGATCGGAGTCCCCCAGGGGTCTATACTAGGCCCCCTTCTTTTTCCCCGCTCTACACCAAATCTGCCGATCTACATGCTCACAACATGTTGCAACCTGACACTTTCGCTGAATGTTTGCCCCAAGAACAGAGGCTAGGGTTCAAGAGGTCAAAAAAGAGAGAGTAATACAAAGGCTGACGACACAGAGAGAACACAGAAAAGATTATTTTTTTTATAGCTCAATGCAATTTTATTATGATGACAACCACTTTTAACTTATTAGTTACTACTGTAACAAACCAAATTTCCCCATGGGAACAATAATGCCTATCCAATCTAAGTAGAATTTGTGTGCTTTACTTGTCCTAAATGGAAAACCATCGAACATAACCTCCTTCCCAACATTTGTTATAACATTCTTTGAGTCAGGCGGCTCTGTGGATCTCATCTGCTATACATTAGCAAGAGTCTGAGTTGGAAGTGCACTCAACCAACCAGGCACGCCACACACACACACACACACACACACACACACACACACACACAAAGAGAGACTTGAGGGAAGGAGAGAGGCACAGAGAGCGAAAAAGAATAAAAGGTCTAGTCGGTGAGTTAGCATGAGGTGATGGTAGTTGGAGTGGTAGTCACATTGCCAAACTACTTGCATAGGAGTATTTTAGAACAATAGACATAGACTACTGTATACACATAAGAAGTAGTATGGGGGCCAAGAAAAGGTAACTTGTGGGAGGAGTGTTTCTTATGAAGGGGGGAGAAAATGAAGTCTGTATTTTTCAGCTCGCTACACTGCCAAATCCTGTCTGTTAAGTTTAACTATTGAAGTGTGAAAAGAAAAAAGAGAGGGGGAAAAAAAAGTGTATTTTTACACTTTCAGAGTTAAATACTTTTAGGCTTTATCCGCTGAGAAGACACCATGTACCCTGGCATTTCATACCAGAGACTATGGAGTGAGCATATCTGTGATCTCAGTAGGGTTCTACTGTACACAATCTCTGGGTTATGGAATTCCAGATAGTAGTGATAAAAATAGAACATGATTCACCAGCGCACAGCCCAGGAACGACCACAAGTTCTACAGAAATCCCCCTCAAAAAACAGTTACCATCTGAGACACTACAGAGCTAATAAATCAAAGTTATACAACTAGTTTTCTTTTTTATATAGATGTGTTTGCCATGTCGATGAGTATGGCTCCAGATACTAAACGTTACACCTCCTTGTTAAGGTAAAACGCTCTCTTCTACTGCAAGTCCTGCAGCCGCTTTACCTCACATCTGTGATTAAATTCATAAAGTGCTGCTATGCAAACAGTCCGGCGTCTAGAGGATGGAAAGTCTCACGACAGGAACTCGGCCAGTTATTCTGTTATTAATATTTCACAGAACTGAAAGGAATGAGGGGGAGTATAGGCAGGGTAGAGGAGAGCTGGGAGTGGAATGGGTTGGGATAAGACCTTCATCGCTGTAGACAACACAAAGAATGAACAAAAGAGTCGGAGCAGATATGAAGCAACCATGTTGTGGCGATATTTAACTACTTCAGCCGCATCATTTTCTGTGTAACAAATAGTGAAAATAGATTTACAAACTCAAAGCTTCACATGTGGATCTGCTATTTTTGAAAATGTTGGGGGACGCAAGGTTTAAGAGTTTCATTTGATATACAAACAAGGCTAAACAAGAAGATATTGCTATAAATACCGTTTTTGACATTGTAACACTGTATCCCTGTTTTCTTTTTCTTTTTTTTTGTCCAATAAACGCATCTATGAGCCAGAGACGGGGAGGGTTGAGGTGGGGGTTAAGCCCACCTTGTCGCATTCCTGCTGCCTAATAAACCTGTCAAAGCAGAAGGGAGGGAGAGCGAGACCCCACATCCTGCCCCCCATGTCCTTTATGAAATTAAATGAAAAAGAGAAAACGTGGTACACAGACTGTGTCCTTGCCTCTGAAGGAGGACAAAAGGAAAAGTATGCTCAGCCGGGCCTTCTCTGACCCGCCACCCCCACCCATCCTTAAATGCCCACACTAGTTTATGAAAAAGAGGCCTTCATTCCATTAGCTCCTACCTCTGATTATTGACGGAGGAACGTTCTCCAGGTGCACACCAGACTTGTAGAGGAGGAGGACGCGTTCAAAGGCATCTAGTGTTTGGTTGATGTCAGCTTTCAGCTCCCCTGGACACATACACACACACACTCATATAAGTATATGTATATTTTTATTTACATACAGAGAACAGAGAGCTATGCGTTTACCTTTTTGGGCACATCATAGGCAAAAATAGCCGATCTACAAAATAAAAGTAGATCTGCTATTTTCCGCTATTTGTTGTACAATGAAATATCCATGGCTTCTTAACCCATTCTGACCTGAGATCAGATTCTAAAAATGTCTTCTCTACACCCTGACAGTTTTCTGAAAAAGCTATGTTTCCATGTCAGTCGTTCTTCGATTTTTCAATAGCTAAAGCATGACATGATTGCGAACACCAACAGGGGTTCCCGCCCAAAATGGGAGGTTGAACATTGTACGGGCCGGGGTAAAGCTCATACTACCATACCTGCCTATCACATGCGTAAGTACTTTAAGCACTATCAACAGTTATTCATTAGCCTACGAGTACGGGGCCAGGGGCCACAAACCTAGCGTTCACTTAATGAAGCTCTCACTCACAAAGCGTGTTATTACACGACTTCAATAATGCACTGATTTGCTTTCTTGATCATGAATAGCTGCGTCCCGTCATGTCATGGTTGTCTTTCTTCCTCACCTGTGGAGTTCATTATGTGGTTTACCAGGTGTGCAAGGCCAGGCGGGGCCTGGTGTGGTAGCAGGTAGGTGAAGAAATACCTGGGGGACAGGCAAAAACAGCTCCGTCAGACAGGGAGACAGACATGCCCCATCACATAGTTCACACAGAGCATGACTTCTCTCACCAGGGTGTTAAAAGCAAACGGGAGCCATAAACCTGTCAGAACTTTGAATGCATGCTAAAAAATAAAAGCAGGAGAAGACTCCATTTTCCACTTAAACGACGCCATACAGTACACGCATCCATCACCCCTCATTCCATCCACCCAATAATTAACAACTTCAGCTGTGTCCACACCTACGCTATGAATGCAGTTCCATCCATTTTATCAGAGCAATAGTATATCTCTAGATACAGTTGTTGTAATTCTCCTGCAACCAACCAGCACCTGTCTTATCTACAGTATAATAAGTGGGCATGCACGGGTGACTTCAATTACTCTTTATTCACCATTACCGTATACACAGTATGTAATATAAATACCTATAGGCATTGTAGAGGTTCCTCTTTTCATTCAGTCCCTCACACAGTCCCTGTGCTGAGCAGGGCAGAGTGAAGTTCTTGAGGGGAAACTGGAGGGTACAGTCTGCATCTGTCTGACAGGTGGGTTCGTCCATGCTGGCATCGTCCAGGTCCGTTAACTTCAGCTCTCCCAACACCATGACAAACTGCCGAGGCTGGAAGTCCAGGAGCGCTACAGAGCCCAGTGGCGAGTAGGAGAGGAACTGGAGGAGTCTGACCAGACCCAGACACACCTGCAATATGAACAGAAATCAATGCCAGAAAAAAAAGATCACCACAGCGATCCATTCGGGTCCCATTTTAAATTTTGTGTAAGTGTAAAAAGTGTAAGTGATAAAAGTTGAGGGATTTATTACATTATCATGATACAGGTGCCCTGCTGGGCATTGCTGCCTGACACACCTCCACAAAGCAGTTATAGAATGTATCTTGTTGATGCATAGAATTGCAATATAATTACAGACCCATTACATTGTTGATTATAAAATGTAAATTTGAAAAACATTATTAAATAGTTATAAAAACGCCAAATTGAAGAAAAAAAAACACCAGTTCATGCATATATGTGAAATGCATATCGTTGCTGTCAGGAGGAAACCACCTAACTCCACTTTTGAGGTTTATGATTTTATTTCATAAATAAATGCTATTGAACAACCATAAAAAATATTTAACCATTGAAAAGTATTAAAAAGTGCTTCGGAGAAAACCTCCATTGGACACTCAAACTGTCTGCTAAAGCAGCTAACAATACCAACTTTGATGAGGTGACATGCACATTGTTATAAAAATATAAGGTTTTCTTCATTTCCTAAAAAAATGAAATAAAAAAATAAAAATGAACATTTTGGAGTTAAGTGGTTTCTTCCCGACAGCAGCGATATACTGTATAGCCTTTGTCAAGTAGCTTATTGTCGATATCAGCCAAGTAACGAGGGTGTCTATTCCCTCATATATATATATATATATATATATATATATATATATATATATATATATGAGACAAAAAAGGGACTCCTGCACATCCAAAAAGACCCGTAGGAGGTGCAAGTCTAGTTAGCAGGCATAGACATCAAAAAAGAGAAAAACCTTCCAAGGGAGGGACTGCACACTCCAGGGAACAGAGACGCACAATTTACTGCATCAATTTATTTATTAGTAATAAATAAGTTGATGCAGTAAGTTGTCCGTCTCTGTTCCCTGGAGTGTGCAGTCCCTTCCTTGGAAGGTTTTTCTCTTTATATATATATATATATATATATATATATATATATATATATTTAATCTATCACATTTGTATACTATTCTAAAATGGCTTTAATTCTGTAAATCATATATTATAATCTACTAACAAGACACAAACAATAAATAGAGAGCAAAGACCTCAGAGCAAATAAAGCAATAACATTATCCGCACACTGACAGGGAATGAAATAGCTGAACCATTAGGTAATGCACTGTCTCTTGAACGTCACTCTGTGAGATTGAAGCCACTGTTTAAAAAAAACTCCCCAAAAAAAACAGAGGCGGGTGAAACCGAACCCGGTGGGATTACTGTGTGCGGCGGTACGACCGAAGAGGCCGAGCTACCCTGAAAGCCATACTACTACACCGTAAAATCTGCAGCGTTCAGTTAACCCAGAGTATACAAATGGATTAAAATACACAGAGGATTTTTACTCTGTATGAATCGGAATTTCATAGTGGCCAGCGAGCATTGAGCAATGATGTCACTTTTATGAATTATAAAAAATAAAAATCCTCTCCCTATGAGGATCATCGCACACACACACACACACACACACACACACACACACACACACACACACAACTCCCCCCCCCCGGAGAGCAAATCAGGACTGTCCCACCCTTTGTTGACTCCTACTGGGGAGTATACCTTTGGCTGGGGGGGTCATGCTGTGTGTGTGTGTGTGTGTGTGTGTGTGTCTGTGTGACTATGTGTGTGTGTGTGTTGGGGAGGGATGGGATGACATTCTTTAGCCTGTGGTGGATTAACTCTAGGAGCCATCTCCATTCCGACCATGGTCTGATCAAATACGCAGGACATACGAAGGACAGATGTCAGACCTCGAGGGGTTTCAAATGTCCTGAACCCCCTCATGTGTGACTTGGCTTAAACACTATAGTATAATCTCTTTTTGCCGACTGTAAGGGTTCCATATCCTGAACCCCCTCATGTGTGACGTGGCTAAAACCCTATAGTATCATCTCTTTACTGAGTGTGAGCGTTCCATGTCGTTGCCTGTATGAGCGTGGGAGCGAGAGAAATGGAGCGAGGCAGAGGGATTCAGTTAAGGCGCGCAAGTGACAGAAAACAGACCATGCAATGTAGACAGTTTGTGTGTGTGTGTGTGTGTGTGGTTTTTTTTTAAGCGAGCGAGTAAGAAGTTGAATTTTGCAGGGAGATAGAAAAACAGAAACACATCTTGAAAGTAGAGTATAGAGACCACAGCAGAGGAACAACAAGAAATCAGAGGAGGGGGGAGAGAGAGAGAGAGAGAGAGAAATTAAAGACAAAAAAACGCCTTACCCTGAATCTATCCTCCCAGGGGCTCTGCAATAGCTGGATCATCTGGAGAGGGCTCCCCTGCTCCAGGATGGCTGTGATTTTTCCCATTCCTTTATCTCCCCTGCCTCCAACATCTTCTGCACAGTGGCCTCTGAGCTGTGGGCATGTACAGAATATCCACATCAATACAATATACTACAACTTGCAAACTGACACTGTATTTTTGAGGCCTGGCGAATGTTTCACTTATGCCCATAAAATCTTCATAAAATGAAATATACAGGGCTTAAGTGCGTGTGTTTATAATTTAGGCTATATAATTTAAATTGTCAGTTGACAGAAATAATAACTGTTTTTATTTTTTTGTTTTCAAATGAGAAAATGTTTTTCATCTCGAGTTGTGCAGTTGAAGCATTTAATTGGGTGTTGCTGAAGATTGTAAAGCAGTATACGGCATCGAACATAAATATAAGGTCATACTGGACCTTTGTCGGCTTTGTGTTAAAGTTTATGCCTGCGTGTCTGTAGCACAGAAACACATCTAATTAAGAACCAGAAATAGTTAATAATCTAAAAAAAAATGTTCTTTAATACTACAGTCTGCAGAAGTAAATTGAAAGGACATGATTGGCGACATGGTCTACACAGTCTACAAATGACACTTTGACCAAAGTAATCATATTAGCCTACAGTGAATATTCCGAGCATCCTTATGAAATCAACCAATTAAACTCGTTGGACACGCTGTACCATGACGGGGGCTGGTCGTTGTGAGAGACAACCATTCTCTCCGTTCAAAAGTAGCGGTCTGAGTTCAGGTTTCAAATTGGACTATAATGGATTGATTGAACAACGTCTGGGGGGTTTCAGATGGGATCATGGAATTTTTTTTAAGGACAGAGGCTCTGTGTCTCCTCAAATTGCAAAACCGGACCTAAGGTCGTGAGAGGTTCAACGAATTTAATTGAATTACATGGGAAGGGCCTCCAGAGGCAATGAGCCGTTTCATCCAGTTTTACGCGTGAGACCAAGCAGTGAGGCGGCGAGGAGACAACACGACCGAGAGATATAGTAGCTCCGTTTGTAACCTCATATCTACCCTTAGCTCCGAGAAGATCATCTCGGAGCTAAAGCGTAGCAGCGTAGATATTGAGGTTCCTAACGGAGCTAAACGCACAGTATTAATGTTTACTATTTACCTTTATGACGTTTGGATGTTGCAACCTCTGTAGTAGGACCATTTCTTTCCTCAGTTTGTAAGATACGAGCTCGTAGCAGCCACGGGCGTCTTTAAAATCCTCCAGACACTTCAAGATGTCGTTTCCTTGGTCGTTGACCAGCTTTAAAGCCACCGACCGATCCTCGGGCAAGACAACTTTGACAACTAGTTTTGTGTATCCAGACCCGAGGACTTCCACTGACTGCACGTCAACCAGCGAATCGCAGCCCATTTCATCCATATGCGCTCTTCTTAAACTATCTGAAATCTCGTTCCACAGACTAAAATCCACATTTGTTTTTGATGACGGGCGGTGCTGCGGGGAAAATCCCGACTCCCACAATATTCTTCTTTCGTTGTCTGGAGAGAAGAGCAAAGGAATAATTTCTTTGCGTCTTTCGCTGAGTTGGAAATTCAGGGCACTGCGCTGCGAGTGCGAAGCAAACTCTTCGTTTATAGTTCCATTGAGAGGATATCCTTTCTGACCAGCGAGTTGCAAACTACTTATCAAAAGTGTCACTAGTATAGAAATAACCACGAAAGCCAAAAATGCAGCTGCACATAACGGGTTGCCCATGATAGGCATGGCGAGCGAAGATCTGTGAAGAAACGCGCACGGAGAGTAGGCTACTAGACTACTAGTACTAGCTGTGCCGTTCAGCCCTGCGGTTGACTGGATTCTAATGAGGAGGATTTTGTACAAGTGGTCAATTCTGCGTTTTCGCCTCTTTGGGAACACCCTGTAGAGGCGTGTTCTTTGCTTAGCAACGCCCCCTAGAGGCGTATCCTCTGGTAATTGTACACCCACCCAGTGAACAAGACTGACCTCTCATGCTCATGTTGCAGCAACTGACCCCCTCGTTTGCGCACATCCCCCCCCCCCCCCCCACACACACACACACACACGCTCTACTTTTGAGGCCCTCCTATGCCCAGCTTTGTGTCTTTGTGTGTACCACAAAAACCACATAGTAGTCTCTCTGTTCAGACTGTTGACTAAAAGAGGGCGCTGTTTTTCCTTAATTTTTTGACGATGGGTTCTCAGATTGTGTCCGAATTATAGTTGCAGTTTGTTTAATGTTTATTCAGGCCACGTATTTTAAGGTCTTTAAAACCTCTATGTAAGTTGTGTAGTCCACAAGATGGTCACACATTTCGGCAGGTCACCAATTTCACCATAACAACGCCATGCTGGAGTGACCCAGTGTGAGTGAACGAGTGGCAGAGATTTTGGGTATTGGAATACACAAATCCTAATTCAGGTGCCCACTCGTCCAGGTGCCCAGTGCTGCCCACATGTCCCAGGTGCCCACATGTCCCTTGTGCCCACCGCACAGATGGTTTTGGTGTCCAGTTGTCCCTAGTGCCCAGATGGTTTTGGTGCCCACCTGACCTGTTACAATCTGGCATGGCCAGATTAATATCACTGCAAGATATTAGTGGAACCTGCATTGCCTGCATACTTGGCCCTGATTAGTCCCTCACTACTTCAGAGGGAGTGAAATCCAAACACAACTGAGTGGTGCCGGACTAAATCAGCTGAGGGCTATTTTTTTCTCACACTGCCAGATTTGTCTGGTTTCCAGGCTATCCTTGAGCAAGACACTGACTAAACCCCTAATTGCTCCCAATGAGCACAGGTTGGTGCCTTGCATGGTTTCCACCGTGTGTGAATTATGTGTGTGAAAAGGTGAATGTAATGCTTGCTCATTGTAAGCGCTGACAGAAATGTAAAACAGCTGGTGCACTGGAAATAGCAGATCTACGAGCTCAACAAACTGTCTGCACATTGTGTCTGCACATTGTGAGTTTATAGATTCGCTAGTATTTATGCTAACACAGTAGGCTATAAATAATTATTCAGTAGTGGAAAATGAAAAGGCTGTTTGTGTTATTATTAACTTCTTGTTGTTGTTTTTTTGAGCGGCCACTCCTGTGCACAGCTTGTGTGTCTGTATGGGCACGGAATGTGATGTGTGGTATGATTTTTCTTCACACCAGAGGAAATAGGGAACATTTCCTACAATCCACTTGACCTACAGCCTGTAGGCTACAGGATCATGAGTTCAAATGCTGTTATTTGGGTGGCCCCAAAGGGAAGTGAAACCTGTCCCTAACTGTCCCTGACAGATGTAGGCCTATAGTATAGGCTACCATGCCGTTTGTGCCAGCCAAATATTTAGGGCGTGACCTCTGTGAAGTTGGCACTGACTCCAATGACTCCATATGATGAAAATATGAAAAGAATTGTGTAATTAGTGCTGGATTAGTTCATGGATGTATTAGAAATATAGGCCTATGTAGAAATATATGTAGAAATAAATGGTAGAAACTATGATCATTTTGACATGAGGGCGAGGTCACATGGTCTGTCTGTAAGCACAAAAGTCAATGGGATAAATCAGACAAATGAAGTTCAGTGTATGATTTCATTATTGAAAACGTGTCAAGAGAACCAAGCAGCTTGGCTGGTATGCCATCACAAACTGTTCAACAGGTGGCAGCAGAGCACCTTTTTATGGCTAATCATCAACGCCATAAAACAAACAACAGAGTAAAGGCTCACACATTCTATTTCTTTCGCTGTTGCAAAGAATCAGTGGCATCATCAGTTAACCAGTGATATAATTCACATCACAATGTCAACTTGTGTGCAAAGTAGCCCTATAATGACATAGAGGCATATTTGACCATGATTTCAGCTAGCCAATGAAGTCAATGAAGCAGTGGTGTTTGTACAGTGGTGGAAGTAAGTTTACTGCTCTTACTTATGCATCGCTCCCTGCAGTGGATAGGCCTTCGACGACTCTTCTCTTCTCCATGACCTGATGACCATCCAACGCCGTGCGCGCCCCAGCTGGCAGTATAAATAAAAGTGACACTGACACATGGTAACTGGGTAATGTCCATGTGTAGCCTACTAGTGTCCACATGGCTGTCGTTAATTTTCACATGCATGCGTAGCGCCGTCCTTTAATTTGCACATGCATCAACCATCAACCCCCCACAGCCCCCCAAAAGAGGACATGCATGTCCGGGTAAAAGTGGATGTATGGTCTTATTGGTCTCTCTGTGTGTGTGTGTGTCTTAGGTGTGTGTGGGTAACAGGTCATCTCGCCCCTTTGCCAACTCGCCCCCGCGAAAAGTGAAGGCGGCTCACCCCGGAATTTCGAAAAGTGAAGACGGCTCGCCCCGAGCGTGGATAGCTCGCCCCACAGCGTGGACATCTCGACCCAAAGCACGGATATCTCGCCCCATGTTTATTTTACCTTATTTCTCATATTAGAACATTTAGAATCAATGTTGTTTGTCAAAGGAGAACATTTAGAACCAGTTTGTTGTTGTTGTTGGCGACCGATCTTTGCCGCTGGAGGCGAGTTGGCAAAGGGGCGAGCCGTCTCGTATTCTGTGTGTGTGTGTGTGTGTGTGTGTGTGTGTGTGTGTGTGTGTGTGTGTGTGTGTGTGTGTGTGACTGTGTGTGTGTGTGTGTGTGTGTGTGTGTGTGTGTGTGTGTGTGTGTGTGTGTGTGCGTGTGCGTGTGCGTGCGTCCCTTGGTTCGCACGATGATGTTATAGTTCAGGGATACTCAAATAGATTTACCTGTGGGCCACATTACAAAAATGGCAAGGGGCCAGGGGCCAGTAGATAAAATTACGACATTAATGATACTTGATAACTTCTCTCTTTCAATTGCTTTATTTTCGCAAAATGTATCAAAGTACAATGTGCATGCACACAATATGTAAATAAATAAATGTGTTACATTTTCTTGCATAAACACAAAGAGCTGTTTCCATAACTGCACAAATTATTGCACATAACATGAGTAGCTGTTATAATAACATAATAACATAACATGAGTAGCTCTTTGCCTGCCTGCCTGCCTGTCTGTCTGTCCATGAGTAGTTATTTGTCTGTCTGTCAATGAGTAGCTGTCTTACTGTCTGCCTGTCTATGAGTAGCTGTCTGCCTGCCTGTCTATGAGTAGCTGTCTGTCTGCCTGCCTGCCTGTCCAATTGTCCATGAAGCTGTCTGTCTGCCTGTCTGAGTAGCTGTCTGCCTGCCTGCCTAATTGTCCATGAGTAGCTGTCTGTCTGCCTGTCTATGAGTAGCTGTCTGCCTGCCTGCCTAATTGTCCATGAGTAGCTGTCTGTCTGCTTGTCTATGAGTGGCTGTCTGCCTTCCTGCCTGTCCAATTGTCCATGAGTAGCTGTCTGTCTGTCTGTCTATGAGTAGCTGTCTGCCTGCCTGCCCAATTGTCTATGAGTAGCTGTCTGTCTGTCTGTCTATGAGTAGCTGTCTGCCTTCCTGCCTGTCCAATTGTCCATGAGTAGCTGTCTGTCTGTCTATGAGTAGCTGTCTGCCTTCCTGCCTGTCCAATTGTCCATGAGTAGCTGTCTGCCTGCCTGTCCAATTCTCCATGAGTAGCTGTCTGTCTGCCTGTCTATGAGTAGCTGTCTGACTGCCTGCCTGTCCAATTCTCCATGAGTAGCTGTCTGTCTGTCTGCCTGTCTATGAGTAGCTGTCTGCCTGCCTGCCAGCCAGCAAGTTGGTTAACAGAAAATAAATTGTTATGGCTGAGTAAAATAAAATACAATAAACACAATTTGCCTGAAAATAGATTACCCAGCTATGACCTTTTTCATGAAAAAAAATGAGTAGTGATATGGCTGACTGAGTAAAATAAAACAATCTACCTGAAAATAGATAGCTATAAGTGAAGAGCAATTTCCGCAATTACCATTTCCGCAATTTCCATTTCCGCAATTTCCTCAATTTCCATTTCCGCAATTTCCATTTCCACCATTTCCGCAATTTCCGCAATTTCCATTTCCGCATTTCCGCAATTTCCGCAATTTCCATTTCCGCAATTTCCGCAATTTCCATTTCCAACTATTAATGGCAGCTGGGTTTCATCATTCAAATAAAATAGAATTCTGTCCGTTTAGCTATAAAATTATGTCAGGGAATAGGGATACAGAGTATATGTCTTTCATTTGCATTGCATCTCCCCCCCCCCCCCCCCCCCCCCCCCAAGCTTTTATTTTCGTTCGAGTAATAGTACAACTCTAATAGTATTACTTATAATAATGTAATTAAAGATAACTTCATTCAGATTTATTTATTTTTATTTCATTTTCCAGATTTTTTTTTCTTCTTTTAGTAGTAGTAGTGTCGGATGGTTTGACTTCATTGTTCAGCTAGCATATGCGGCTGAGAGGTCGGCAAAAAGTGGCTGGTTGCCTGGAAACGAGGCAGCCAATACGGCAGCCAATGAGAAAGATAGCTTGCTAGTCCAGAAAGGCAAATCAACATGAGTTAGACTTTAATATATAATAGCGCCCCTCACTTCACACAGGTGTGATTTCTTGCTACTATTTTCTTACCACTGCTCTACATATGGAGCCATTCAGCGACATGGTGTTTGAAATATGATTCTTTCTAATGAAAAACAGAAATCCAGCCTTGAAAGCCCATGAATCATGAATGATTCACAACACATGATTGAATCATCTTTGGCTTTTCCACAACAGGAGTTTATTTGGTCACCTTTAGGCCTACTGTGTGTGTGTGTGTGTGTGTGTGTGTGTGTGTGTGAAGTGGTTTTGCAGGT
This sequence comes from Protomyctophum bolini, assembly GCF_963924005.1. NCBI lineage: Eukaryota > Metazoa > Chordata > Actinopteri > Myctophiformes > Myctophidae > Protomyctophum > Protomyctophum bolini. The sequence goes on along the minus strand of NC_137876.1, from coordinate 8,497,519 downwards.
TGTACGCCCGCTTGCTTATCGTTAAAGACACGTGCCCTTCATGATGTGCGACAGGCGGTAATAAAAAACAAAAACAAAAAAACAGACCCAACCCAATTACAACGCATTGATACAGCACCACCTTTGGTTGGACAGCGACCGCTCTACTCGCAAACAGCATCTTCACCAGAGGCAGCGAGCATCACACGCCCTCCGCCAATCACAATGACCCTCCACGCAGATTAACTCAAACAAGCCATTTCTGTTTGGTAGTAGCCTAGAAATAAATAAGACCCATCTCTTTTCCTCGTGGACGACGTTGAGCAAATGGGGCAATTCAGATTATTCTCTTTCTTAAAGCAGAGCATTCTTTAATTGCGGTTGTGTTCATTTGTTTGATTCCAAGCCCTGGTATAATGGAAGCGTGTTCGATTATAGGGGAGAGCACGGACGCTATTGTAATGGATGATTCTAATACAGATGAAAGGGAAATACAGGAGGCTTCTCAAAGGTGGGTCCTTATCATTGCTTTGGGATTTATTTTGTTATTACCGTTTAACTTCATTTCTAGACATAATGGATGATCCAAAGGTGCGTTTCTATGTTGTTTGTTCAACGTGTCTATCAAACCTGCACAGTATGGATTTCGGACATAACAAAATATTAATCATAATATTTCTACTGTCTTTACGTACGTGACACAACGCGAAATGCCATTTCCATTAGTTTGTTAAGGCTCATTTTATATGAGCATATATACTCGTGCAAAGAGAGATGGCCGTGATCTGTTGACAGCACTTTTTTCTTCCACGAGGAAAATGTATGGCTGTTCAACACAAGATTGCCAGACACTGCATGTGATTGTGATGCCTAGGTTACCACTATCATATCACAAGCCAGCGTCCATGTTTCTGGGGTAGGCCTGCTGTGACAAATACAGTAGGCTATACGGTAGGCTACACACACATACTGTACACTTATACATACATACATACATACATACATACAATGGCCATGTACAATCAACAATCCTGACAGATATTGCCAACTCAGCAGCAGACAGTAGCACTGTTCAGCAGTCCCTCTGAAATAGATAACACATGCAGCAAGCACACAGGGCACGGCACATGTGTGCAGCCAGTCATCATATTATTGACAGTTGGCTGTCGTGCTGCTGTGTGGGAGCACTGTTGAGTCCACGACTGTTCACCACGCAAACCTTCTGTTCTGGGTCGAGAGGGCCAGTCTGGTCCATTCCCTACTGCTGCCTGCAGCTGTATATGTAGCTAATGAGAGAGGGAGAGAGCGAGGGGTGTGGGGGGGGGGTAGCCTACTGAGATGCCTGGTTGGAGTCCTTTTCATTTTGTTAGCGTTCAACCTGGCATCTAAGTATAAGTGGTCAAGTCTCAAGACAGGCCCGATAAATTAACCATCTCAAACAGATTATAGGTTTTGAGCCATATAGACCCATGTGATCATCTTGTCCACAGGGATTTGAGCTTTTTGAGCTCAGACTATATGCTAGTGGCTCTTTTAACTCTTACCTCTTTAACATTATTTCTTCTCATGCAGTGACATATATTAATATTTCTGTTCTTCACCCACTGAAATATTAATGGGTTCCACAAACTGCTCTCACACACTCACACACACACACACACACACACACACACACACACACACACACACACACACACACACACACACACACACACACAATGCCCATGTCTATCTCTGACAGCTCTGCAAAATGCCATTGATGTGAAACTACAAGACAAAATACCGCAATATTACCAGAGAGGTGGATCAACTAATGTTTGAGTTTTGGCTGTCTGTAGGTGGGGTTTACTGCATGTTCACTCCTGTGATTGTCTAAGTGAGCTTTACAAATACAATACAATACAATACAATACAAACTATACTATAACTAGACCATTGATCAGATGTGTAAATTGTGGCTGTCGGGCAGACACCTTGTATCTCCATATTTCAACTATAGTAAATAAATAGCAGATGTACAGGCTGTACAAACGAGTTGAATCGCAACTCGCTCTGAGCTTGTAGATGAGCTATTATTATTCATTATCAGAATACTTGGAATCCATGTCCCAAATCGCTCCCTACTCACTACGAAGTGCATGTGGCTACGCCATTACTTTACTTTATTTGTTCATATTTACTTTACAACCAAATGCAATGTAAATACACAGGAATTAATTAGCAAAAAATCTAAATGCCATCCGCACTATTCCGCAGTCCCCACGCAAAACATAAAAACAAAACAGACAGGCAGCGAAGCACACTACCGGTACACTACGAGACAAAGAAAGAAAACAAAGTACAAGGTAAAGAAAGGGTGCATCTATATAGTTCAGTGCCTCCAAAGGGCAACACAGAATTGTGAGCAAAGAAACTGCATAAGGTGCATCCTTGCTTTCAAGTAATATAGCATTATATGCTGGGCAAGGTGCACTACTAGACTATTAGACTATACATGGTCACAGGTTTTGTTGTCCAGTAACCATTTTTTAAGGTTGGTTGGTTAATGATGGAAATGACTGACAACCTCTTCAGAGGTAGGTCATTCCAGATTGAACAGCCCTGAACTGAAAGCGGTTTGCCTTTGCCGGGGCAGTACCCTCTAGTGGTTGTCCCTAGTGCTGATCCCTTTATCTGGCTTCCTTTTCATGAATCCCCTTAGGGGAGGCGGGCACAGACCATGTAGTTAGGTTCTTGTAAAGTTGTAAATAATACTAACCTGTTTAAAAACCTTAAAATTATAGCTAAACTCAAGAAACGGCACTTCCGAAGGATATTACAGTGGTGATATGTGAACACCTTTAGCGCACTCTTATAATAGCTGCTCAGCGTGTGACCGGCGTGACGGCGTGTGTCATGCATTGAAGATAGGATTTAGCAGCACTAACTGTCACTCACACACACACACACACACACACACACACACACACACACACACACACACACACACACACACACACACACACACACACACACACACACACACACACACACACACACACACACACACACACACACACACACACACACACACACACACACACACACACACACACACACACACACACACACACACACACACACACACACACGTCATGCCATACTTCTTATTTGTGTTTTCTCTATTAATTTGGTCATTAAGGTCCACAGAATGAGAGGCCTGCTCTGCCGAAAACATCGCGAAAAGATGTTGTTTTCATCATGCTTTAAGTAGCATGTGACAATTGTGACATGTCAAACTAGGGGGTTTTCATGATTCTGAATCCATTCCAAGCATTAGTTTTGCACGAAAAACACTCCTTGGGCTAAAAACAGCCATAGCCGTCATCACAAATGTGATGAGGTCAGCACAAATGTGATGAGGTCAGCACATTTGGGCACATTTTGGCAAGTGGCTATGGCCGAATTGGGGTATTTATATAGCGCCTTTATCCAAGGCGCTTTACATAGATTGTGCATCAATTCACCCATACATTCTTACACCGATGGCGGCGGAAACCACGCAAGGCACCAGCCAGCACATCAGGAGCAATTAGGGGTTCAGTGTCTTGCTCAAGGACACTAAGACACTAACTCTGGGGGAGCCCAGGTTTGAACAGGCAACCTTGCGGTTACCATCCAGCCACTCTACCCCTGAGCCACTGCCACCCCTGAGCCACATTAAAGAGAGATGAGCAATAAAGAAAGAGTACAGCCACTAAATCTGACTTACTCCCGAGCACACGGACACAGCTCTCGCTTTGGGTGTACAGAGATTGGATGGCCCTCAACAAGGTCCCCCTCACCCCATACTCCCACAGCACCTCACAGGGGACCCGGTCATATGCCTTCTCCAAATCCACAAAACACATGTAGACCGGATATGCATACTCCCAGGCCTTCTCCAGGATCCCTGCAAGAGTATAGATCTGGTCAGTTGTTCCACGGCCAGGACGGAATCCACATTGCTCCTCCTGAAGTATCTGTATATGAGCAACATAAACTGCAGCAGAGAAGAACATACATTAAAAACTCATCACGCCAGAGAATTCCTGGCACCTGCCAAAACCAAGTCATATTTCATGGCATCTGTTGTGTATAGCCGTCTACAGTATATATTACATAATGGTGTCCATATATTTCTACACTATTCTCAAGCCTGCTTGACATATAGCACAAATAGACTGTCTCAATGTCGTTTTTTAATTGGACTTTCCAGCATAGTAACAACGTACCGCCCAGGACTCCTTTCCGTACCTCATTAGCAGTTCTGTTGGTCTGCTCAGGTATCTCTGTGTGCTAGAGTCCATTAAACGAAACAGCCACAAATGTATTGTAAATATTTCATCTCTACTCTTTGTTTCCTTGTGCCTCTCCTCTCCTCTCTGCTCCTCTCCTCAGTGAGATCCCAGCAGTGTCTCTGTGCCCCCCTGACAGTGTCTGTAGTACTGAGGCCCAGTTAACAGTCCTCCAGTCTGAAGGGAATCTCTGCGACAGCTGCAGCAGCCTCGGCCAACCCTCGTCTTCTTGCCAGCTTTACCACCATGTAAGCCTGAGAGCACAGAGAGTCACCGAAGCTTCATGACATCTACTAGGACCCATTAAAACCTAGTCAGAGTGCCTTGAGCTAGGCTGAAAATATATATACCACAGAGCAGGCAGTGGCAAAAATAGTGATCAGGTCACCCTGTATATGTCAACCTCCAATTCTAATTAAACCCAAAAGCCTTGGTTTACACCACACACATCCATCAACTAGAAGAAAACATAATACTATGCTTATCGTATGTGTATTATATGTGCGGTGACCTGTCCATAACCTAACCTACGTCTCCGACGGTCCCCCAGGGTCCCCCATCATCAGCTTACCATCCGCAACAGCACAGAAGATGTCATTCCTGTGGCCACCACAAGCCAATCACATCCAACGCCTGCCATGACTGTCATGTGACAGGGCCTCATGCAGATTGCTCAGGTGGTGGTGCAGTGGTGAAGGTGGGACAAAGCTGCACGTCTACCCATCATGCATCCTGTCACAACGCAGTGCGATGTCACTGGCTGCACGGATCACATGAAAGGGGAGCACACAAATCAGCACAGCGACATGTGGTAACCGTTAGGTATGTTGTGTTATAGGCCTATTAATGCTTTTGTTATACACACACACACACACACACACACACACACACACACACACACACACACACACACACACACACACACACACACACACAAAAAATCTGGATTTTGCCCTGACTTCCTGATTGTGACAGATGACTTGTATTCTGTTGTAGGGATGGAGGACTGTACTGGATTCCTAGAAAGTCAGTAACTTCCATTCATTAAAACAATTAGCATGCAATGTTTAAACACACCATGTATGATTTTTCTCCATACATGTTAAACTACATTTATGTTGACTGGACAAAGACAGAAAGCTTTTTTCCACAAGAAAAGGCAACTCAGTAAAATCCCCATGATACTTTAAATCAGAGGGTGTATTTGGTTCCATTTGTACACTCTCTGAGTTAATCTGCATGTCCCACCTGTTGTTCAGTGATTACCGGTAGATGGAGATCGTTCAGACTTGTTTTCATTGGTGTATATTTGATAGCTATTCTCAGGTGGTTGTGGACTACCCATTGGCAGTGCTGGTGGGCTGTGCGGTTCTCTTCCTGGGGTGTTCACTAGCCGGTCTGTTAATTGGACCACTGCCAGACTTCTCCGATCCACTCCTGGTGGGTCAAAAAGACACGCACGCACGCACACACGCACACACACACACACACACACACACACACACACACACACACACGCACACACGCACACACGCACACACACACACACACACACACACACACACACACACACACAAACTATTTTTAACTAGAACAGTCCACATACAACAGTGCGGTATTAATCTCCCACTGCAATCCAAAACTCCTACAGTGACTTGTCTTATCATTAATGCCCCAGTGTAAACTGAGTCATCCATGGTATTTCAGCCTCATCGATTGAACCAACATTGCTTTGGGTAAATCATGTTTTATGTGTTTATTTACTTATGATTTTGATTATTATTAGATTATCTATCTAAAACTGAAAAGATATTTGCCATGCAAGGAATATTGTTTTAACTCATTTATTTCTATAGCATCTTTCCCTTAGCATTAAACAAAGACACAAGAACCTCCTCATTCTTGTAAAGTGGCGCAAGCTGTCTTTGTTTTCATAACCCATCATACAGTACTCATTCAGCTCGTTGTTCCTGTGTTGGTCACTAGTGTCCACACTGTTATTAGCTTCAGTCTTTGTGTGTGTATGTCTGTGTTTACACTGTGTTTGTGTTCAGGGTTTCGAGCCGCGGGGTACCTATATCGAGGTCCGACAGTCCAGTCTTACCAAGCTGCTGGAGAACTCGGGGCCAGGAAAAACTCTGTTCACTTTACCACAACAGCTCAGAGACAGGTCAGCACCATGCAGGCAGACTTCTGCACAGTGAAGCCTAGTCTATATGTTGCTGAACAACAAGATTCTTTGAATTTTTGTTGACAATAATGTGCTCTCATTGTGCCACACGGTTAAACCGTGACTGTGCTGTAGCGTCACTAACTAGTGCAATGGCAACACAATAAGCAAAGTGGGGCAACAAAAAGAAACAGAAAGAAAACAACAAAAAGGGAGACGGAGGGAGGCTGTGTTATACACAATGAGGGGTCACAGCCTGAGCTGTTTGGGAACCCTTGAACTAGTTTACAGTACACTGTCTATGGAAATGGATGAGCGTTACATAATTTGTGATTGCCTAGGTAATTTTATGAGTAGTCAATAACAGTACATGCGGAGCAGTGTATTAGGTTTCCGTTTGATCCGAATACATTTATTTCTGTGTGTGCATGTGGGTGTTGATATCTATGCTTAAGCAATGGCGATGGGAGCAGTGCAGATGTCAAAGAGCGCTCCAGGAGGATGCTGGACAGAGACTCTCCACCGCACACCTTCCTCTGTGACGCTCCAGGTGGGCCATCAATGCTGATCCATCATTCTGTTAATTGATGTCTGTCTACTATTTATTTTCAGTGATCGACCGATCAGTAGACTGATAATTGTAGTGCCAGGTTTTCAGAAGGTGGAATACCTGTATCTCAACAGCAGATTTGAACTGGAAATGTGTCTCCAGTTCAAATCTGTTGCCGAGCCAATGAAACAAAACTATGCCACAAAGCATATTGACCAACGGATCAGTCAGTAATTAATTAATTTGTCTAATCTGATGCTCCAAAAGAATGTTACCATCATCAACCCAAGCCTAGCGTGAAAGAGCCCTGTGCTTTTCTGTGTTGTATCCATCTGTCTCCCTCTATTCCACACAGACGAACACTTTGCCCAGCTTGTATTCCGTTCAGGGAACTCTGCCAGTCTCTGGAGCCTGAGGGCTATCTACTCCATGTGTGAGATGGAACAAGCCAGGGTAGCCTCTTATCCTCATTTTTTGTCTCACCTTTTCCCTTTACTGTCTGCTCAAAAATCCTTTGTCGTGCCTCTACTCACCATGCCACTCGTTCTGTACCAATTATTACATCTTGCATGAATGTAAAATGCTACATTACTTAAATTAGTTTGTTATTTTGTGAATTTGATTCAAAACCTGGCACACTCAAAACTTTCTTCCATTAACCACTTTGAACCTATTATAAGAAAAGTTTTGAGCTAAAATAACGAATCTATAAAGCTATTTTTGAGGAAGTTTAAAATAGGGCTTAAGTGGTTAATTTCTGTTTCAGATTCGCTCCCAGGCACAGTTCCAGGACCTTTGCCAGCAGCACGTCAGGCTGGAGGCTGATGAAACAGTGTCCAGAGGGGGCTGCTGTCCCAGCTGGTCCCTTGGGAACTACCTAGCTGTCCTCACGAATGCCTCCTCCTGTCTCAGCCTTACTTCACACCAGGTAGATTTTCTTTTTAATTTCCTTTCCACTATGAAGATTTGCATTCTAAATGGTTTGTCTCTTTCCCATAATGTTCAATTGTTGCAGCCCGTCCCATAAGAGGATAGCTCTATTCAATGAATATACAATACTTACATTTTATTTTCTGTCCCATCAGGTGTCCGAGTCACTGAGCCTACTGCGGTACTGTGCTCCATACTACCACGATGGACAACTAGTGGAGACGTGTGTCAAGAGACCCAAACATGGCAGCTGCGCCTCAGTGCCGTCCCGCTGTAAACACTCCCGTGTGGTTTTCCAGATCCTCCACTTCCTGGTTGACAAAGACTTCCTTGCCCCACAGACTGTGGAATACCAAGTCCCTTTGCTGAAGTACAGCTTACTGTTCCTGCCTGTGGACAAAGGGGATCATATGGTGGAGATATACACGAATAGTCTTGAAGGACGGGATTTGACCTATAACAATACAACTATCACTGGCATGGACCTTGGCATCAAACAGACATTGTTTAAGCATTACCTGGCGAGAGATTTGGTATACCCGGTCATTGCCATTGCGTCTCTATTCTTCACGATGACTCTGTATCTCAAGTCTGTCTTCATATCAGCACTGTCTCTAATAGCAATCATAGGGTCACTGCTTACTTCCTATTTCTTCTACAAAGTTGCATTTCGCTTGACTTTCTTCCCCTTAATCAACCTATCGGCAGCTTTTATTCTACTGGGCAGTTTCACCAATCACGCATTTACCTTTGCCGACTTCTGGAATCTCCAGCTGTCCCAGAACCCCTCCGCTTCCCTGGACAAGAGAGTTAACAGAGTTATGCAGGAAGTTGGGTATTTGATCATTGTTTCAGGCTTGACATCAAGCGCAGCATTTTTCTCTGGTTACCTTAGCAGCATCACAGCAATCAGGTGTTTCTCCATCTACCTAGGCACTGCGTCTTTGATCAGTTCACTCTCAGCATTAGTATGGCTGCCATGCTTATTCATTCTCCGCGAGCGGCACACAATTATGTCTGCCGCCTCTGCAGCCGCCCAGGGATGGAAGCCCTGCTGCTCCCAAAACCATGGCGGCTTCTGGGATACGAGCTCCAGGAAGCGGTGTCTGTTCACCCTTGGACAAAAACTTAGAGGGTTAAAACGAGGATTGACTGACACATCCAATTTGTTATTCCTGAAAATCCTGCCTTGCGGGGTGGTTAAGTTCAGATACATCTGGGTTTGCTGGTTTGCAGTGCTCGCTGCTGGAGGAACATACATAACTTGTGTTGACCCTGGTATGAAGCTGCCTACCTTAGACAGCAAGACCATGCAGCTGTTCCGTTCCAGCCACCCATTTGAGAGGTACGATGCAGAGTACAGACACATGTTTATGTTTGAGAGGCAGAAGAATGGGGAGGATCAACCTGTTACGTTGATGCTCGTTTGGGGGGTTAAGCTCACTGATAATGGGGATCACTTCAACCCAAAAAGCAATGGGTCTTTGGTTCTAGACCGAGAATTTAACATGAGCAGTCCAGATGCTCAGGTTTGGTTGAAAGATTTATGTGGGAGGGTCCAGAACCAAAGCTTTTATTCCCCTCCGTCATCAGAAGGGGACAATCTGATAACAGATAACATCTGTCTCGTGTCACAGCTTGTCCACTGGGTGTCCATCAGACGGTGCTCAGAGAGCGAGGACTCCCTGCATTTCTGTTGTAATAATATCCCCTTCCCCTACACACCTAGTGTGTTTGAGCAATGCCTCAGTATGATGCTGTCAGAGCGCCATGCTGAGGGCCATCTGGCCCACGCTGGAGGCCTGTACTTCCAACCAGATGGCAGAATAGCTGCCCTCGTGTTGACATTCAAAACAACATACCTCTACAACTATAACTATAGCAGAACCAGTGTTTTCTACAGGGAAATTGTGACATGGTTCAACACGGAAACATCAGAAGCTCCACGGGGACTGGAGAAAGGCTGGTTCGTCAGTCAGTTGTCTCTCTTTGACCTACAACAATCTCTAAGCTCAGAGACTCTAGTAGTAGCCGGCTCATCGGTTGCTCTTACGCTTGCATCACTTCTCTTGACCACTTGGAATATTCCACTGAGCATCTATGGAACTGTGGCTGTAGGGGGGAGTGTGTTTGTCACTGTGGGTCTCCTAGTTCTTCTGGAATGGCAGCTGAATGGTGTTGAGGCTCTCTTTATATCAGCCGCCGCAGGGCTGTCTGTTGACTTCCTTGCTAACTACTGCATTTCCTACAGCTCGGCGCCACACTCCGATAGAATCGGGAGAGTGGCACACGCCACAAAAAGGATGGGCTGCCCTGTAGCAATCGGCTCAGGTGCATTTTTTTGCATTGGCATCCTCATGCTGCCTGCCACGGCCTTACTGTTCAGAAAGTTGGGGATTTTCCTTTTCTTGGTCAAGTGTGTGGCGTGTGGATTTGCAACCTTCTTCTTCCAGTCCCTGTGCTGCTTCTTTGGGCCTCAGAGAAGCTGTGGGAGGAGCACGATGCCGTGTTCATCAGAGAAGGTCTCTGAAGGCATGGTGTCCTCATCTGCAGAGCCTGGTTCCTCATCTCCCTCGGCTGCTAACGGGGCCTTTGGCAGATCTAGAGGCAGGAGGAATTACGACGACAAAGAGGCTGGTGGGTATCTTTACCCAAATCACGATGTGCGGAAGCAGAGGCATAAGCAGATAGAAGCAGAGAGAGTGGGTGGGGGGCGGGGCCCTGAGCAGTACGAGCTGCAGCCATTGGCCTACCGGCTGAGTGACAGTTTTGAGAACAGCACATGCACAAGCAAGCTGTCCAACCGGCCCTCTGTACTTTCTGATGAGATTCAATACTGTGGTAGGGATGTGGAAAGATGTAGCATAGAGGCAGAGAGTGAAGACTTGTGTAGTAGTCAACATACGGTCAGTCACCAACCTCCTGCCTTCCAGACCTCCTCTCCATACAAAGAGAACAACCTCCAGTCCATGACCCCACAACAAGAAGAACTGGATAAGGACAGGCTGCTGTGTAAGACCTGCAGAGGTCAGTCTGGTGAGGAAGGGGTGTGGAGAAGTGCTTCCCTCTCATCTTCCAGCATGGAAGACACTATAATTAGCCAAACCGTGGAGACCATTGACCAGTCGTCGCTGTGCAAGGATGAACCCAGCAAAGAGGAGTGCCTGGAAAGCCACCATCCATCCCACAAGAGGCTCCTCTCCTCCCAGTCTCAGAGCTCCTATGAGGAGCTGGAGGTCTCCAACGAGACATGCTTGAGTGACGTAGAACCAGGGCTTTCCACTGCTCAGCAAACTGAAGGTGAAGTTCAGCTACGGCCAGGTCACCTAAATGGGAAAAGGGATACCCTGCGACTCTCACTCAAGGAAAATGTTTATGAAACGTCAGGTTGTAGCAAGGGCCAAAGTGAGGAGGTGGTAATCTTGCCCAACAGTAAGCCAGACCTGCCGGATGTATGGATTAAAAGAGATGGGCAAAGGGAAGAAACATGCTGAGCAGAGGGAGAACTTGGTCTTCACTGTGTATGAAGTACTCTGAAATAGTGTAAAATCACTATAATTAGAGAATATGGTAATAACAAAAGGAATAGTCACTGTTCCTAACAATGCTCACAGGAAATAGAAGCCAATCTCAAATGTAACATGTAAAGTGGCAGCATGTTTGTCAATGTTGTTGCTGTGGTAATTCTGCTTTTTATTACAAATGAAGATCAGAGCATGGATGTTTCCTCATTGAAAGGTCAAATTCAAAGCATGATTCATTTATTTACCGGACACTTGTAGACAACGGATGAGCAGGTGACATTACAGACATTTTCCTCTTGACTACAATATGATATAATCATCCCCCTTAAAACTTAAGGAGAAGAATGCAACACAAAAACATACTGCAGTTACAAAAAAAGTTTTATTTTGTGCCTGGAATTCTTACACCTTCACTAAAGATATCTGAACTGATTTGAGTTCAGAATTCAGATATGTTGACGAACTTGACAGTGATCAACCACCAATGTTTTCCATGCTGGAATTGACCTTCCAGTCATACGCATCATCATGTGGATACATTCAAGGACTTTGATGAAAACTAAAACATTAAAGAGAAAGTGCTGCTTTGGATGTGTGCCTATGTATTACGTGCAGTTTAACTATTACTGTAGTACATAGTCATTACAAGCTTAATTTTGTGCTGTGTGTTCATGTTGTCAATGTAGTGTACCAGAGACCTACAGTACAGTTAGCAAATGTCTTATTTGAAGTTTCATGGCCCATTGAAACCTGTTAACTGTCTTACTGTCAAAAGAAGTGTCAGTGCCAAGAAATGCAGTGTGTATTTGATTCTAAAAGACACATAGGCTATCTAATGAAGATAATTATAATGAAGTAATTCTATTATGTGGGCTGGTCCAAACATTGTTGAAGAATTAAGGCTCAGAAGGTGCATATTGTTGACTATAAAACATATCAATGTATGGACATGGGACTCCCAGACTGAGTTCTGAGGCCGTTTTATGCCAGCACACGCATGTGACTACTTCCATAGTTAATACATTTGGAGAAATCAGTCATGTACGGTGATTCTGAATGTCATATACAACACAGAATCTGTGGGAGAATTAGAATGCCTTTACCATTCTGCATTATTTCTATGCATGTATAAATCGATACACAATACATGCAGCATGTGCCAAAATCCTTGCAACAAGTTGTTTCATTTGTTGAAACAATTGTTAACTGTGTGTGCGAGTTGTGTGCAAAGGACATGTCCTTTACAAAAGGAAAATCTACCAAGTCTATGTATATTGTATTGATGTATTTAAAGTAAAGAAATGTGATGCAAGGTATGCAACGCGGGTGTTTTGGCTGAGATGGTGGTTCAATAGACCTTGACCAGTAAAATGTCAAAATGTGCCTACAAGCAATTATTTTAATAAAGGGTTTCTTTTTGACAACTGAGATTTCCTGGATGAGCCTTCACTTCAAATCACTCAATACAATAACCTGCCTTAGAAAGAGATGAATTAGTACATGCATTCATAACAGGCTTTGTATGAAGAGAAAAATGAAAGGTTGCCATCACTTTTATTCAACATAGTTGACTTTGTTGATTTTTGACAATATTGGAAACTAATTGTTTCTTTAAATTTAATTTGGATGAAACACTCCAGTTCATAGGCTGCAATGTAATCATTCGATAGGAAAAAGAAAAACAGAAAATTACCATATATTCATTAATTTTGGTGACACATAAATGAAATACAATATCAAACAAAACAAATAAGAAATTTTACAGCACCAAAAAGTATCATTTCTCACATGATAGTCACACTCTTGTTTTGCGATAAACACTCGCTTAACAGTCAATATGCCTTGACCGCGCACACACACACATGCCCGGGTTTACCAAATCATGATAGTCATAGTTAAGTTGTGTTAACTTACCGGTAAATGTGGAATAAAAATCACACCCGTGTGAAGTGAGGGGCGCTCTTCAGAGTCAGATGACGGAAATGTCCATTCATAGTCAATGGGAATTTAAGGTTTGTGTAATATGAAAATCTACACCAATAGCTGAATATACCTAGCGCCCCTCAAAAATGCCCTTTGGCAATTCATTATTACAGTATAAGGGTTAAAAAACTAATCTGCCTCAACCCAGTCCTCTTTTGCCCAATCAGGTAAAGGTGTACTATATTCAAAATCTGGCCCCTTGTATCGTAAGGCATGGAGATACATGATGAGATCCTTCTCCGTGGGGTCTGGTCGTACAATCTTGCATTCACCACACAGGCCATCTCGGGTTGCTTGAGGTTTCTGCTGACAGGAGTCAGTTGAGTCACTACAGGTGGCTGTCTCATTTGGAGACTTCTCTCCAGTCTCGTCAGGTTCAGAGGTGTCATGCGACACATACGTTTTACTTCCCTTGTCCTTCTCATAAGCCACATCCATGGCGCCAGTGCTCCCTTCCTCCTCTACAATACCAATCCCATCATCTGGAAGATCGAGCAGGTGCAGACTTTCCTTGGAGCGGTGTTCCTCCACCAGAGCTTTCAACACCTCTTCATTACTCTTCCCCAATAGGCCACCTTTGCCCCTGGTGGGCCCCCAGGCCGAGGACCCATAGACAGGATCTCTGACGATGGGGAAGCCCAGATATTGAAGATGGACCCGAATCTGGTGTGTGCGGCCGGTGAGGGGCATGCAGCGGACCACGCTGGTATTTCCGTTGAAGCTGAGCCTCTGGAAGACAGTTCTACAATCCTTGCCCTTGGGGTCAACCCGACAGAGGCCCACCTTGAAGGAGACAACCAGGATGGGTTCCTCACAGACCAGCTCACCCTCAGGAAACTCCCCTGACACTCGACAGACGTACTCCTTTTCCATCTGTAAGATGTGGAAGATCTATCAGTACTAAATTCTTTAGGGAAAACATCACGCGACAAGAACTTGAAGCATTATGCAAACTTCATAAAACAGGAAATGAATGACTATTGTCTTTTTTGAGGGGCGCTAGGCTCTCCTATATACAGGTTTAATGTTTGTTTTTAGTTCAATGTTTGTTTTAAAAACGCCATTGACAATGAAGGGAAAATTTACATTATCTTGTCAACAAACATTAAATGCCATTAACAATAAAGAGAATTTAAGTTTGTTTTGTCACCGTTTGTTTTACATCACATAATCAAGTTAGACTTTAATATATTAGCACCCCTCACTTTCTATATTCTAGATAGATAGCTAGACCTAGGTGGAACTTTTGTCACCAGAGGTAGAACAGCAGTTGTGCTCCACCCCATACTGATTATGAACCTACCTGTCTATCTCTCACCAACTGGTCCAGTTTTTTGGACACTTCTAGTGTCCGGGCAAACAGCAGCACGCCGGAAGTGAGCCTGTCCAATCTGTGAACCGTATGGAGCTCAGAGACACCCAGGTCCTTTCCCAGAATGAATATCACAGTGTTGTGACGAAAACGACCACAGGGGTGGACCGGTATGGAGGCTGGCTTGTTAACCACAAGCACCTCCCCGTCGTCTACCAGAACCTCTAGAGGCCTGCCAACCACAGGAGGTTCATGGCGATGTACTGTATTCCTCATATGGTCATTGTTCTGTAGATGGGAACATGGGATATGAATCAAATTAATCAAACTTATCACAGCATAAAATGGCTATATTAGAACATTTACAGGTAGATAAAAGATGATTATACTAACCCTGAGCACAACGGACGACAGGTCATCTACGGGAGTCTCGTTCAGTCGAATACGTCCCTCCTTGGCAGCCCTCTGGTAATACTCTATAGACTCTGCTCTAAACTCACTTTTGAAGACCTCAAGAAGAGTCTTCCCAACCCAGCGCCCTTTACAGTAGGTTTTAAAGTCAAAGTAATAAGGGTGCACTTTGCGGAGACCGCCCTCAAAGTAGTACGACGTCTCATCAAAATGTTCCTGGCTGAAACCAACGCCTGGGTTCCGTTTCTGGGGAGGAGGGATGTATCTCTCCCCAGGACGGAGGTTCTTACCTCCCCTCCCTCTCCGTCTTTTCCCTCGGCCGCTCGGTTCTGGTTCGTCGGACTCGTCACTTTTTCGTTTAATCGCCCCTGCAGTCGCCTCGTTGACCGCGATGCTGCTATCTGGAGTATCTTCTGCTTCTGTTCCATCCATGGTTACGACAGCGGAGTTCGGCTTCTGCTCAATTGCAGCAGCTGTTCCGTTCTGTAGATAGCGAAATGCGAAAATGTGTTGCCTTTTCCTTGTCCTTAGGTTGTGAATGATGCGTTTTATATTGTTTTTGAAACAAACACTGTGATCGAGAGATAGCTCACAATCAAACAGCCGCGTATGTTGGGCACGTACTGGAGACACACATTTCTTAAAATGACCTGCTGTGACAGAATTGTACATACAATCTATGGGTTTGTTTAGTATGGAGTTGTTCAGACTCAGCGTTTTATCCGAAATAGGTGAAACATACGATTTAAACACACGTATAAAAGCCATGGGGGGATCAAAACACTCACGTGCGTCATTTGAAGGGGTCCTGCTTTGGCAGCGGCGCGCAATGATGACGCCAATTTGTAGTATCGTAATATTAGCGTGTCCTACCGAACGCCTGGTCCAACTCCTGATTAGTCAGACTCAGATATAGTTCTGACTCCCGACCATAGACTGTAAGCTCCCGAGTCCCGACCCATATCCTGACGACCTGAATACGTGTTACCATACAGAGCTACAGGTGTATTAACGAAACAATAACCAAGGTCCAGGGGGATGTGACGTCGTATATATTATTTTACAGTTACGTGACGTCACGCCACGTGGGAAGGGAATCGATGTCACGTGAGTGTAACAGTCCTGCATTATGACCAGTTATATTATATTCTAAGATTATGACACTTCAGATTAAGCCAATAGTTTTGGCAGGTACATAAATCACTTTGTCAGACTCACACTTTTTATTTAATTATATTTTATTAGTTAATCTGCATGTTTCAAATGTAGGGGGAAAATGCATGAAATCTATTTGTGTTGTGTATCAACATGCTGTCAATGTTTCACATACAAAGCATAAGAACCAGAAATTAATTAATTAAGTGAATCCACACAATTTAAATTAGTTCAAATGCTATTATTTTAAATGTTATCACTTCATTAAAATAACACAAATCATGATGACCAAATCATTTGGTTTACACACAAAACAATATGAAAAGTAACCTCGGTACCCAGGCTTTTATTTCTGTTCGCTACGGCTAAAGACTGGTGGCGAAACACTGGGATAATTACATAAAGCAATCCATGAAAGCAATATCCCCAAAGCAATACACATTCAACATTTCTTCCAACCATAATACCAAATACCCTAAATTACTTTACATATTACAATATTGTCCTGACTCAGTGGATTCTGAGAATACAGTCATCACTGTTACCCAGCTTTATATGTGCTCACTCCACATTGACCTTTCATGTTGCTAGGTGACAAGCCAGCAGGACAGCTGGCTGGATGGCCTGGCTGGAGGACTGGAGTCTGATGGAACAAATCAGCAGTTCTACTGAACTCAGGAACTGCAGCACCAGCGCCTCCTCCTGCAGAGGCAACCACACTGCAGTCAGAGATCACCTCTGGGAAGAGACAAATAGCAAGGATATCATGAGGAAACTCAGGCTCCAGATGTAGGCAAATAAAAATGGCATGTTTATGATCAAATCACCATACTAGAAACGCTTCATGTTCTTTCATGGAAATAACAATCGAGGACCTAAATTACATCAAAATTCAATTATATTGGTTTAGTAACAACATATTTCTAGTCATTGTATCTTTATACCTAGGCCACTGCCGTGTCTTGTCAGTTAGGGGCACGTAGATCACTCCCATCAGCGCTTTCCTGAGGAAGGTTCCGTCACTCTGCCGGTCGTACTGTTCTAGAACCTGATTGCCACCATCTGGACCCACTGGCAGAACCAACCGTCCCCCAGGCTTCAGCTGCTCCAAGAGCTTCCAGGACAGAGATTGAAAAGATAACATTGACATACTACTGTTGTCATTTGCATGGAAATGAGCTTTGCATTACATTTCAATGATGATTAAAAATAGGATTAAGTCCTATGTTGTAGCATATCAAAACTGGAGTAGACAGAGACCACATAATGTGATGTCAGTCATCTTAGTGGTCTTCATCTATGACATACCCCATACAGTATATGGAGTACCATAACCATACATCAAGCATCAATATGACATCAAAGTACTGACATCATAGACTGACCTGGACTCCATATGTGGGCATGGCTGACACAGAATTCAATATATGGACATAAAGGACACGGGCAGACAGACTTTTTTCTTTCCCCACGAGCATCTGCTAGTTAAAATTAAATATTATACATTTGGACTCGTGAGCAGACAGTAAAGCCAGAGCTATATGCTAAAGCACACTGCCGCAACCAGGCAGTGTGCCTGGTTCCCCTCCCTCCCTCCACAGACAACCCTCATCAACTTTCGCTGAAACATCCAAATTCTTCCAGTCATTTACAAAGAAGAAGAGCATGGTGGCGGTGATTGTTTAAACTGAAGGAAGGAAGGAAGCAGGGCAAACATGGCACAGAAAGACACGCTGTTACATCTCTTCGCCGGGGGATGTAGTGGTACAGTGGGAGCAATCGTGACCTGTCCCCTGGAGGTACTGAAGACCCGGTTGCAGTCCTCTGGCCTTAATCTACCAGGCACTGTTACGCCTGGTCTGCTTCAGGTTTTACGGTCTATTCTAGAGAAAGAGGGACCAAGATCACTCTTCCGTGGCTTAGGGCCCAATCTTGTCGGTGTGGCCCCCTCCAGAGCCATCTATTTTGCTGCGTACTCAAAGTCTAAAGAGATGTTCAATGGGGTGTTTGTACCCAACAGTGGACCGGTGCACATGTCTTCTGCTGGGTTTGCAGCCTTTGTTACAAACTCCCTCATGAACCCTGTGTGGATGGTCAAGACGAGGATGCAGCTGGAGAAAAAAGCCAGGGGAGAAAAGAAGATGAACGCACTGCAGTGTGCCCGCTATGTTTACAGAACAGAAGGTATGAGGGGCTTCTATCGGGGCCTGACGGCATCCTATGCTGGCATCTCTGAGACGATGATCTTCTTCCTTATCTATGAGACACTGAAGAAAGAGATCGCTGAAAGACAACACCCAAATAGTGTAACGGACAAAGGAGCAACAGACTTCTTGAAACTTATGATGGCAGCTGCTTTTTCGAAGGGTTGTGCTTCCTGCATAGCCTACCCACACGAGGTCATTCGGACGAGACTGCGGGAGGAGGGCAGCAAGTACAAGTATTTCTTCCAGACGGGGAGGTTGATAATGGTAGAGGAAGGCTATTTAGCCTTTTACAGAGGACTGATTCCACAGCTGATCAAACAAATCCCCAACACAGCCATCGTTCTCTCCTCCTATGAACTCATTGTCTACCTGCTGGGAAATTCAAAGTGACAATGCGTTTGAAAGTTTGTCCCATCAAATGATGGGAGGCACACAATACCCAAGGCACATTGGACAAGAGACATTTGAAAATTTCAATTTCATTGACACAGAGTGGTGGATTCTATCAGAGTAATTAATTTATCATATTTTTCATTATCTACAGGCTTATCTGTATAGTTCGATTGTTAAAAAATATGCTTATCTTTTACAATATAATAAATATACATTTTGGTGGTTTAGGAGGTACTCATGTGGCCTACTAGCAGTGCTATACTAAGTTTGCCACTGATTGCGGTTTGGGAGATTAGCTCCGCATGCACACATGCACAAGATTAATTATAAATACGTATATAATAAAAAATAGGGCATTTGAAAGTACAAAATCAATGCCCAAATACACACATGAGCACATGTTTGTGTGTGTGTGTGTGTGTGTGTGTGTGTGTGTGTATGTATATATATATATATATATATTAATCATGTAGCACAATAATCCACTTCTCTATTATAATACCGGTACACATTTATTAAATCATATATTGAAAAAGACATTTTGTTGTTTTTACTTTTTTGCATCATGTTGTATTGCATTCTATTACTTTGAAACCATAATAGTCCTTACAGCCTTGGGAATTGTAGGCGCAGCTGCACCAACATGGATGGCATCATATGGTGCCCCGTCTGGATAGCCCAGCCGTCCATCCCCAGCTGTGAACGGATGTATGAATGACATGATGTTACCTCATCTGTCAAATCCAATATGTTTGTTGTCGAGAGAGCAACCAACACAGACTGATTTATACATGGTTGCACATTGTGTCACACATTGAAAATAGCCGACAAGCTCACAATGTGAACTTGTAGATCAGCGATTTTCAGTACACGACAATTGTGTGCAACAATAAAGGCTATAAGATCATATATGCTGCTGTTATCCAACTCACCCACAAGTATGATGCGCCCAGATGAGAGCAGCTGTGGGTCGTCAGCCTGCACATTTCTCACTGAGGTTTGCATCAGCTCGTCGATGTGTTCAATCCCCACCACTTTACCACTGGGCCCTACCTACGGGCAACAGAACACACTTTACCACTGGGCCCTACCTACGGGCAACAGAACACACTTTACCACTGGGCCCTACCTACGGGTAACAGAACAATCTTTACTTTAGATCAGATATTCGCAAACGTTTTAGATACAATTCTCTATCTCTGGGACTTCAATCTACACTGTAAAATCCTCAGAGTGAGTTCTAATTTGAGTGTACAAATAGAACCAAATAGACCGTAAGAGTTCAGCCTCTATTTGGTTCCAGCCTCTATTTGGTTCCATTTGTACACTTTCAGATTTACAGATAAGGGTTGGTTACAACTAACAATAATTTAGCTGGGAACCACCTGGAATCCTCTCAAGGATCACTGGGGGTCCCCAATCCCCAAATTAACAACCACTGCACTGCCGTAGACTACTTAGGCCTAATTTACACTCTGGCGCATGATAGTGTTGCTCAGTGGAAATCAGTTATTAAACGACACCAACGCGCAACACAGGTATACATTTGACTTTAAATTAAGCTGTAACTTGGTTAGACGGATGCCATATCGCATGGAAATATCAACTCAGAAATAACTTGACTATAAGATGATACACGTTACCATCCTTGCAAAGCAGGCAGTGAGATAGCCACTCCCTGAGCCCACATCCAACGCTGATGCTCCTTCAGTTAGCTTGTCACTCAGTACCTCCAGAGCATGGGCATGCTGCAAAGGCAACACAAAGCACAAAGCACTATCAAACCTCCACTCATGTCTTGACTGAAATTCATGTTATTGCACATTAGTGGAGGAGCTTAGGGATATTGTGCGCTAATTCGTCAGTTATTATAAAGTTATAAAGTGGCAAATATTGCACAGATGTAGCCCAGGGCATGCTCTAATGATTTAGCTAGGGCGCCCACGCCGGTGACCTTCGGGGTCGCAGCGGCCAAATCCATATGGCCACCATTTATCATCCTATATAAGTGTTAACATTTTTATTATACTTTAAGTAGCATGTGACGTGTCAAACTAGGGGGTTTTCATGATTCTGAATCCATTCCAAGCATTAGTTTTGCACGAAAAACACTCCTTGGGCTAAAAATAGATATATTCGAATCGTCATCACAAATGCAATGAGGTCACATCACATTTGGGGATATGGATAGGAGTGTTTTTCGTGCAAAACTAATGCTTGGAATAGCTTCCTAGTTTGACACGTCACATGCTACTTAAAGAATAATTAAATTTAGAAAATGTTGCCGTATATAGGTTGTCAATGGTGGCCATATGGATTTGGCCGCTGTGGCGCCGGCTCGGGCGCCCTAGCTAAATCATTAGAGCATGCCCTGGTCTACATCTGTGCTAAATTGGCGCTTTTAGACGAATTAGCACGAAAAATCCCTTGTCTCTCTCCCCAAGCTCCTCCACTACATTCTAACTTACTCACCATATGTGGAGCACTAATCGTTGCCCTATACCCTTTGAAAATAGAAATAAACATGTCTTAGAATACATCTTTTATAAGTGAGTAAGCTACAGGGTTGCTAAGAAACAAACTGTGACTGACATACCTATGGATTGAGGAGAGTCAGCATATGGGTAGTCTTTAGAATAGATTCCTCTGTCTGTAGCCAACATGGCGTCAAACACTCTGTCACTGCGGATCACCCCATGGTCTACAGGAGTCGGAGGAAATAAAGGCAGGATTTAACAGGTCTGTCTGTCGGAGGAAGACTATTGGTCTGTTTTTGATTGATTGATTGAAATACTTATTAACAGTTTGCAGAATTACAGTACATTTCAAGCACAAACTCAATACAAAGACTGTTAACTGTGAGTGGACGACCCAATTAAGCATTTCACTAGCAGTGTTCAAATGCCCGCTATAGTCCCCTAATAGTTGGCTTTCTGTTGTAAAGCTCTCATTGCCTCTTTCCTGCTAAATGTAGCCTACTATTAATAAGTCTGTTAAAATAACATGAGAAATATCCCCTAGGCCACGGTACCAAGTCAGCCATACTACCCATGACCAAAATTTGCATTTAAAACCAAATGTGAGATCAGAGGGGTTTAAAATGATAGGCATTATTAGGCCTATGGTCGAAAATGACATCAACGCATTTGAGTAATAAGTTGCTAACGCTGCCCCGTCCCACACAAATATTTCTGTCCCTCAAATGAACAGTTTGGATTTGATTCTGGTCATCAGCTTGTCTATGAAGTCTGTAATAGTGGCTCTGCAGTGCAGGGTGACAGGTTTGAACTGCATGGTCAAATTGTGTCTCTTTATAGACGGATCTTGAAACAGAACCTGTATTCTCAGTTGAGATTCTGGTTGGTTTACATTACTTGTCAGTAGTCAGGCTGCATTCAGGTGTTAATGGCAATACCAAAATAAGTCGGAAGTCCATGAGCCAGAGCTCCAAATTTGGGCTCCTAATCTGAGCATTATATGAAAATATGCCAGAATTTGCATAACTTGCAACCGTCTTATTTAATTTGGTTTACATGTCAGAATCAAAGGTTTTAAGTAATAAGTTGCTACCCCGCCCCATCCCATCCCGTCCCACACAAGTGATACTTCTGTCCCTCAAATGAACACTTTGGATCTAGTCACCCTACAAATCGGTTGCGCTATGGGTGGTGGGTGGTGGAGACAATGACACCCATAAATCTATGGAATTCATCAGTTGTTCATTACCTACCCCTAAGCCTGCTGATGAGTTCTGCTTGAGTCTTGCCACTGGATTTCCAAGCCATTGTCCGGGATAGCAGCACACCCATAGGGAAAGCCACTAAAGCCAGACGAAACACTGCTTGCATCTCCCACACTGTAATGAGAAATGTGTGTGCAAAAACAAACAAACTACAGTAAATAAACAAAATCTAATTAAATGATCACACTGCATTCTAGGTCTAGGTTAGTCATAGAGAATTTATCAAATAATTATGTCAAATAAAGGAATAGTAGGTGCATCATGTCACAGAGCTCATATTTGTGTTTACCTCATGTCAATGCAAAGAAAAACAACTTCCATGAAATCACAAATCAGCAATTCAAAATAGGATTTGACCAAAGAGATTATGAAGACTTCAGGTCATTAGCAATATTACAACGCTACCAAGTTACAACAGTGAACAACGGTATAAAGCGGCTGTTCCTAAATCAATGGTCACAAAATACTACATTAAACAAAATTGGTCACTCACAACACACCTTCCAGCCCCTGGTAGTATTTATTTACATTCTTTTGGTATGAAAAGCACCATCGATGTCCCAGGCTGGGACTTCCTGGTCCGGCTTGCACAGGACCGTCAAATCTGACCAATAAGATGGGGGTTCTCCGGGTCTCCAACAGACACCCGCAGAGCGCCAATCAGATCGCAGAACAATGTGACAGGCAGTTTGATGGTCCAATGTCATTACTCAAAATAAGGAAGTTGACTACGGTCCGTGTGGCATTTTAGACATTGTTTTTCAGAGATCATGGGTACTGTTAGCTAGCAGGTCAAGTCTTTTTGTTGCGTATTGTCTTTTTCAAAGAGGTAAGATGTTGATATAACAACAACATTCCTCCCACAGGCAAATATATAGTATATACAATGTTACGGTTCGCCACAATTTTAGCTTACTATAGCTTGATAGGTGGCAAGCCTGGATGTAGGCTATAGATGCTTTTCCATTTGATTTAATTTATATTCACTTTCCTAATCCTATACTAGATTCTCACATGTCTGATTAACTATTCAGGTTATTTAACCGAGCCGTGCTGCCGAGGACATTCGATTTAGTGCAACCAGCTGCAGCATGATTGAGAACTTCGAGAACAAGGAGGTTCGGTCCAGTGGAGAGCTCTGGTCCGAGATCTGCTCCAGTTTGCCAGCAGAAGCAACGGTGGAAGAACCTAGTCAAGATGTTAACGTAAACAGTAGCCACTTCACAGATTCCTTCCAGCCAGCATCCCAAATCGGCCTGCAGGTGAATGGACAATCAAATGGAACATGTGCGCATTCTCCTGGTGCCAACTGGGAACCCATGGAGGATTCAGACATCTACATAGCAAGTTTAGGTATGGATCTCCATTCATGCTCGTTTCTAGCCCTGAAACATGGTTCACATGCTCGTGAAGTACGAGCGTCATGTGAACCATGGCTAGCTTGTTTCCCTCTTCTGTTTTCTCTTTCTTTTTGTGTCTGCCAGTGCCCACTAGCCTGGAAACCAGACAAAAATATCCCTGGGCAGATTAGGTCACTCCTCAGTTTGAATTATATTTTGCTCTGACTCACCCCAGAGTTGTGGATCAAATGTGTTTTAGGGATTGATGGGATCAGGGATTTTAATCACCATTATAGTTGTCACAGTTGCAACACCTTGGTGGCATGTGGGTTTAGTGTTATTTTTCCCTTACTCCCCAGTAAAACAGTCAATGAAAACCGCTATGTGACAAATGCATTGAAAAGAGGTTATAGAAATAAAAATAAAAAAGTTGTTTCTATATTTGATTTCAGAGAACCGCCTGAAGAGACTTAAGGGCCAGTCCAGTGATGTTACCTCCAGGGACATGCTGCGCTCTTTGTCTCAAGCCAAGAAAGAATGTTGGGACAGATTCCTACATGATGCCCAGACGTCTGAGCTCTTCCAAGGTGGTGACATGGACGATAGGTGGGCGGAATGATGTACCAAAAGTATAAAAGCCTGAGGGTGTCCTGAATATCGATATTTTTGTACTGATGAGACCGGTAACGGCATATTAAAGGTCTTTTAAAAGCACCCCAACACACACACACACACACACACACACACACACACATTATAAGATGTCGAGCAGCAACAGTTCCATCTCACTTTAATTATGTCCATAAGGTCAACATTAAATTGGTTTAACCAATTTAAATTGGTTTAGCCAATTTAAGATTGGTTTCCTCTCATGTGGGAATCTAAAGTAAAAACAGTTCTACGTGCCACTTATTAGCGACTCAAGTGCAAACAAACAAGTCAAAACATTTGAAGATGCAGTGTTGAAACATTCATTGGTATTTTTGTTTTCAACTAAAATAGCTCTAATTATAATTGTAATAATAATCCCTACGTCCTCCTGGTGGGGCTCCTCACTGGCAAGTGAGTCGTTAGGATACAACAGCAGTGACAACACAAATGTGTGTGGAGAGAAAAATTGGCCTAATTGGTTCTAAAAAAAATAATAATAAAAGATTTTCAAGTGGGCCCTGATCCAGAAAAGGTTCTGAATGTGTATATTATATTTCCTTTCACAGTGCCCTGGAGAACTTCAAGCGGTGGTTGATCCCTGAAAAGGTGGCCATCAGTGTGGAGGAGCTGGAATATCTCCTCAGACCATCTCAGCACACCGAAACGGCTGACAGTACCTCTGATTCTGAACAGGCCAACACGGGAGACACACAAAAGCCTGAACAGGATGACGCTCATTCTCCAGAGAAATGACTTGATTTAGTGGTGGTTAAAAAAAAAAAAAAGAACTACGTAGTAACCTGTTCAGGACCATACTGAATTTTTAGAGGTTGTTTGACCAAGTGGATTGATCTGCCATCTATTTATCTGTGGAACCGAGTCAAAGTCAAACTAAATGTAATGCCTGAACTCCTACTAGGTCATGGCCTGAAAAGAACTACTGCACTAAGCCGCCTCGAGTATTGAATCTTGTCAGTGACAGTGATATGTATTCTTCAAACGTGCTGAAAATGTAAATGCATAAAGCAGGATAAAGAATGACATGACATGCTGTTCTGTAGACATAGAATCGGTTGCTACCGGAAGGTTCGCCCCAAAATACACTCGGACCGTTTTTTTTCTCGCAGATAGCTCGCCCACAGTATTCTTGTATTACTGAGGTTAGGTAAGGAATAAGGTTAGGCATAGTTTACCGAGATTAAGTTTGGGAATAAGTTTAGGTTTAGGCATACAATTTAGGCATTTTATCAGACGCGCTTAGTCCAGAGCGATTTACATTAAGCAAGAACAATAGTTTTACTCAGATTACGTTTAGTTTTACTGAGGTTACTTTTAGGAATAAATTAAGTTTTACTGAGGTTACGTTTAAAAAATATCTGATTTGACCAGGGCCAAGTGTGTTCGTTCTTTCTTTTATTAGCTGCCTGGTATATACGTACAGTCCAACCTCTCTGTAACGTGATTTAGGTTGTACATAATCTAGTTGTTAATGAGTGTCATTACAGAGTATTGTTTTGGAAATGTTAAGGCATTTTGTAAATTATAATCCCTGGGCCTGAACTAATGCATCATTATTCAAGAGAAACATTGTATTTTATGATGGGTTTATGGGGTGAATATGAACTGTTAATTATCTGTGACAATTGACAAATGACTGAAATGGTGTAATTTCAGTGTGAAATATCCTCATCGTTGCCATATTAATTTCACATTTGATTAAATAAAAACAAGTTATTGTTTAAAGGCATTCTCAGTCTAAGCAAAATGAGAGTATGCTCCTTATGTCCCAGATTAATGTTGTTTTTAATTGTTCAGTAAACATTCAACCAGTTAACTAACGTTCAATGTGTGGAGTGGACGATTTTATTGTTTATGTGACTTGTTTGTTAATATTTGGTCCTAATATGCAATGATTATGGTAATTATATTTGCAATTATATGTTTGCAGATGAACAATGTTTTCAGTCTCCCAAACTCCCAAATATTTCCAAAATTAGGGCCCGGCCCTAGTAATTAGCATACATTTTAGACCTGAAAACGTCGGGTCGGGTTTTGGGCAGAATTTGAGAACTCTTAGTCTTAACACACACACACAGGACTTTAAACGTTTTTGTAGGCCTCAAGATCAGCTAGTTTATAGTCACCAATGTACACAGTTTTTAAATTTAGGCCTACAAATATTATAATAAACCGGAGGGGTCGAAATGTTGATTCCTGAACTATATGTACTAATAAACTACTGGGAGCATCGGTGTGCGGACATCCAACCTTCTTCCTTTTTGATTTTCTTGTCATAGAATGAATGAAGATAGTAAATCCAGTTCTTCAGTTTCAAGACACTAAACATGCAAATGAGTAGGCTATTATTTCTGGTTAACAGGATTTGTCAGGGAATAGACATACCTCAGATGCCATCACACCTGCTCTGCATTTGATTGAGCCCTGGGCTGGGGAGGACTTGTCACCTGGGCGGGAGGGGCGGGGGCGCTGCGTCCTACCGGTGGGGGCTCCTCGCTTGCAGGTGAGCCAGTAAGATACAACAGCAGTGACAAAGAAATGTCTGTGGAGAGAAAATGATTGGCATAACAACTAAATTGGAGATAAAAAGGGCAAAAAAAAAAATTGGCTAGGCGAAAAGTTTTTTTTTTAAGACAAGGCCTATATTTACTTAATATTGATGACATCAGTCTTTCCCAAAATGGAGGGACAGTAGGTCTGAGATTATGTATTCACAAATGTTTTTTATTTTAAATATTCACATACAAAAATATACGTATATTTATATAAATATTTATATTTTACAATAATGTGAATCATATTCAGGGATGTACTTCCTTGGCCTACTGGCAGCATATGCACAAAAATATTGTGCTGATCGAGTTGTGTGATTAGCTAGCATGTGGACACACACACACACACACACACACACACACACACACACACACACACACACACACACACACACACACACACACACACACACACACCATCTTCTTGATGGCTCGTCTCCTTGGGGTTACGCTGTTAAAACAAGACAGGGTCTAATTCAGATCTCTTACTTGATGATGTCACACTGATGACGCCTAAATATGGTTTGCAAGATTAGTAGCGGATGGAACGGACGGACGGACATGCAAATGCTTGTCTAGACGTCTAGAGGTACCATGCTGTAAAATATTCCATAATGGCTGGTGATGTCATGGTATGTCACAAATGTGTGTAATAGCAGCTCCCTTACCATTTGTACAACACATTCATAAATATGAGTTATGATGATGAAAATAGCAGGAGGTGGGAGAAAAGGCGCAGAACAGAACACAGAAACAGGGAAAGATGGGAAAAGGGACATTCCAACTCTGGTTCTCGTGATGACCAGTACAGGAGAGAACGTCCACCACCACATCTGAAGGGACGTGATATTGGTCTGTTTTACGCAAAAAAACAGACCAATGGAGCAGTCAGGAGGAAGCAGGCTGATCATAGCTCACGAGCGGTGGTGCAGATAGATGCGGCCAGAGAGCGACATATCAAAAATCTACTTAACTCTGTCCAGAATGACCACTCTGCCTCCAACACACACTGCAGAGATGACAGACCCACCACATCTGCCAACTGGCATGCAACTCGTAGATATGGCCACCGTTACGTTGATGGAGATGTCTCTGAAGAGAATGAACGGGAGATGGAGGTAGAACTGAAAGAGTTGGAAGAGAGAGTTAGTGCTGCACAGGAAGACAGACCTAACAAATCATGTTACTTCACTCAGAGGGCAGTCAAAGATGAACCCCCCAACATGCGGGAATGGGATGATGTAGAAGATGAGACAAGGAAAGTCCCTGGGCAAAAGGAGGATATGGAATACCTGATTCAGGAAGTGGTCAGAAACCAAACACTGGATGACTTCTTGAATAAAGATCTGAACAGCAAGAAAGTTGACCCCAAGTACCAGAATATGCTGAAATTCAGAGAAAAACTGCCGTCTTACACCAAGAAAGACGAACTGGTAGAGTTGATCAACTCTAACAGTGTCCTGGTGGTGAGTGGGGAGACAGGCTGTGGAAAGACCACCCAGGTCACTCAGTTCATCATTGACGACTACATCAACCGAGGAATGGGCTCCCTCTGCAGGGTGGTCTGCACTCAGCCCCGGAGGATTAGTGCCATCTCTGTAGCAGAGCGTGTGGCAGCAGAAAGGGCAGAAACTGTTGGGTACGGGAATACTTGTGGCTATCAGATTCGTCTGCAGAGCCGTTTACCACGGAAACAAGGTTCTGTGCTGTACTGTACAACAGGCATTGTTCTTCAGTGGTTACGCTCCGATTCATTGTTGTCCACGATCACCCATCTTGTTCTGGATGAGATACACGAGAGAAACCTCCAATCTGATGTTCTCATTACCATCGTGAAAGACCTGCTCATGGTCCGAAAGGACCTCAAGGTCATCCTCATGAGTGCCACACTCAATGCCGTAAAGTTCTCCAAATACTTTGACGACTGTCCAATGTTCCACATCCCAGGGTTGACGTTCCCAGTGGAGGAGTTCCTCCTGGAGGATGTGGTGGAGATGACGCGTTATCGCCCCCAGAGGCAGGACAGACGGCCCTCGAGGAAAAGAAAGTTCATGCAGGGGCACCAATACCAACAGGAGAGGGAGCAGTTAGAGGCTAAATATGAAGAGAGCTTTCCCTGCTTTATGCGCACATTACGGGGCAGATACTCTGACAATACCATTGAGGTGCTGGACATGTTGAACAATAATGACAAAATTGACCTGGAGTTAATCAGGGAACTGATACGCCATATTGCCCTCAACGAGAAGGAAGGAGCTATCTTGGTCTTCCTGCCTGGTTGGAGTGACATCAGTAGTCTTCATGACCTACTAAAGGCTCAGCAGATGTTCAGATCAGATCGGTTCGTCATTATTCCACTGCACTCCCTGGTGCCTATGGTGAACCAGACTCAGGTGTTCAAGAGACCTCCCCCTGGTGTAAGGAAGATTGTGATTGCTACCAATATAGCTGAGACAAGCATCACCATCGATGACATTGTGTTTGTGATAGATGGAGGGAGGATCAAAGAGACCAACTATGACACAGACAATAATATCAGCACCATGACAGCTGACTGGGTCAGCCTGGCCAATGCCAAGCAGAGGAAAGGACGTGCTGGCAGGGTGTGTCCAGGAAAGTGCTATCACTTATACAACAGTCTCAGGGCTAGCCTAATGGATTCCTATCAACTCCCAGAGATCATGCGAATACCACTGGAGGAGCTCTGCTTGCAGATCAAGATCCTGAAGCTGGGGCCTATAGCTGAGTTCCTGGCTAAAGCCCTGGACCCTCCGACTGAAAAGGCAGTTAGTCTGGCCATTAAACACCTTGTAGATCTGAATGCCTTGGACAATGCTGGGAATCTGACAGCACTGGGCTATCACCTGGCGCGTCTGCCTGTGGAGCCGCACATCGGGAAACTAATCCTGTTTGGGGCCCTGCTGGGCTGCCTTGACCCTGTCCTCACAATCGCTGCCTCACTCAGCTTCAAAGATCCTTTCTTCATACCTCTGGGCAAGGAGAAGATGGCAGACATGAAGAGAAAAATCTTGTCCAGAAATTCGAAAAGTGACCATCTAACTATTGTCAATGCCTTCCGGGGCTGGGAGGAGGCTAAGGGGCGTGGAGCCAGGTATGAGAGGGACTACTGTTGGGAACACTTCCTATCAGCCAATACCCTCCAGATGCTGCACGACATGAAGGGTAAATTTGCTGAGCACCTAATGTCAATAGGCTTTGTCAGTAGCAGCAACCCCAAAGACCACAAGTCCAATGTCAACGCAGAAAATGAGAAGTTGGTCAAGGCGGTGATTGTGGCTGGTCTATATCCTAAGGTGGCTATGATAAGACCAAATTACAGCAAGAAGAGGCCAGGGGTTAAGGTGTACACTCAGTCTGATGGAAAGGTGTGTATCCACCCCAAGTCTGTCAATGTCGAGGAAACTCAGTTCAACCATACCTGGCTCATCTACCACCTCAAGATGAGGACCAGTTCTATCTTCCTGTATGATTGTACAGAGGTGTCCCCATTTTCGCTGCTGTTCTTTGGAGGAGACATCACTATCCAGAAAGACGGAGATGATGAGACCATCGCTATCGACCAGTGGATCGTCTTCAAGTCCTCCAAGCGCATCGCTCACCTCGTCAAGAGTCTGCGGAGAGAGCTGGATTCCCTGCTTGAGGATAAGATCCGTAGCCCTGCTCCTGTGGACTGGAATAACCGCCAGTCCAAAGATTGTGCCATTATTACAGCCATTGCTGACCTCATCACCAACCAGGACAAGTCCACGGGTGGCAGAAACCTCTCAGGGTACAGAAGATCAGGCTACTAATGTCTGCTCCTTTTGAGCATAAATGTGTAGTTGCAAAAGGGTGTAACAGTAGACATTCATACTGAACCATTTCGGTATGGATAAGCATTCGATTTAGTACGGCCATGTAATTAACGAGTGCTGGAAGAATTTGGCATGTTGGCAACATGCTGACCTTGCAGCATGTAGTGCAGAGGTGCCCACACTTTTTAGACTTGAGAGCTACTTTCAAAATGCCCAGCTCAACCAGATCTACCCAGTAGTACGCACCCAAAATATACATATTATCCCCTTGCTGAAAATAGTTAGGCAAACGCATTTGAAATGGGAAATAGCGGGGGGAAATGGAATTGGTAGGGGTTTTTTTACTTTGTAATTTTTACGTTTGACTGACGTTTCTTGAAAGTATTGCATTGTGGGTTTGCCTTTTTTTTATGTCAATCAATCAAGCGAATTAGGTCACCTTATTCACATTCAAGTGGCAGATGTCACGAATAGTTATTTATTTAAATTATATATTTTTAGGGGTATGTCATGCGATCTACCTGTACATTCTGTGTGTACTGGTAGATCACGATCTACCTTTCGGGAACCCCTGATGTAGTGCTTCTATGACTGCAAGAGTGCCGTTTCCGTGGAGCGGGCCGGTTTGAATCCCGAAGTTACAGATGTGTTGATGGAGGTAATGAAGGGGAGCAGATCAGGTGCAATGGCCGTGAAGATTGTGGAAGGGGTGGAGTCAAGACGACAGGTGGTAGGTCAGCAGAGGATAGCCAGATAGCCATGATATGTTGGGGTTAGCATTGGGTGAGTAAGACACTTGATTAGTGGGAAGATGGGAAAAGGAATCTCTGATGTCATCAACCTTCTTCTCAAAGTAGGTGACAAAAACATCAGCTGAGAGGGATGAAAGCAAGGTGGGGGTCAGGGAGGGGGTTTAAGAAGGGAGGAGAAATTGGAAAATAGCTTTCTTGGGTTTCACAGGATTTTATATTAGCATGGTAGAAAGAGGATAGGGATAGGGATAGGGAAAAGGCAGAAAGGAGTGAGTGAAAGTGGGATAGGTCATCTGGTTGCTCCGTTTTGTGTCACTTCCTTTCTAGTCTCTCTCGAGACAGACCGTTGACTCACGTAGAAAGAGGGTGCTGTTTCTCCTTTATTTGTCGATGGGTTCTCAGATTGCTTCCTTTCAGCTGCTCTGAAATGTGTTCGTTCAGCTCTGAGGGTTTCAGGTTAACCAGGGAGCCGACAAACTCAGGCACGCTGGCCTGGAAGAGAGGACAGTGACGGTCAAATGCAGACAGGATAGTAGAGAGAAAGGATGAGGTTGCAGCGAGGGAGGGGAAAGACACAGAGGAGGGTTGAGAGAAGATAGAGGACGAGAGAGGGGAGTGGTTTAAGGAGCTCAGGTTTAGGTGCGAGAGTAGCAGAGAGTAGTAGAGACCCTGCAGGCCAAATGACATCATGATGACATCATGATGACGTCCTCCGGTGACGTTCAGGACTAGGCCAGATCACAGCCCATATTGGGATGATCTGGACGTCTTCCACAGTTGAAAGAATATAGATTATTCTGGGCCATATCTCACTAGTTATGATATGACTTAAGTTGATCTAGCCTCAATCCGACTCCCTGATACATCCGTCACTGGATGTATCTGTCTTAGCGGGCCGAATTTATGTTGGTTGAAATCAGATGATATTCCGGGACAGATCTGACTAGTCTTGATTTGACTTGATGACGACACTAATTCGTCCAGGTCCTGACCGTGCTTGCTGGGTAAAGAGAGAGGGAGATGAAGTGGTGATCAGAGATATGTAGGGGGGTATAACAGAGGTTAGAGGGAGAGCAGCCTCTGAAGAACACAAGGAACACAAGGACCAATACCAGCTCTATGAGTGGGAGGAGAAGGATACAGGGAGACGGAAGGAGACAGGGAGAGGTTGAATGAACACAGAAGGGACGTACCCTTCGACAGGAAGATATACCTCTCTGCAGCAGATAGGTTGAAGTTGGGTGCCATCCTTCGGAAAGGAGCTGATCAGGGAATCTAGTTCTTCCAGGAAGTTCCCAAGTGTCCCTAGCGGGTGATAGAGCACAATGATGGTGAGAGGGTAAGGTTGTGTTATTGAACCACAAGGCAGGCACACTGACACGCTGTACACACAAGCCGTAAAGCCCAACATGTTTGAGAACACTTAGGCCTTGTCCACACGTATCCGGGTAAATGGATAAACGTAGGTTTTTATATGCGTTTTGGGGGGGGGTCGCCCACACGCAAACGCGTTTTTGGTCACAGTGTATTTTTTTTAAACTCCGCCTGTGTGTTCCCGTGTGGACAATGTAAACAGAGTTTTGCATGGGTCTTGCCATTGGTCATATGGGCAGAGAGATTTAAAAAAACGTGTCGTATGGACAGAGAGATTTAAAAAAACGAAAACGCTATGTTTATGTAGGTGTGGATGAAGCCTTAAGCTTCTCTATGAAATACAACAACAAAGACAGATGAAAGGAGTGTGTTCACTAGCGATGCTGCTGGCAACACACCAAACATTCAGAAAGGAGAGACAGATGTATGAGAACCAGCAAGTTGGCATTGGCAATGCCTTTAAAACATTATGTTGAATATTATGCAGAATGTGACCAGTGTGATTTTGTTCTTCTAAGTTCTTCTAGTTGTCAAGGGAAACTGTCCTGTCACTTGTTTTCGCTGTAAATTCGCCGGCTGTGATAAAGTGGTGCTTTGAACCTCCTTAGAGAGGAATGTGCAATAGGCCTATGTATATTTACTTTCCCCTCCTTACAAACAAAACAAAACAAAAAGTGAAACAGGGATTCAAAACCAAAATACCACTACACTAGTTTGTTCATTACATTTATTATTAAAAGGTTTGGATGTTCGCTTATTTACTTATTTATCTGGTTTACAGAGGATACGGTAACGGTCTCTGTGTGTGTGTGTGTGTGTGTGTGTGTATGTTAGTTATAGAGATTACCGGGTACTGTAGGCGGGCTCCAAATATAAAGAAGACTTTCCACAGATACTGTGGGACAACACGACAACACAAGTTAAAGCATTAGTTACTGTAGCTTGACAGCTTGACGGAGAAATGAAGAACTACACTACAGTAGTACTACAAAAAGGCCATAGAAACACGTAACTCCTTAATGGCAACAGCTGATGACGTCATGGTATCTGTCACAAAGTGTGTGTATATAGAACACCCCAATTACAGCATAATGTTTTAACAACAGAGACTGATCAAATAGCAATATTAAGTGTATTATAATTATACTAAAAGTCTTACTGTTTTACAAAATATATATAAAGAAAATCTAAATTACATTCTAACCTTTGCAAAATTAAAATGTTTGCACATGCAGTGCCACAATGGCCATCAGTTCTCGAGCTAAAAAAGGTCTTCGAACAGAACGAGAGAGAGAGTGAGAAACGTCGGAGAGTCACCAAGCTCAAGCAGTTCTTTGAACAACTTGGCCAGGAGTGTCAGATGGAAATTAAAGGGAAATGTCCCCCTAGGACCACAGAAGCCATTGTAGAAGGCGCCGCCTCTGCTATCCCAGTGGTCAAGGATGAGTCTGCGGCAGCTGCCAGCCCTGAACCCTCGGTGGAGGCACAGGAAGAGGCAGAGCAAGCTGAACAGGAACAGGAGGATCACAGAGAGAGCGAGGAGGTAAGTCAGGAAGCCTTGCTGAGCCTCGAGGCTGTTTCCTTAGCGTGAGGGAGCTTGATGTAGTACACCCCCCCCCCTGGACATGATGCTAGTACTGTATGTCACAGGGACGTGCCCCAATCCAACCCTTGATGCTGAGTGCCAAGCAGGGAGTATTTGGTATGTCCCGGCCGGGGATCGCACCCCGACCTCCCAGTCCCACAAGGCCACTGAGCTGGTAAGCGAGCAAGGACGTGGCGAAGCTCAAATCAGTCAGTCCTCAAGCTGAAGATAATCCTTGACCAGGAGGATCCCAGCGAGAGCGAGGAGGTGGCCTGCAGGCCCTTGGGCTCAAAAATGTCTTAGAACAGTCTGGTCAAGAGCAGGACCATCCTACTCTGGTGATGCAGGATACAATGTCGGCATACCATGGTTCCGCAACCGGGGAGCTCAAGACAGGAGGGTGAGGAGAGCGGTG
Organism: Protomyctophum bolini; assembly: GCF_963924005.1. Taxonomy (NCBI): domain Eukaryota; kingdom Metazoa; phylum Chordata; class Actinopteri; order Myctophiformes; family Myctophidae; genus Protomyctophum; species Protomyctophum bolini. The sequence goes on along the minus strand of NC_137876.1, from coordinate 8,462,345 downwards.
ATTCAGGAGTCCTGAGTTCGTGTCGGCTAGTCTACTTGCATCGCATACCAAGGTTCAAGTCTTCAAGATCTTGTCTAACCACAAATAACGGGTGATCTTTGATTTTCTTTTTTTATGGCGTAGCACTTAAGGGGCAAGATCTAGAAGAGTGATTGTCTGTATGTATGCCCCAAAATGTATCTGCTGTAATAAATCTGCTCGTGGCAAATCTCGCAAATCACTATGCCGATCAGTGCCGAATTTCGTGTGAACACTGTCAGTAGGCCAAGGAAGTCAATTTCTGAATATATATTGCATTTTTGAGGGGCGCCCACCATGGGGTGGGGGGACACTTATTTATTCATTTTAGTGCATAGAAATAAACAGCAGTAGCACACATAAGGGTGTTAATAATTAAACAAACAAGAAAACAAAAGTGTACAAAGTTGAGTGAAAAAAGAAAAGAAAGGGGAAATGCAGAAGAACAAAAACAACAGAACAGAAAAACACGAAGAAATATACAGAACAGAAGCATATGAAGAAATATAAATAATTATTTAAAACAGACATCAACAGTTGAGCAAAGCAGCAGGTACACTTACTACAGATGAGCAAGTCATGCTTGCAGTACTGAAGGCATAAATAATATATAAATAATATGTGTGAAATAAGATAACCCCAATAGATAACAGGCGTCATGGACTACCCACGGGAAGTCCAAGATCCACATGAAGCCATGCTTGTTATTAGACAGTCTTGTGAGGGACATGTCTGGCTTTCGGAAATGAAGTCATGTGGCAGCCAAGTCTATGGACTTTTAATGACAGCTATTATTATCAACATGACAAGACCCAGGCAATTTGTTTTCATAAGAAAAAAAATAATAATCTTTTTATAAATTATACTGAACATGACTTACGTCATAGATGACTGACACCATTATAGGGTCTAGCAAACATTTGTAGCTTTAGCAGACCACATAATCCCATAACCTGTCCATTGTATAGACCAGTGTTTCCCAAACCTTTCAGGTCGAGATCAAAAAGAGAAATTAGACGTTTGCCAGCGACCCTATAAAATAGGTGAAACTAGTGAAAATAGGAGAAGCACACAACACACTGCTTCGCAAGGTGCATCTACAAGGTGTTGCGGCCTTGTAGATCAGCTATTTTCACTACTTTTTATTTATTTATTTATTTTTATTCATGGTATTTCTTAGATGTTTGTTTAAAAATATATAAAAAAAAATAAAAAATAAAAATGTTAAAAAATAATATAGAAATATATATACAGTATAAAAGCTATTGTTTTAAATGTAGAAAAAATAAATGGTATTTTCTTTTACGTGAGGAGTCGTGAAACTGGCAAAGCAGCCAAGTCTTTGGACTTTGTTTAGGGTAAAGTGATCATCAAAATCACAGACATGAGAACATCATCATGACCCCAAAAATGTTTTTTTTTTACTTAAAATGACCACTTCACCACTTTTCAACCTATCTTCATATAATAGGTCCTCACTAATAATGATAAAATGGCACGATTTTTTTCTACTCAGTCTGTGTCACATAGGAGGGCTGTGGGCAGTTTAGAAACCGTCTTCCAGTGACATCATCATTAGGCAGATATTTTTTTTAAACAAGATTTTTTTCCCATTTTTTTTAGTTGCAGAAACATTATACAGTTTTAGCAGATGCTCTTATACCCAGAGAGCGACACATGCGAGATTAGAGTAAGCAGTAAACCTGAAAAATAAATGATAAGTGGAGTGCCAACAATACTTTTTCTTTTTCATACTCATACCTTTAAGTTTGTCAACTTAACTGCTGTGCTGTGTATCTAAATCTGAAGGGCATAGAGATACTGTACAGGGTTAAGACACTCACCTCTGCAGACTCCCAGAAGCAGTGCCTCCTCTAGGCGTGGCTTGGCAGGGTGCTAACTGGATGCAACTGGCAGTGTTCACGGGTGGGAATCTGGCAGATTGTGTACTTTTACCTACTGGCGGACGGCGGCCTCCGTTCAGCAGGGAGGGGATCGTAAGGCACCCATCGACACCCTGGGCATTGTGTGAGAGACAACATTCTGCAAGTTTCCTTCAAGGTCAAAGAAAGCGTGAGAGAGAGAGAGAGACTGGCAGACTTTTCATCTCAGAAATAGGACCACATTTTGGATCTAAAGACACGCACGCACACACACACACACACACACACACACACACACACACACACACACACACACACACTGAAGACTGTGTGCTGTACTCTAATTAGTCTAATAGACCCCCCCAGGTGTGGTTAGAGAGTTTTCATGTGTGCACACTGCATATACATGCGCTCCCTTTTTGGTTTCTTCCTGAAAGCTGAGTCAAAAGGCCCAATCGAAAATACTCAGAGGCTACCATTTTTGTGACATCATAATCCTAACCCCTCCCCCATACAACACTGTGGGCGTGAGGCTTAAGTTCAGGTGGGTCATGGTGTTAAGGTGAAAACCAAGTAGGCCTATACTTAATAAACTAAACTAAATAAATAAAAACATAATTTTAACACTTTCTGTACACTTCTTCTTCTCGCCAGTAATGGTGACTGACAATTTACTTACTGTATGCCAACATGTTTCAGCCAGGGCTAATCAATGTGTCCATACATGGACAAAATTAGTATGTGGCAACTTATTTTGTTCACTGTGCGATGAATGCACTGACTGTATTGATCAAATCCAAGGAATATAATTTGACCATGCTTCATTGATGTCGGTATACAGGCCACTGGCAAGTCAGCTGCCAGTCACCAGATTATTTTTTAATGAATGCAGAATTACTATCATTTTAAAATGTGTGGCACATCAGGAGTCCACTATTATACATTTAGCACCATTAATAGATCTGTGTCTGTCTCTGGTAATCTTCTCACCAGTAGACTGACAAGCTTTGGTGACTGACAATTCACTTAGTACTGTATGCCACCATGTGGGACAAATCTCTTACTACAGTTGTAAATGTATTGATTTGGGGCTTAAAAAGCACAACAACAATCTGTTCAAACTCATATATTATTTATTACAATTAAATATTTTCTTATATTACAGAGGTCCATTTTAAACCATACAAATACTCTGTGCTATGAATAATATTTCCCCAAACTCCATGCTAGTTTATGTACTAATTTCACACCTGGAACCAATGGTAAAGTATCATCTTTTGTACACCTGGGAATGAACAGAAATTGACGCTTCGATTCCCTTCTCACTCTTTTTGGTACAAACAATTCTTTGAAGTGATTCAAGATGAAACCAGCATCATTTCACAAAAAAAGAAAAAAAATAAAAGAATAAAAGGCATTTGGAACGTACAATAAAACAGAAAATACTTTTATCAATGGAAAAAAATAAACTTGGAATTGGGAAGAGGCACGAGGGGCCATGTAAGACATTGTAACTATCAAACATCTTAATTAAACATATGAGACCGTCGAACGATTCCTAAGGCAGATAGAAGTTCAGTGGTCGGGAACGCCTAAAGGGGTGTTTCAAACTGCAGAAATAAATCATACTAGTGCTAACTCCCCCGAACTAAACTGAAAGGTAGTGAACTAGACTCTCTCTGACTCTGCTATATTGTGCTGTGATTTACACCCCCATCATAGTTCAAAGAACTGCAGTGTCCGAAAATGGAAGCGTTACAGTATAAGCGTGATGGTTCTCACACTTTTTCCATGTCACAGACAAATGTATGCATTCCCCAACTAAATATACTTTGTGCCAGGGACACCCATAAGAGATTTGTGTTAAATAAATTGAAAATGTTTAAAAATTGTCGATACTTTCAAGATCGTTACAAAATGTTCAAAGATAGATGTACAAGCTGAGCTTGTATTGATTGTGATGCCGTATTCTTTTTGCTGGGGACCCACCCCACTTTGAGAACCACTGTTAAAGCATGTCAGAGTTTAGCTGGAGACTGATAATAACCTTTGGTTTCTTTCTTCAGAAGGCCAGGGCTTGAGTCAGCTCAACATTTTATAATTTAATACCGGTATGACCAAATTGAAAGAAAAGTATCCCATCTCTGTCATTTGTCCATACAGTAGATTGGATGCATGAGGCTTTTCTGAATTGTAATTACGAATCTTTTCTTGTTTTATTATTCCAATGCATAATAGTGCATTATTCCAATGCACCGTTCCGATTCAACAGTAAACTGAATGCGTGTCACCCAGGGAGGGAAGCAGAAAAAGTAGGCAGGTGCACTGCAAAATTCGGAGCTTCTGATAATTTAACTGTGTGTAACAATGGTACATTTACACACAGTAAATATTAACACTCAGGACTTGACAGAGTATGTTGGTATTTGAAGTCTGATTAAAACATTTTATAAAAAGTCTGAAATGAGCTGATCTAGGGTCACTTGCCATTTAGATGATAAGAATGAGATGGGGCGCCTGGTGGTGGGTGGTCAGTGAACCAAGATCAGCCGTTACACAAATATAGGCTACGATCTATAATCAAGCGGTTTCTAAATGAAAGGCTGGGAATGTTCAATAAGGCAGTAATAGCAAGAGCATGGGGCGACGATGTGGTTTAAATCAGTGTACAGTATAAAACTCACCAGTGTGCAGAGGCGGCAAGTCTTTATCATAGGAAAGAAAGTGAGGGAACAGAAAAAGGGGAATAAGAAGGAAATGGTTCAAAACGTAACTTATATACTTCGTCTTGCACGAACGTCCCTTTCATAAAAAAATGACGTATTTCCCACTGAATAAGACCAGGTCTAATAACACCCTGTGGATCTCTGACATCATGTTAATGGAGGTGACATCAGTTAGGGCAGCGGTGGCCGAACGGTTTGCGGAGCGGTCTCGATATCGGAAGGTCGCTAGTTCGTATCCCCGGACCGGCACGTTAAAATTACCATCGCTGAAGTGCCCTTGAGCAAGGCATTGAACCCCTACCATGAAATGTTCTATGAGCAGGGCCTGGCTGTAAACAAGTTCTTGAGCTTAGTCCAGTTACCCTGGGTAAGCAGATTGCGAATTCACAATAGTGTAAAATACTAGTCGATTTACTTCCTCGGCCGACTGGCAGCATGCACAAGAAATGTGGCGTTGATCTGTCCAGCGGTTTGCAAAGATTAGCCGCGGAGAGACAAAGCCACACATACCTGCGCCGCTTCTAGACACCCTTATAGGTCTTCCTATGTGCCACACTGTAAAAAAGGGTTAAGGTGGTTCACTTTCTATAGGAAATATGTCATTCTTGTGGAGTGAAAGGGTCATGCAGTGAAGTATAATATGCCTTAATCCAAGGGACATTTTGGTCCGACATATTGGTGTCTCTGTTAGTAATCAGACCTAATTCATGTTATGTTTTTTGTTTTTCTCAAGAGACGGGACATAATTGGCTCCATTGTGCAAGACAAGCTCACTCAATCACAGAAAAATACAAGGGTGGATTTCAAAGACTATTGCAAGCGACACACATCTTAGTTGCTTCATCTTAAGGACAGTGCAGCTAGGGAGAGGCAAAAAGTTAGACCTCCTTTCTAATCAGGAATGAACTTTGTTCTTCTAAAACTCTATACCTCTTTATAATTATATATTTGAAAATAAATAATATGTTTTCAATACAGAAATAAATACATTTCTTTTAGAAACAGGAATGAATCATCACATATCTAAATGCTACAGTGAATACATTTCTGATCATCTCATCCATGAACAAATTAAAAATATGTGAGCAATTGATACCATCTGCCATGAAGAGAGACTCATCCTGATATATAAATGCAAAATATACAGTCGGCTGACACGGAGATCAAATCACACTTGGCCAACATCTAGGATATAAAAACAAGATATTTCTAGCATTGGGGCAATACAATTACCTTCCTGTCTGACTTGACATGATATCACACAAATCTGCTTGAATTGTGCTCTTTGCTGAAGTAGCAGCGTGCAAAAAAAAAGCCAAAAAAAGATATGAAATGAAGGTGTAATGTTATGAAAAATGATCTATTATTTGATCTCTTTCAGAAGTTTAGTGTTGAAGCGTATTTAGGCAGAACACAACTCAGCTTTGCCGTTGTCTCCTTTTGTACAACAAGGGTCAATAGATGGGTGTCTAAAACCAGCCCGCTGTTGAGGAAAGTCCTCTCCATAACTTTGCTCAGACTACATCATTTTTGCTAACAGACTTTTTTGCTTATGCATGTTGACAAAACGGCAAGAAATGAAGACTTTACAGTGCATCTTTTCTATGAAGCCTATAAGTTTACATACCCTCACACGATGCCTGTGTGAGTGCCGCATATGACAAATATGATTATGATGTCCTTATCCACTAAGCAATATCAATTTCATCTTGCTTTACTTTCAACACTATCTCACGTTGTTACTCTTCCATCCACTGTAAGTGAAGGGGTACATCTCAAATATCTTTAGCCAGGGTATTTCATTGAGATAGTTTACATATCTCCTGTCTCTTCAACATCTATCAAGTATCATATATAAGACATAGGGCAGCATTTCTACAGCAGATTACAGTCTATGTTCTTCACAGAGACAACTCATACCAAGGCGACCATGTATGACAGGGACCATTTACATTGCCATAATATTCTCCTAAGTATTGATTAGGCCATTTCTCATAGTTTCCTAATGTGAAAAGAGCTCGTTTCTCAAGTCTTCTGGTTCAATGAGCCACAGGGGACTTGTATCTCTGTGCGACAGCAATTCCAGTGCGCCTCTCCTCTGGTGGTGGACGGCAACACACAGCTAGCAAAATGTTATGGAACATGATGAAACTCAATAAACCATAATAGCATTATCTCATGTCCGATACTGGATGTGGTCATACTGTTTGTGGTGCTGCTACTGCAGATTCTTGAGGAGACGTCCGTAGCGGAAGTCGTAGACGTGTCGACAGACAAACACCAGCTCCGGGTCCACGTCGTCGGGCACACAGCGGTGGGCGGGGATGGCATGGCCGACAGCAGACGGCACCACAACGGAGGTGGCACTGTCAGGTACGCCGTTGCTGCGGCACTTCACCAAGGCACAAAATCTTCAACAAACATGAAAAACGGGAGTTCTTAACCCATAAGAGCATCTGTGTGCCATTTTAGATTTTAATCACTTTATTATCCATTATTTTATACTTTGCCCTATTCAAAAATAGCAGATCTACAAGCTCATAGCTTGTACGAGCTTGTTATGAGCGATTGTTTTTTCATCGTGAAAATTTGTGCAAATATCTGAACATTATATTCTTTAGATTAGAACTTTTCTAACTCAATCTTTGCTTCTGGGGGGTCTCTGGAACACGAATTCTTTTGAGATGCGGGTCAGCAGCCAAATACACATACAATTTTGGGGATCCTTGGCATGAAAACATTTGAGGACCACAGATTTTTCAGTGTTAAAAAATTATCAGGGTTATATATCCTACGCATCAATGTGATTGCCATTAGCACTGATTCATCCTTCTACAGGTCCTTTTACAATTTACATGACTAATCATGCCCAAAAAAGATAGTGATGCCATTCTTACCGACAGTACTGTGCCAATGTCAGGACATAGCACTTATCTTCTATACAGGCCACACTGTTTATATCCTGGTGACGAGATGCAAAGATCTCATTCTAGGGACAAGAAGAAAAGAGTGGGGTTGAACATGAAATCCCCAAAAAACAAGACAAATCCCTGATCATCTGATTATGAGCTGCTTCACATCTTTTTGAAGTTCGTTGGTCAATATTTTCAAAACTAAATAAGGTGAGAGGACGTACAATATGCACATCGACAGGTGGTGAAAAGTTTGTGTCAGCTCAGCCAATCCTTTTGGCTAACATTGATAACCTTTTATGTTATGCTTTAGCTATTGAAAAATAGCAGAACTACAAGCTCGTAGCGCGCCACTTGAAAAATCGAAGAACGACTGACATAGAAACATGGCTTTTTCAGAAAACTGTCAGGATATAGAAGATTTTTTTAGAATCTGATCTCAGGTCAAAATGGGTTAATGGGTTCCCCTTCCCATCTACTCAATCAGTGTTGATGTGTCACACCTTCAGTAACAGGCGTGGCACCAAAATGTGGGTGATTGATTGAACAATATTGGGGAACCTCATTCTTATGGGATTCTTAAGGACAAACTGTTGTGTATGTTCACATGACCTGATGAAGATCAAAACATTGTCAGACTAACTAATAAATAAAGAAGTATTTTGTACCTACAGTATATGGTGTGCTGTGCGGGCTCCTCTACTAAAGCTAAATAAGGTATCAACAACTTCAGCCGTTTTTTAGGCTAATTTGTAGTGAGGCAAGATGACTGCAGTATCTTATTTTAGTAGCTTTCAAGTAAACTGCACTTACAGACCTTTAATTACAGCGCCCCCATCAGGCCACTGAGGGTCATAATCATTGTGCAGGTAATGCGAGTGTTTGCATTATCATTATCAAATCATTGGTTCTACCATTTACCATCTCACAGAAATTTGCCAACAGCAGCGGGACCTAAATCAGCACAAAAACAATAGGGTTTCAGGCCTTCAAGCTTGACCTCCTAAACATGTTCTACAAAAGACTACATCTGTATAATAAGTCTGCGTACAGACTACAGACACGGAACAAAAGGAATACTTCCCTCAAAGGGAGCCAAAGATCTACCATGCTCCTTCTTGGTTGTGTTTAATGTTTTTATTCGAGTTGTGATGAACGGTTAGACTGCTTGGTGGTTAATTGTTTTTAGAGACTGAACAAAGTTCTGTTTGTTCCTGAGGGAGATTACTGACAACAAGAAGCAAACACAACAGCTGTTCCTTAAAACGAATATATTGGTGTGTGTGTGTGTGTGTGTGTGTGTGTGTGTGTGTGTGTGTGTGTGTGTGTGTGTGTGTGTGTGTGTGTGTGTGTGTGTGTGTGTGTGTGTTTTTCACACTTGTTTGCTTGCTTCTGCATATTACCATATGCTTGCGTAATTACAAAATCAACTTCAAAATGGCAAACTATTTTAATAGCGGCACCAACAACTTCTCACAACACAATACAGAGTGTTGCCAATAAGGCATTGACAGAACATAGCTTGAATGTGCTGTATGAAAAAGCTGTAAAGAATGTAGAAGAATAAAATGTGGCATAATGTTGGGCTATTCACCTCACAATGCATGCTGGGATTGCGCCCCCCCTGCGTGTGTTCAGGCCGGTAGTACCAGAACAAACTCATCATCATCTCTCCTGAAGAAAAAGACACACAAAGATAGAGTACACTAATTACATGAAGGTACATGTTTCAAGCAATATATACAGCTATCATTCTCTAACATAATATAATGATGCATGACTACGCTGGTGTCGTGCACCAAAAATAGCAGATCTTAAAATTGCAGATCGGCGATTTTCGGCTTCAAGATTATAGGTTAAAAATGACAAAAATGTCTGTATGTATGTTTGTTTTTGTATGTCTGTACTCTGTACTATATTGTTTTAATGATGACGATAACTGGGGGGAGGGATGGGGTGAGGGAGAAAAAAAAAAAATGGTATGTTCAAACTGTACTAAATTGTTGATGCCTACTACCAATAAACATATATTAAAAAAAAAAAATGACAAAAAGGGCAAAATGGTATATTAATAAAATCACCATCCTAAAATGATGATGTCATCATAGTTTATGTATAGTAAATACAAATGTGTGTGTGTGCGTGCGTGGCTGAGTGCGTGTATGCGTGCGTGCGTGTGTTCAAGTGCGTTTGCGTGTCCTACCTGACTCTGGGTCCTCCCAGAGGGCAGAGATCTTGGCCACAAAAGGCAGAGATTTCTTCCTGGGTCCAGACTTCAGCAGAACCGTGTCTCTGACCTGGATCAGCTCTCCGTCCCTCTGGACCGCCTCGAAACACTTCCTCAACACCAGAGTCTCTTCCCCCTGAGAGACGGAGCACACAGACACCTCAACCCATTAAAGGGGGAATTCTGAATGGGCCATTTCTTACATTAATCTGTTGTTATTATTATTACGGTAAGAAAAGCGCTGGTCCGGAATTCTCTTTTAAGACCTGTGCTAACCAAAGTTATCAGATCTGCAAGCTGATAATATTTTGGTTGCGCTACACGGGACGCAACTAATTATAAAATCAGGCATTAGTAAGGGAATTGTACACTGTTGTAAAGTCTTTGACTTGTAAACGCATGACTGGTGGTTTTCGAGGAAACGTTGACGATTCAATTATGATCGGGATGAGAAACAGTGACGATGACATCGATCACTGTGGCTGTCACAATTCATTAAAAATGTCCTTTGTCAGGTTGTCTTGATCGTGGACCACGACGTACCACAGTGAAAACCTCCTTCTGAAACGGCAGGCCCACCGCCCGCCAGCCGTTGGTGTCTTTCTGCCGGTGGCCCTTGGGCTGTTTGATGGCGGCTCGCCCTCCGCCGTTGGCAGAGCCCGGCTTCTGTTTCTTGTCCCTGTGGGGCGGGCAGACTGCCGGCCCGATGCCGCCGCCGTTGCCACGAGCGCCAGACCTCGACCCGCTGGGCGCCTTGGCACTCCGTGGACACTCCCTCGCCACCTGTGGCGGCGGCTGCGGTTGGCTGGGGTCGGAGAGAGGCGTCTGAACGTGGGGCACCGATTGGCCGGCTGGAGGCACAGTGGGCACGGGGCAGCCTGTGAGGGTCCGAGGGGTCGGAGAGATGGGGATGAAGGAGGGGCTATGGTGGTCGTTCAGGGCTGATGATTAGAACAGAATGGGAGGGTTAGAGTACACACACACACACACACACACACACACACACACACACACACACACACACACACACACACACACGCACACGCACACGCACACGCACACGCACACACACACACACACACACACACACACACACACACACACACACGCACACGCACACGCACACGCACACACGCACGCACACACACACACGACAAAGAGTGACCCATGGAATTAGCCTTCTGACCACTGTGGAAAACCACTCTAACGAGGTTACATAATAGAGACATGAATGACAAACCATTCTTAATTAGTTCTGCCAAGGCAAATAGAAAAAAAGAGAAGGCAATTAAAGCCAATTAGAGCTTCTGTCAGAACACACACACACACAATATTCACACCAAGGCTGCCAAATATCAATTTTGATTCCGTCCCATGTGACGCGTGCGAGCGCGCAGGGGGGGAGAGAGATGTGATCATGTGTAATTAGTGCCGTTGAATGAGGTCATGAACAGGCGGACACATGCACACTTGAGTGTGTACTTTGGGGAACTGACCACACAGGCCTGTTGAAAACCTGCTTCAAACCCTTGAGCAAATAGTTTTCTGTGCTCACGTGCAGTGGAGGAAAAAGTACTCACAATTTGTACTTTGGCTATTTTCAATTGGACGAAATGTGTGTGTGTATATATATATATATATATATATATATAGGGCTGAAGTGGTTAATGTGTGTTCTGTAATAATAATCAAAATATTATAGTGGAGTAAAAGCACAATATTTGGATCCGAGATGTAGTGGAGTAGAAGTAAAAGTATTGTAAATACTCAAGTAAGGTACAAATACCTCAAAATTGTACTTAAGTACAGTACAGTAAATGTACATACAGTAGTTACTTTCCACAACTGGTGCTCTGCTCACGTGATCACTTCACCCCATCTTTAAGACCTAGCTCGTCTGCTTCTGTGGCTCTCATTCAAACAGAGAGAGAAATGGCAGACACTTCGTGCTGCGGCACACCATACACTCCCTCTGACATTCCAAAATAGGGGACTCTAGAGACACCTTTTGGTATAACGATTAACAAGTGGTGATTTCTAACTCTATAGACTTATCATTGCCATGCATGCACTATTAGGAATTCATATTACTCCACAATAACCAGCCTTTCCAAACGCACACAATACTACTTCTACTATTTGGAATCAAGCAATAATAAGCAAATATATTACAGGGTTTGTAAATGCGGCAGCATGACACTTAATCCATTTTGGGCGGGAACCCCTTTTGGTGTTTTAAACATTGTTATAATTTAGCTATTGAAAAAAACATAGCTTTTTCAGAAAACTGTCATTTTCAAACAGACCTTTTTAGAATCTAAATCAAAAGGGGTTAGGACACTTTTCTGACACATAAACTCTAATACTATGCGTGTCTTTCTATTCAGTAGAATTTCCTATTGTACACTGCACCACCAGAAGGGCTGATATTCCATATACAGTACACTGAGTAAAGCTATAGGAGAACACCATTTTATGGGGGGGTTCACCTCTGGGGCGTTCTAATTTGTCATGCTCTGTGTGTGTGTACTCACCCAATAATGAATTCCTGTGACCCTGTGACTGGCGGTCAGTTCTTGTCATATAGTATCAAATCCATGTGAAAGTTATTATTTTGTAAAATATCTCCACTATTCCACAGAGATTCACACAGACCATTATTCATCTGTAAATGACCGGGAATTCACAGCAGTACTAAATGCATGAAAACCTTCTTAAAGGAGCGCATACGTAATCACAAGCCACCAGGTGTGATTTAAATTACCCCACACCATCTGCAAAACACCTAGCAATTTGTGATTATGTGTGCACTCATTGAAGAAAGGTTTCATATAATTAGTACTGCTGCGAATGTTATGAAAGTGTGAAAAGTGTGTATATATGCAGAAAGCAGGTACAGTAAGGTAAAGCTTACTGTCCCAAAAGGAACAATTGGTTGTGCAGTGGTTTCACAGTAAACCCAATAGATGCAACATATAGGGGGGGGAAAAGGAATACATCATGCAATCTTGTATTGAATTAATTCTAGGGCTAACTGGACCACTAGACAACTGCATAATGCATTCATACTGGATACTGTAGCTTTCGATACAGTCTCCCACACCATCTTCCTTGATCGCCTCACCACCTACCTTGGCCTCACAGACCCTCTCCAGTCATAACTCTCCAACAGACAACAGTTTGTCACCATCTAACTCCTCTGATCATCACACCCAGCCCCAGTTAATCACAAATCCACGATGTACCGAAAGTTTCCGTACTTTGTCCACTACCGTTCACCATATACTGTACATGCTTACCCTGGGTCCAATTATTCGCCACAGGTACTTTTCAGGTCTCCTCCATAAACCTACTCTGACACGGAACCTGCGGTTCACAAACTTGGACCTCCTCTCTGTCCCCAAGGCAAACAAGCGAACCTTGGGGGACAGAGCCTTCAGTGTGGCAGCACCGACCCTTTGGAACTCTCTCCCAATCTAGATTTTCCATGCTCCCACACTGGACTCTTTTAAGGCTGCCTTGAAAAGACACCTCAGGTTTATGGCATAGTCGTTTGTCGTTTTGTTTATTGTTTGTTTGGTTGTTTTTTTGTAAAAAGGTCCTTAGGTTCATGAAAGGCGCTATATTAATTCAAGATATTAGTATTACTACCGGTAACACCATCTTAATTAGTACATACTGTGTGATGTGTAATATTAATATTAGATTCTGATTTTGATATTGTATGGATGATAACGAAATGTAATAAATACACAAAGGCCTAAATTAATTTCAATGCAACATCAAATCAAATCCTTCTGCTTACCTCGATTGACACCGTGGTTACATTTGCTGCAGCCTGTGGCACTGTAGGAGCACCCTCCTCTGGTGATGGTGGGTATTACACTGGTGTATGCAGAGTAGCCACTGATCCTGCATGGCTCTCCATAGCACGTTCCCATTGACGTGCAGCAGTACACTGGATGTGGGATCCCCGAGGGTTGGGGACCAGGGCTGGGCAGTAGCTTGGGTCTTTTGTTGCCCCGTGGGCATGACGTCATAGGAGGAATGGAGGAGGCCGGCGTGTCAGGGTGGCTGAAATGGACGTAGTAACCGGGGAAGCAGGTGTATGTGTGGGGGCTGATGGCTAATGCCGCCGGGTGGGGTATGGAGTGGGGGGACTGAAGGTGATGGTGGTGGTGATGGTGGTGGTGGTGGTGGAAGACCTTGGAAAGTGAACCTTTGTCAGGTTCCTCAAAGTTCTTCTCGTCCAGGAACAAGGCCAGTCTGTGACAGTACTCAACACACCTCTCCTGTGTACAGCAGTAGCAGGGGGAAACCTCAGTCTCAACTTGCTCCTCTTTGATAGGCTTTGCAGGTAGCCCTGCCCCCATCATAGACCTACAGTGGAGTCCAGGTTTATGGCACTGCTGATCTGTAGTGCTCCCCTTCCACTGGCCTCCCGGATCCAGAGACTCTGTTTTACACAAACTACAGCATCTCTGGATGTTTGATCCCACCTTGGAATGGGCTGAGTCCTGTTCTCCATGCTTTATTTGCTGTGCATGCTGGGGATGTTTAGATTTTTTGGTCTGCGTGGTTGCCTTAAAGCTTGTCTCGTTTTGTGCCGTAGTTGTCGCTGCCTCACTCCCTGACTTGCGGTCGGACTTGCGTGGTCGTTTGTGTAACGACGCAGTGCTGGTGAGCTTGAGCAGCGTTGCAGCAGTGAGACCTGCCTGTCGTCTGGGTGTCGGTGTAAGTAACGTCAGCCAGTCAATGCTCTCAGGCTCCACTTTTGACCTCTTCTTTTTCTGTTTAGGCGTCTCACTTATGTCTGGTTTCTCTCCCTTTGGAACCTTTTCAGTCTTAGCTCCCTTACAGCTAACGGCTGTGGCTTTAGTGAGAGTCTCACTGGGATGCTGCCGTTTCTTCATGTGAGTCAGAGAGTCGTTTCTAAAGAGAAGCAAGCTGTTAAAGGCCTCCGCGTTAAGAGAGGCCATTCTACGCCTGCGAGGCTCAGGGAAGGGCGGGGGCAATGGGAATAAGGCTTCGTATTCATCAATTTTTGGTTCCAGTGTTTGTTGATTGGCTTTGGACGTTTTCCTTTGTCCAGGTTTGTTGTCAGACTTGGTCCTTCTATGAATGGAGACAGATCGTTTCCTCCGCTTGATGTCTTCTCTCTTTCGCTTCCCACCTCCTGATGCATCCATTTCATTATCCAGCACCTTCTTCTCCTCCAGACGGGTGAGCAGGACGCAGCAGTCCAGGGTGTCTTCATCGCCTACTACGGGTTTCTTCTTTCTGTGTGACTTTCTCCTCTCCTTATTCTTATCTCTCAAGCGATTCCTTCTTTTCTCCCCTATTTTCAGTCGGCCTCCTGCACCTCCACTGCCTCCTTTGTCCTTCCGAGGCCTCCCTCGTTTTGTGGGGTGTTTCTGCTGAGCTCTGACCATGGTCTCAACATGGAGAAGCAGACCACCTCTTCCTTCCAAAGGTTCCCAGGGTGTGCTGTGGTGTGAGTCGGCTAGAGCGGCCCTTCAAATAGGCATCATCATGGGTCGACGGCTGGGCCCACGCGCACCTCCTGGAGAGAGACAGTATGTATTTAGTAGTGCTACTTATTCATATGCCTTTATCTGAGCAAGGCTTAAAAAGACCACACCAGCCAATTTTTTGGCTATAAATCATACATATTACATACTATATTTTGGATTCATTTTCGGACTAGTGCTGTTCCCTTTTTGGTGAATGACCATCCCAATCACTTCACACCTCCTCAGCAATACACTCAGCAAGTGTGAAGTCAAATAGATTAGCAGAGTTCTCGAGATATGCAAAGGACAGATATATAGTCCGACAGACATACATTGAGTACATACATACTAGGGCTGGTGCGGTATGGATTTTTTTTGTCATCGTGGTAATAAACCACCATTCATAGCGACAACATACATACATTACCTTTTACCCACCCAACATTGAAACATATCTTAATCACGTCACCATCAACAGCCAATTATAACCACGCATACCACTTTTGGTCCAGCCGACCACAGTACTTGTGCACTCTGCTTGCACAAGTAATAAGGTCAGAGGGAGAGTAATGAGGTCAGAGGGAGAGTAACGCCAAGGATTACAGTAATAAGGTCAGAGGGAGAGTAACGACAAGGATTACAGTAATAAGGTCAGAGGGAGAGTAACGCCAAGGATTACAGTAATAAGGTCAGAGGGAGAGTAACGCCAAGGATTACAGTAATAAAGTCAGAGGGAGAGTAACGCCTCAGGCAATTGGCACCGGGTAAAAAAAATGGGTTACATAAAAAATCGTGGGACAAAGAATTTTAAAATAAATTGCCGTTACTGTATGAACTCGATACCGTGGTATGCCGTACACAACCGTGGTATGGCGGTATTACGATTATTGCACCCAGCCCTAGTACACAGAGATTCCTGGAATTAATAGATACATATATTTTCCATTTGTTTCTCCAAAGCTATTACGTTATCAAAATATCAATCTCACCTGAATAATTGAATAAATGTCGGTTCAACATAGCCGTTTGGGCACTGCTAATGCCAGCGACATTGACAGTGTCACTGGTTCGCCTCTCCTTTGCTGCGTGTCACTCCCCATCTCTCTTTAATAATGGAAAGCATTGTTCTGGCCATAATACAAATCTAAACATCATTGCCATCATTGCAATCATTTTAAAAGAAATCTGACTAACGATGATGTCACTGTCTGGAAGACGAGTTTGTTTTAATTTTTTTAAGATATTTTTTGGGGCTTTTTCCCTTTTATTGATAGATTTACAGTAGCTTGACAGGAAAGGGGGAGAGAGATGGGGGGGAAGACACGAAGCAAAAGGACGTCGGGATCGGGACTCGAACCCGGTCGATCTAATGACAGTCGGAAACAATAGTATGTCGGAACTAAAGCCTGTACCCCTCCAGACAGCTTTCTGTCCAGTTCTCATGGGGTTTGAATGCTGTGAATATTTGTACAGTACTCCCTTAGACCCCTGGAGTATTCCAGGGGGTCCCTGGCAACATGAGGAAGGAACAGTTTATTTTCACTATTATTTCACCAACTAGAAGTTAGCCCAATGAGAGAATGTATAAGAGTAAATAATAACTATTCAGATCATAGGTTTCACTCTCTCCACTGTCAGTGTCAACTCCCTCCTACATTTGGAAGGGATCCCTAACCCCAACACAGATCTTTTTAAATGAAGGCCTATGATGTGGATCATTTTTGGGGTCTTTTTTTAATGTTTTTTTTATTTACATTTTTTTTTATAGAGGGACAGACAGTAGGCTGACAGGAAATGGGGGAGAGAGATGGGGGGGGGAGACATGCAGTAAAGGCCGTCGAGATCGGGAGTCGAGCCTGTGGCACACTGCCAGACTCGGGCTACCGGCCAAGGTGCCTGGACCGCTGAGCCACGGCCCAGACCCATTTTTGGGGTCTTTGACATGAAATGTATAGTTTGAGCCACTGACATAGAATTTCAGCCTAGGTCTTAATGGGTTAAGATGGGTGATTACATGTGGCTCTCTCCAGGTCTATTTCTGGTATCTGTTGTTTATAAATGGCTCATACTGTCTAGGACACCAACATTGTGATATGAACTAAATATTCTGTACTGATCTACCTATATTTGTTATTTTGGAATTTGAACTGCAGCCAGATGATGAATTTGCACTTTTCTATCAATGGGGCAACTTTTCACTCGTTCTGACTTCATGAGACCGCGTTTGAATAGATTAATGACGTACGCAACATTCACACTGTTCTTTAGATTTTGTTTTCATTGCCTGGTGACTGGTGTGTGATGATATAAACTTTTAATACTGGGAGAGAGAAGGGAGAACTTTGTTAGCCCCATAGGGGAAATGTCAGTCTCAACTTCACTTCATTCAGGTGTTGGGTGGTGGTCAGGTGGTTAATAATAATAATAATAATACTTTGGTCTATGCTCTTTTTGCTGTACTTAAATTGTCACTGTATATTTGCATATTGTGGTATGTACTATATAAGTGTCTTGCTCAGGGACACTTCGACATGTAGACTAGGACCAGGACTCTTTTTGTCATGTTTTTCCTATTATACTAGCTTGCGTGTGAATCCTCTTCCTAAAAATCATCGTACAATTTCCCCCCCCCCCCTTTCTTAGGGAAATAAAATGCGTTGTATTGGTCAATTCTGTATGAGTCACACTCACACCGCAGATATTCTTCTACTGTAAAATAGTGTATTTTCTTTGTTTGGATTAGCGATTATGATTTTTTTTAAATTAGCATCCCTACACCAACCCAATTTAATTTCATTCATATTAACGACAGCATAAATCAGATCTGCAATAAGTGATAGATAAGCTAATGATTTGACCAAACAGCTGGTAATTGCCTAGAGAAGCGGTTTAATCCTGAATCTACAAGGAAAAGGGGCAGTCATATCTTTCAAATCATAACATGGGATTCCTTCTCAGGTGAAAAATAGGAAGAAATTTAAACAAGATAACATGTTCTTCTAACAAACTAAAGTGGTTCATAAAATCCATATTTTGGTACATTTTTGGCAGAGGCTTTTGTTGGGAGTTCCTCTTCACTTTCACATGAACAGAATGTTATGTGTAAGTGTATAATATCGAAAAAGAAGGAGAGGTCGCACATATTTTTTTTTTGCATGACTACGATGCAACGATGTGTTTTCTTTCTTCCTTCTTTTTCTACTGTGTGAGAGCAATGCACCGACTAGTCAAATTCCTCTGTGAACATACTCTGGCCAATAAACAGATTCTCTGGCCAATAAACCGATTCTGATACTGAAAAGCTGGGAACCTACTGCATGCAGTAGAAGGCACTTTCACTTTCAGAAGTTCTGTAATTCCAATGGGTGAGGAAGTGTAATATGAGGCAGTCATTGTATTAGAACACTTGACTCCCTGTGTGAAAAACACTTTCAGTATAGCGTGCGTGCGTGTGTGTGTGTGGGGGGGGGGGGGGGTACAGCTGCAGACAATTCATCCACTAGTTAGAGGCAATCACATTCAATGTGTGTATTTTAAAGACATGGAACCACCTTCCTATTAGAATCTGCTGTCAAAAACAATTATGCTGCTTCAGTTCAATCTCAATAAAAGGTTTCAGGATGCGGCTATTAGATGAAGTGTCCGTTTATCCAGTTGTCAATCTGGGAACACATCTGCAAAACAAAGGGAAAACAGCGGCCTCTTTTCCTTTGAATTTGTCAACAGTCTGTCTCGAGAGACTAGCCAGTTGTTGAACAAGCTTCCATGTCTCGTTGGATTAATACCAACGTTAACTTGCAGTCTCACAGTTAAAGTTAAACTACATAAAGTGCCCCTCTGTGCACAGGTATCCACCAGGGCAGGTCAGGATGTGGCCTCCTGGTGGCGCTATAATAGGCCAAAGTGAAAAGGGTGCCATTTCATCTTACGCCTCGATTTGAGGCATTTTGTTCCAAAAATGTGTTTTGCAAAACCCACCTGTTGGTGGCGCTATAACAGGCCAATGTGAAAAGGGTGGGATATATTCCTCACCCAAGTAGGAAAGTCAGTGAAAGATTTCACGTAAATTGGACGCTGCTTACACACACACACACACACACACACACACACACACACGCACACGCACACGCACACACACACGGCCCGGTGGAGACAATTAACAGGAGGATTTTTCTGTACAGCAGAATAATGAAATTAAAAGCTTAAAATGTCTCTGTCCTCAGTATATATTCTTTCATACATGTTGGTCGGTTGGGAGTCTAATACTACCACTTAATAATTAATGTTATTATGACATTGTTTCTTCCACCATTCAAAGAAATAACCAAGCGTAGTGAGTAGAAACAAGAGTAATCATGAGTTATGACCAAAAATGCTTGCGATGACCGACTCTGCTAGAACCATTTTTGCACAGCATAGAAATATTGATTCATCTTATAAAACACAAGCAAAGTCGGACCTCCATGAATACACCTGCTCGCCAAAAATGCAAAGAAAAACACCCACACACTGAAGAGTACGCTTGTTACCATGCCATGCGGCTAAGTACAGTCACAAGAACAAAATATATGTTTTTCAATAAAACTGCTATAGGCTGCAAGTAAGAGACAGCATGAGAGATTATCTGCAACACATTTTGTATTTGATCCTACATGTACAGCAACCAACAACAGTCAAGAGAGTATACTAATCTAACAAAAACTATTAGAGATGCTTTTAAAGGAATGTGAATATGTGTATGTATGGCTTTTGATTAAACTCTACCTTCACCATAACCTACATAAGCAGTGCTCCTTGACTTTCCTCAACATTGATGTTATCTTTTCAAACTGACTCAAGCAAAGTTATACTGGAAGCTATAGCTTAATGCTGAACTCGGAACAGACAGAACTTTAACGGGACAGTTTCAAACGTCTCGTAACTTGCTTGGGCCATTTTGCCAACTGACTCTGTGAACCGTGAAATGCAATCCATGAGAGAGCAGTTTCATTTTCAGATAACAAGAGAACAGAAGGAGACTCACATTTGACCCCTGTCTGTGTATATCAAATCATGTTGCTTCATTTGGATATGACATAACAAGCATAAAGGGAAAAGACAGCAGCTAATTGGAGAGCAGAAACATGTTTCCTCAAGAGAAAAGGTAATTTGCAATATCGTTAGTCGAGTGCATCAATAATAATATTGTGATGATGATATTATTGGCAAAGAGAAACTGTTGGTCAAAGTAATGCTGTATAGACACATGATGCAGACTTGATTGTTGGAGTCTGAGGAGCCACAGTGTCCTTGTAATTGGGTGTCCCCAGCAAAATGTGTTAATAGAGCATCACAAAAAAATATATATTTTATACGCTGGCTATTAAAAAGTGCCACTTCGCGAGCACAAAGTGAATTTTAATCTCGAAAGTATTGGAATATTTTGAATAGTTTAGCATTTATTTCAAACAAATCAGCTCTTCTGGAAGTCTTTGGCACAAAAAGGAGTCCACAGCCAAATACATATCAGTTTAGGGGTCCGTGACATGAAAACATTTGAGAACCAATAGCCTATAAGCCACTAAGCCAGTGGTTCTCAACCTGCAGGTCGAGGTCCGTCTAGTGGGACGTCAGAAAAGCCCCCCCAATTATAAACTATAACGAAATAAATAAACAAACATGCTCTAAAAATGCTCCGCTGCTGTGTTAAAGGAGTAAGTAGTTCACCCAAAAAAAAAATACTTAATTTCGATCAATTATACACCCTGAAGCCTTGAATTGGACTGGGACAAAAACTAAGAATTCTCCATGAAATGAAGGCGTCATGGGGTGTGTGTAATTGATAGAAAATAAGTCGTTTTGGGGGTGAACTAATCCTTTAAGTGGTCAGATGGCCTATAAGTAAAGTAAAATCCTAATTGTTCACTCATCTTAAACTGTTCATCATTTTTGCTAGGGACCCCCTGGAACCCCTGCCCCTCCATGGACCCCTGGGGGTCCCTGGACCCAACTTTGAGAACCAGTCACAACTCTCAGAGTTAAATTAACACTCAATATTTTGCTGTGCTATGCATTAAAGGTATAAGGGTACTAAGCAGTAATAAGTATAGGCCTAATATAGCTCAGGAGTCTGTCTAGGAGCAAGGGCAAAAAGTTGTCCATTCAAGAGAGTATAGGAAAATACTTGGCTGGAAGCCATCTCTAAGCAAATATATTATACTGTTAGGCTACTTACAGTAAAAAAGAAAAAGAAAAAAAAGTTTCAATTAGGAGGACTATATGGATGTCATGTCCATATAGCAGCACCAGCATAAGTCACAAAGCAGCACCAGCATAAGTCTATTGTAAAATAATTTCTAAAACGATTTTGTGGCGCACATTAGACGGTATCGTACCGTATCCAATTTAGAAGCAATTGATGGCCATTCTTTTTGCATTCAATAGCAGCTCGTTGAGTACTTAATTGAGTTTAATCTGTAGGCTATTAGAAGTCAGATGGGGCTCGGTTGCGGATGTGGCAACATACAGTATATGGCAGTCAGAGGCTATACACTTTAAGAACTGTTGTATTGTCTAAAAACGGATTCAAACCAAGGGCATAGTGTAAGCTGTTCTTCATTCTAGTTGTCACGAGAAAGGGGCAAAACGGAGAAACCCTTGGGAATCTGCTCTTGCGCTGTGTGCAGCTTAGATAGGGCGTATCACGAAGTCCGCTTTCCTTGGGCAAATCATCAGTTCAATACTACACCACCACCACCAATTATAAACAGATCCGCATCCGCTAACTAATAGCACACGATCAACATGGATGCACTTCAGTGAACACCGACGAGTATTGAACAGTGATTACATGACAAAATAAACACCTTCGATCAGAAGCTCCTGCATCTCAGAGTCAGAGTTGGCCATCGTGCTGGACAGACAGGGTTATTTGACAGCATGCGGTGGTATAGAGCGGCTGTTAGTCCATGATATCATAAGTAAAAAGCTCACCGGGACGATGATCTACAGTAGGCTACAACAGCGACCAGTCCAACCTCAACATGCTTGATCGAACGGGAGGTTTGGCCGTATACAGTCAATAATAATATTATTACGAGCTCACACGGGCTAGTTGTTCAAATGTAGGCTACTGTATGTACACCCCCGATCCTCTCTAATCTGCAATGGTGACTGGAATTACAGCCGTTGGGTTTGAAGATTCATTACCTTGTTGTGTCCCGTTCTCGGTTTAGAAGAAGACTAAAATCCCGTCCTGATCGCCAGTCCACTGTATACGTTCGGACTGTACGTCGAACTGAGAGACGATCCGCGGACCTAAACAGCCTCCTACCACACAGACATGGCAAAACGGTGAAACGGTGACCTACTTCCGAAGTGGCAGCATGCTGGAGATAATATTCATGCGCTGCATTCGCGATATTGCCGTTGCACCGGGACATCAAGAGAAGAGCAGCGGTGCACACTGCACAGGCAAGATAATATTACCGCCCGGTGGAAAAATGATCAAACTTCGCCGATCTAACAACAACACGACTCCATAAAGGTCAGGACTCAGGAGTTATATGGATGGACTGCACAAGACAATCACCATAGCATATGTGATCCTGCAGCTGCAGTGCACTTTGAAGAAACTTAAAATTCTCCCCCGAAATATATCAGACACAGCTGAAATAAGACAAGTAGGCTAGGATAGCCTACTAACCAATGGATGGTCTATGACATCAGTCTAAAAAAACAACATTTATAGTCAAAACAAACAACGTCGAGGACCATGCTGTCAAAACAGTTTGACAGCCATTATGTTGTAAAGTTGCCATCCAGTCAAAAATCAAGCTTAATTGGGATGGATGCTAATTAGCCTCATCAATATCAACTTTACAGTGTGTAATTAACAGCTGTAAACGAGCTGAGTGTGTAACTTAATGAGGCGTGAGTGCTGTGGAGGCAGGGAGGGCAGACTGCTGAGATATGACCTATACACTGCACTACACAGCATATACGCAAGAATACACTACAAAACAATGAACTCAGACAATGCAATGCACTACGCCAGCCAAGCGCACTCTGAACATTGTCTTCCTTAAAATCAGCATGAAAGTCCTGCTTGAAGTTAAGTTTCACCTTGAAATAACCTTCATGATGATCTTCAGGGGGGTTTATGAACGGTCTACACAGACTACACAGTGAAATCCTCAGTTTTACTAACACACAGTACAGGGCAGGGGTTCACAGTCTACCACTGTTGACTGATGGGATGCAAACACTTTTTGTTCTCCATCTGACAGTGCCAAAGTCACAATTAAATGAATCAACCCAGTGAAACATATTGTTTTTTTTCTGCATGCAAGACTATTTTCTATTATTAGTCTGCAATCAACAAGACTTGGGTGGTGGTAACTGGAATGCCCGACTTAAAACATGGTTACCCTCTTTTTGTTCTACCTTTACTGAGAATAGGGTTAGAAATATGGGTATGGTTAGGCAAAGTTTTATTGGGGTTAAGTTAAGTAGGAAGGAATAGGGTTAGGTTTTGGCACCGTTTTACTGAGGTTAAGGTTAGGAATAAGGTTAGGTGTAACCGTTGAAGCTTACTTAGGTTTGTTTAAGAATACTATACCAGGCTGATTTTGTTTTGAGGTGAGTGTTCTAGTATTAGTGGTGGTGTGCGAGGTGGGGGGGATTGAATGGCTGTGGTATTTCAACCGGATGTCAAAAGAGAGAGTGAATAAAAAAATTGCAATAGCTATAATGAAAAGGAAAGGTGACAAAATCAAATAAACAGATCTTGCCCTATCTCCGTAACTCATTAAGAACTTGGGAAAATCGTGACACACAACACACTCATATACTGTTAGCTAAATCCTAAAAGGACACAGATGCTTTCCCAGTCTTATTGGGCTAATGAGTACAGGATTACCCATGGGTAGTGGGTACCAAGACATAAATTGTGCATTCTTCCTAATTCAGATATTTTACTGATAGCCTGCAAACCTAATAATAATAATAATAAAGCTTTATTTATATAGCACCTTTTAAGACAGCGTCACAAAGTGCTTCACAAAAGAAACAATAATAGTAAAACATCACACAAAACATGACATTTTAAAACAATGTGAAAGAGTAATTAAAATACGAGCAAACAAACAATTAGGTAGACAGTAGTAAGAAGCTTAAGGCAGAGGAACAATCAGCAAACACAATCAAGACAAACCTAAAACTTGTCCTTTACCGATCTACTAACATGCACAAGTCGACTGAATTGACATTAATCTTTCAGGTCTTCTTTAAATAGATTGCCATATTTGAAACCCTGAGAAGACAGAATGGTAGCGTGCTAACGTAAGTATAAAAACACTGAGCGCAGCCAGCATTACCCACTCTGCACTTTTCCAAATGAAACCAGGTGACTGATTAAGCATCGATATCTCATACATTGTTCTTACAACTTACTTTATAGTAAATCCAATAATCACAAAGTAGAGGAAATGTACAGTATGTAGATGAAGATGTGTGTACAAGTCAATATTAGTAAAATGTTACCAATATTTCCAATCCAACAATGTAATCTTTAAATGGTGTAACAGTAATTCTGGTGCATTTATCTCTCTCTATTTTATTTCTAATCTATTCTTTATTTCCCTTTCTTATGCCTTATGAAAGCTCACCTTTGTGGATTAACCCATTTTGGGCTTTAGCTATTGAAAAATAGCAGATCTACAAGCTCATGTAGCGCGCCACCGAGTCAGAGTGGCGCACTACGAGCTTATAAAGACAGCTTTTTGAAAAATCAAAGAACGACTGACATAGAAACATGGCTTTTTCAGAAAACTGTCAGGATGTAGAAGACATTAATAGAATCTGATCTCAGGTCAAAATGGGTTAAATGTGCTACATACTGACTAGACCTACAAACATTTTAAAAACAAAACATGAGCCCAAGGCTGCATACCAGAGTAAGTGTTGGTCGTGACTCATGGATATGGACAAATCAGTGTTGGCAGAACACTGAACAAGATAGAAAAACATTTTCTATCCTTAAGTTGAGAATGTAGCCTACATGTAAAGATGACAGTTCAGAATCTCAGATCAGATAGGAAACAGGACAGGAAGTGCAATTAGGTGCTCTGGCTGCACCTCTTCAAACAGAGAGGGCAGAAATGCTGGGGATCACAGATGGAGAGAGAGAGAGAGAGAGAGAGAGAGAGAGAGAGGGCGGGGGCAGAGAGAGAGAGAGCAGTGGGAGATGGTTGAATTCAAAGACAGAGTGAGAGAACAGCAGAAGAAGGAAAGTGACGAAGGAATCCAACACATCTCACAGTGTATAGAGAAAAAGTCAAGCTTCGCAGAAATCAGGGCGCGAGGCAATTTTTCACTTTCAGTCCTCTCGTTTCTTTGCCTGACTGACAGCCGCTCTGAAATACAGATGTTGGCCAGGAAGATTCAGAGTGACAAATAGAGATAGCACGGGGAGAGAGAGAAAGACAGCGAGAGAGAGAGAGAGAGAGAGAGACAGATTTACTGCAAGACAGAGAGAGATTGTCATCATCATGTGGAACAATGACCCTCTAACGGAGGAGGCCTGTCGCTGTATTTCCAACACGGCTGAAGAAGGCTGAAGGAGGAGGAGGAGGTGCCATCCTGCCTGCCCTTCTGCCAGCACCTCAGTCAGACTTTCAGCATCTGCCAGAGTGAAGGACGGTCGGTGCCATGTGCTGTTCAGCAGAGAGTCTGATGTTTGGCTGTCACACTGAGGCCCTCTATTCTGCCCTGTGTCACTTTATAAACGGGATTTAGGCCCCACTACCAACAGACAACAAACTCTAACAGCACACACACACACACACACGCGCGCATACATACACAGACCCTCTTTCTCTCTCACTCTCTGTAACACGCACTGGCGTACGCGCGCAAACACACACACACAAACACACACACACACACACACACACACACACACACACACACACACACACGTATCAGTGTGCGATAACTGAATGAGGCTCTAACCTTCACAGCTGCGGGTCTGTGGACAGCTGACTCCGTTCTCTGGGTCTCTGTTCTCCCTCTGTCTCTTTACTCACTTCCAACCATGTCTACCTCCTCTCCTCTGCTATGCTTCCACAAAACAGACCTGTAATTTTCACAGCTGTGTCTTTGGCCTTGTGCCATGGCGGGAGAGAGAGAGAGAGAAAGAGAGAGCGTGAGAGAGAGAGAGAGAGAGAGAGGAAGGGGGCTGGGTAATGGATTTTTAGAAGACTGCACTAACAGAACCCTGCTAATCCCTGGGCCCATTGGGATTCACTGGTCACACCAACTAGTGAAATATTCAGACAAGTGAAACAGATTGAAATACCAGCCCAAGCCAGGCGCATTCAGCATGAAATATACATGTATTGTAGACACACAATGCCAAAACGTCCTATAACTTGTCACAAGCACATCACAGAGAAGATTCAGTTATCCATCATTCCTACTAGTATAACTAGTAAGTTACTTCCAGCAACTTTGTATGCCTGATATTCTACTGTTTGCATAAGGCTGTATGAAGTATCCTTTAGTTACTTTTCAGTCCTCTACCCCAAAATAATGCTGCCATTGACTCACGACCCCAACCTAACCCCAGAGGTAATTCTATGCACATAAATGTGCACTTGGTGCACACATATATAATGTATTATTAAGCCTAGGGCTATTCAACACATGTATGACACAAACAAAAATAACACATAACAAAAATATTTACGGTTAGTAATTGATTTACTATATTAACACGACTTTTGCGGGGAAATTTTTCAGAATAAAGGCGCTAGAGTGCCAAGCAGATGGGCAGATTTTACTATGAAAAGTCCCGCCTTCCATTGCCCCCCAAAACCCGGGAGGTATAATGTTCCATTACTACCTCACGCTAATAAGTCTGATCTTTCTATAGACTAATTCAGAAACGGGTCTCATGGTCGCAGCTTACGTATTTCCTGTAGGCAGAGACGACATAGCTGCGGGGTAAACCTGCACCTTTTCTACGACAGTGAACTGTGTAGAGTGATTGATGTTAGTCTGCCTCAAACGTTATTCTTTTACCTGCTTTTTACTAACACTAACATTACAAAGATGCCCAGAACATCGGGATGAACCTGTGTAGTTTATGACCGCTCCAACAGTAGTGGCAACATTCCAAAAACAAAAAAAACGGAATGTCAAAATATCCACCGCGGTGGCCGAGACCAGAGCAATAGAGTAATGGTTGAGACGAAGCAGTGAAAGGTCCTGAAAGATACATAACGTCAGTCTTACCCAATACCCAATCTTTCTGTTTTAGGAACACAAGGCTGCTGTACTTTATACCTCATACTTTAAATGCTTAGTATGAGGTATAAAGTACAGCAGCCTTGTGTTCATAAAACACAAGGCTGTGGGTAGGCCCTAAAATTATGGTCGCAGGAATAATTTGGGGTACTTTTGATTCCGGCCTGTCTGATGACTACAAATCATTGACTACAACATGACGTAAATTACCATCCACTCCCGACCGGATCATAAACCCGAATGATACCCAGGCTATGATAATATCTCATCAATTATAAGCTGGCAAACATATAGGAAAAGAGAATTGATCAACACAAATTCATGACTGGAATTGGATAGTTGGTATTTCAACAGTCACTTCGATGTAGGCAATGGTTCACAAGCACTTATTCCTCTCAAAAGTTTTGGGGACAAAGAAAGGTTGGCTGCGTTAAATTGATGTCTTGTTATGTTATATTAGTCAGATGATACTGTTGATTGTTGTTCTGTGCCATATCTTCCAGGGACAATTACCCACTGTGAATGTGTTCTAAATACGTTAAAATAAGAAATAACCAGTAAGACGCCCTGAGGGCGAGAAGTGACCTCGAGGTTGTGTGCACGCATCCACCTGGGTGACAGCAGACTGCTGCAGTGCTGGGCGAGCGCTGGCGCTTTGGCATGGGGGGTCAGATCAACATATGGAATGAATTCTGTACTGGCCATATATGGATCGTGTACAGGGTTTGATGAGGTCAGATCAACATATGGAATGTCAGGACATGTCAGCTCCATATATATAGAGATCTAAGGGTGGCAGCGGGGGCAGGGTCTTAAGTGTACAGGGTTTGATGAGGTCTGGCCATATATGAAGTGTGTCTTGAGTGTACAGGGTTTGATGAATTGAATGGACAGGCATCAGTCAAAAGGGAGACATCGAAGAGGAAGGACAGATGGGGCAGGATCAACATAAGGAATGTCAGAACTGGTCAGCTCCATATATGGAGATCTGATGATCCAGTCTTCTCCAATCTGTATGGCTATCCAGGGTTTTGGGTCGTGATCTTTATACTGTATATGGAAATGGCCATAATAAATAAATGGCGTGACGTGTCACGAGGCATGAGGGACTGACGGCCATATATGGTTTTGTGACGTGTCACGAGGCATGAGGGACTGACGGCCATATATGGTGGCGTGACTGACGGAACGACGGACAGGTTTTCATAATAATCTCCGACCTATGGTCGCAATAAGTAGATAATAAGCAATGTTATTAATAAGCAATACTAGCCTCTGTTGCTGGTATACAATATGGACTTCTTCTGGAACATTTTTGCCAAGACTAAAATGCCCATGGTGTCTGTCTATTGCCTGTTTGACTGAACATGGGCGTATATAGTTAGGATGATAGAGTCCACTTTGTGGTTTGCACGGATTAACATTGACGCTTGAATGGTAATCCTTTGTGGTGAAAGTTGTATCTATGCTTATTTTTGTGGCTGCAAATCTAAATTGATCTTGACTTTTTTTTTACTTGAATTTCCAGGGCAATTGGTACGTACTATGAGAGCTTAGATGGAGCTTGTTCTGAGGTAAGCAGATAACAAAGATATACTAAAACAGAAAGATACAAAGTCATTTTTAAGTCATACAAATTGCATTCCATTTGATTATATTCCAATGATTTGTATTAACAGCCTCAGCCCTCTTTCGTCTAAACTTTAACATATCTATCCAATCACTATCCAACCACATGTTGCCTAAATAGATGGGTAGCCTACCCCCACCCCGTCTTTATTACAGCAGTGAATGATAAAGACAGCTGAGATATCTACTGTATGTGTCTCATACTTTAGACACACAACAGGGCACTTCTACAGATATACTGGGATTTTTATGTCCTGGATTTATGTCTAGCTTTATGCTGGTGGTGTGCCGCTATGCTCCATGACATCAACCTCATAGGCTAGGCGTATCATGTTGTGATACTGGTCAGGCTCCTACTTGGCCTCACCCCCCGAACCCACCTCACTCCTGTCCACTTTGACAGGCTGGAATGGCTTAGGGTCGACGACAGAGTACAGCATCTTGCAATGGGTCTGTCTGGTCCACAAGATTCGATACACCACCAAGAGACCCATGAACCTGTCTAGATACTTCCTTAATGTTAAAGAAGTCCACACCCACAACACCAGAGGGAGTGCAACGAACCATGTACAACCCAGATTCGGCACAAACAAGGGACCAAATTATTTTCGCTCCTATGCCACCAAAATGTGGAACGCGCTACCAACAGTCATTAAGACATGTGAATCCCTTGACTCCTTCAAAACCTCTCTCAAAGAGCACCTATGGACGGCTGCAATTCGAAACTGGCCCCTGTAAAATCTGAATCCCCCCCACCGCCCCCCTTTTTTCCCCTCACTGTATATGTTTCTTTTCCCTTTTTACCTCCTTTATGATGAAATCCTGTTCTGTTCTTTGACTATATAGAAGTGTCTATTTGTACGTCTCTAAATGTTTTGATGAATTGAACATGGTGGACCCTCTTGTAAACAAGAGTAATGCTTAAGTGGGTCGTCCACTCACAGTTAACAGTCTTTGTATTGAGTTTGTGCTTGAAATGTACTGTAATTCTGCAAATTCTGCAATAATTCTGTTAATAAGATTTCAATCAAAAATCAATCAATGTTGCTGAGAAGAGAGAATAGCAGACATAATGTAGCCAATAGCTACAGACCCTTTTCATTGCAGACTTGTTGACATGCCATTATCTGGTGTGTGTCTCATTTAGGCGGTTCTATACAGAATGTCATTGAAATTAAATCATGAAGATAACTGAGCAGGAGATGTCCATGCTATACTGTAGTATACACCGTGATGCAAAGATGCAATGCAATACAATTTTTAAACTTCAGCTACAATCAGCCAATAAAATCATCACAAATGTGGTACACACAGACACACAAAGCTGGGCATAGGAGGGCCTCCAGAATTGCTGTGAAAACAAGGTAAATTTGAAATTTCCCAAAACTATTAAGCAGCTGCCAGCCTGGATCTACTGGCATTTAGTTATTGTTGCTGTATTGTTTAATGGTTTGAGGCTGTTTTTTTTCTTCAAAAAGAACATACATTATTCAACCGAAGCCAGCATTTTGGCCAAGAGGAATTTTATACTACTGTAATAGGCTACACACAAGGCCTAGATTTAATCTAGCATGCAAGCCTATACATTCAGTCTATCATGCAACAGCAATATTGCCATTAACCATCTTGTGATGCAACCATATCCCACGGTATATTTTAGCTACGCACAAGTGACTGCCACAACTTCTTTTTCTGTGACCACTGTACCACATCAGACTGGAATAAATAGTAGCCAATACTAGCCTACTACTCATACGATTTGAACAAAGACTTGCACAAACTTTAAATCTGCTTCAGGTGGTGACCAGTATAGGTGATACCGTGTAGGCGATACTGTACCATTGATCTTTTATTCCAGCTGGTTGGGCCACTTGGGTGTCAGCGCTGACTGGATATAGTCAGTCAGTCCACACTCTTTATTGATTGTAAAAATTAGTTGATGGCTGTTTCTCTCCCCAGTGACCGTGAACTGTAGACCTGTGCTGACAACCATGTCCATAGACAACTGACCCAGTCGCGTACAAACGACAAATGACTTTTACACAGCTGAGAGAGAGAGAGAGAGAGAGAGAGAGAGAGAGAGAGAGAGAGAGAGAGAGAGAGATGGGTCAGGTGTATCGTTCTCGCAAGTGAAGGAAAACAGTGGGCGACTCGCCACCACTCACTCACTCACTCACTCAGTTGAGTTGCGTTGATCTGTCCCGATCCACTAGAACGAAGCCTTTCTCGAAACTGCGCGATTAGTCCCAGCGTAAAGATGCCAGTCGTTTGCAATATAAACTACATATTTGTGTGTTGTTAACATACATAAACTCAGGTGTAAATCGCCTTCATTCGCGCTTTTGTAAACTGCGACTCACTTCAGCGTGTTTTTACATAACAGCATCATCCGCTTTTATGTTGACGCATCATGTTGCGAAAACATGGAGTTTCTTAAAGGGCCACGGACTCACCCTCCACATGTCAAACTGTACAGTCCCACCCGGATGGCCTAATTAATTGACACATGGTCGTGCATGACTTGTAATGTCTTGCATGTTCTTTACATAGCTAAATTAACAGCTACATGATCTGCTTGAGAAAATTGTCCATTTAGTGTCCTCCTGTACGTCCAACAAGTAGCCTGCAAATTAATTAATACTTGAGGGGGGACTTTGTTAAATGGGTCTGTGGCCCCTTTTTCACTGGTTGTTCTGTTTGGTTGGGAACTGGATATCAGTTCATAACCAGTTTTTAGTTCATGAGCCAGAGCTCCAAAATTGGAATGTTAATTATGAATTGAGTGTGCAAAACCATACCTATATTAAATTGTTATCACCATGAAACGTCAGTTGATTACTTACACAAAGACAATGATTTATTGTTTTCCCAAATCTTAAATTTTTAAATACCGGTATGCAAATTAGGCATTATAGCCTATAGGAAAATATGCAACAAAGAATATATATGAAAAAGCTACTACTGTGGAAGGGTTATCATATATTAATTTAATATAGGTATGGTTTT
The DNA here is from genome assembly GCF_963924005.1 of Protomyctophum bolini. Lineage (NCBI taxonomy): Eukaryota > Metazoa > Chordata > Actinopteri > Myctophiformes > Myctophidae > Protomyctophum > Protomyctophum bolini. The sequence continues at coordinate 8,430,143 of NC_137876.1, read as the reverse complement.
GCCCACTCAATTCAAAATTAACGTTCCAATTTTGGAGGTCTGGCTCAGGAACTAAAAACTGGTTCTGAACTGATACCCAGTTCCCAACTGGTGGAAAGGGGGTCTGTATGTAGTCATTGTACTGTAGTTATTTGGCGTTTTCTTTCCTCACTATTCTCCTTAAGTGATTCCCAAATAGGATACACATAAATCCAAGAGCCAAGTGCTGAAATAACACATAATGTTTGCATATATTAACATTTAGCTGACTGTGGATAATAGTAGGAGCAGAGGCAGTTGCTGTCATATAAAGATAGCATGTGGGCCACCTGCTATGGGGCTTTCACGACAGGCAGGCACTGGCAGAAGTGGGTTTGTTGGTTGGTTTTAGAACATTGGACTCGAAATATTTGTGTTAATTCTAGCTTGAGTTAGAGTTAGACACACAAGGCGGGGAAGAGAAGAGTCCCTTTTCAGAAGGTTACTGTATAGCCTATATCTTCCTTCACCAGGCCATTCTGTCTGGCTGGCTCAGGGCTGGCTTCTTTAGTAGCCTGCTAGTCTTTCCTGATTTTTGAGTGGTGCAGAGCTATAAGTGTGTCCCTGTGGCTGGGTACCTGGTTCCCTGTGTCCCTGGCTGGGTACCTGGTTCCCTGTGTCCCTGGCTGGGTACCTGGTTCCCTGTGTCCCTTATTACTCAACACGTCTTTGCATCGTTTCATCTTCACATAACCCCTCCAATGCATGGCTTCTGAAGATTACGTCATATGGCATGTTTGTTTAGAGTATTATTCTACGTTCACAGTCGAGCAGATATAATACAGTCTACCATAATTTTCAATGGAAGCCTGGTGAGTGGAGCGACATTATGATACAAAGATACATCTGACATTTGTGGCTCCTGCAAGAGCTACAACAGCTACAAAGCAACATTATGACGTAAATCGTTTGCCAGTTAAGTCTATGGACTTTGTGGTTATTAGCCTACAATGTTTGTTTAGAGCACTTAGGTCAATCGTTTGCCAGCCAAGTCTATGGACTTTAATGTTTGTATAGGGCACTAAATGGCAATGTAAGGCGTGTCAGTCAGGCCTAGTATGTACACCATGGGCTTCAATATAATACTGTCTATATAGAAGTTAGCTCACAATCACAAACTTCTGTGCATACTCCCTTTTCAGGAGCTGCAAGTGGCTTTGCTGTGGGAGCATTCAAGTTCAACGCACTTCTACTAATGTAGCTCCCCTCTGAGTCCCCTTCCTTCCCAGCTGTCTCGGTCCCTTAGACTAAACTTGGGTGCGGGATTTAAGACTCAGTCTCTGTCCCCTCCGAGTTACAACTGCCTAGACTTGTTAGATCTCTATATAACTCTGTCTGATTCCTGTTCCTTTACATACAGTACATGCATACATACATACATACATACCCACATACCCACATACCCATACATGCCATAGTTACGTCATCAGCCAATCCCTGATTGGCCGAGCAAGCGACGCCACCAACCATACACAATCCCTGATTGGCCGAGCGCCGCCACCGACATACGCAGCCGATTACAGTATACTTGCACGCTCTGCTCGCACAAGTAATGACCAAACGACAAACGTACCATATAGTTACGTCATCAGCCAAATACACAATCCCTGATTGTTGGTATCAGCCAAGAACACAGGAGTCTATCTCATCAAAATGTGCTAGACCCCTGGGAGATGGATTGCTGCCACACCATATACCATCATACTGTATATAGTATGTACCTGTGTCTGTCTGTGCGTGCACAAACAGGCAGACAGGCAACAGACAGGCAAAAGGCTGTTAATTATTCATATGCCTGGTTGCCTGGTGGAAAAGATGTCCAGGAGCCTGTTGGTCCGATCCTTGAGGCTGCGGTACGGTACCACTTGCCAGACGGCAGCAACTAAAACAATCCATGGGTGTGATAATCCTATACGGCTTTACTGACACGATGACTGGTGTACTGTACATATCCTGGATTGAGGCGAGCTCAGATCCACTGACTCTGGGCTTATTGCATGGCCCTCTGCAGTGCTTTGCGGTTGAGGGCAGGGCCGTTCCCATGCATCCAGTCAGGATGCTCTGGTGGTGCCTCTGCAGTATAGGATCATGGGCCCCATGCTGAACCGTTTGAGCCGCCTGAGGGTAGGGGAGGTGCTGTGCCTTTTTCACCACGTGGCTCTCACTTCAGAACATTACGGATGTATATGACCTTTGTAACACCTTTCTGAGGGCTAGAGCACATTTTCTGTTTCAGAACCGTTTGAAGTGATAGCTGTTATTTGCTGGGGGCAAATGTAAAACGTTTAGTCAGTATAATGCATTGTCACGGACAACATCAGTTGTGCAGTTTCTAGCTGCAGCCCGTAGGAGACAGTTTTTCCGTGTTTGAGTTCACATAATCGCATTATCACATATTAACATAATCACACGTGTTCAAATGTTGTTACTCACTTCTCATGTCCCCTGTATCACTGATGTTACATCAAATCAAAATGTGAGAGAGAACACATTGAACAAGTTCAATGTTGTATAGTCATATGATTTACCCTTAAATTCACCCTAAAACATAATTCAATTTATTTAATTTGAATAACTGTCAATCGTTCATTTGTGACCAACAAAACTGCATTGCAAAGCTAGAAATTACTTATATCCCAATAATTGTCTTTGTGGAACAGTACAAGCTCAGAACATGTTACAATGTGTGACACATTGTGAGCTTGTAGATCTGCTATTTCCGTAAATTCTTGACGTTGTTTTTGTGGCTTTTGTGCCTTTATTGAAAGTCACAGTGAAGACGGACAGGAAAGAGGGAGAGAGAAGGGGAGAGACATGCAGCAAAGGTCGTCATGAACGGGACTCGAACACGTGACACGCTGTCAGGCCAGAGCCTATATGTGGCATGCGCCTGGACCACTAGGCCAGCGGGCATTTTTTACTTTTTTTTTTGTGGAAATTGTTTGACATTCTTCGTCTATAATGAATGCCCACACTTTGACAGCTTTGACAGTGAATATGATCAGTACAGAAATGTATTTGTAAAAAATAAAATATCATACTGTCCTACAAGGTCAGTCTTGCACAGACCAGAGCACCAGAACAATCTGTCTTAAATGTCTTATCTCTCGTATTGGATTCTTCCTTGAATATTATTCATTTACTGATTCTTCTAACACGGTATTTAATCTAAGGTGTAAAGTCATGGTTCCTATTGGGACCACGACATTAAGGGGGGGGGGGGGGGGGGGTGATGCCCCACACACATAATGAGTAGTGGATGTGCTTGCCTATTGCCTAACTTTCATCCTGTAGGTGAGCCTGGGTAGGGCATTGGCCTGATGGCTGATGGGAGAGCACCTGGGCCCGGTGTCTCCCAGAGGCTATAACTACACCACTCATGCCAGTTGAGAGAGAGATCCAGAGGAGGCAGCTAGACCTGCTGCCTCCACTCCCTGCATTAGCCTCCATGCCTCCGTTCCTTTATGTTTGATTGTTCTTTCCATCCACACATGCACCACACCATGTATCACACATCCATACACTACACCTACACCACTGACTCACTGACTACACACTCCACACCATTCGTTATGTTAAGTACTGCAGTTCTTTTTAGTTCCTTGTATAGGCCTATTATTTAATAAACCATATATTGTTCACCTTTCGCACGTCTCCTGCTCCGAATGTTTGTCATGGCAAGAGCCAGCCATGACAAAGGGTATTTGTCTGTACTGAGTGGCATCTTCACCACAGCTGAAGATCAACGGGTAACAAAACAAGGCAGTGGTTTTCAAACTGTGGTTTGGCACTTAGGACCCATAAATGGATGATAGCAGGGCGGGATGTTGGGTCAACAAAATGTGGTGGGTCCTGCAGCTCCTGGTCCACAAGTACATGATCCACAGGTGGGTTACAGCATGGATATGTTTGGCCATCCCTGGGGTATGGGAACCTCCTTGCAACCCTTTTCCTTTACTACACATAATTCATCCCCTGGAAAGTGGTTTGTCACAATATGACACACCAAGGGAAATATTGAGCCGGATCAAAGTCCAACCAAACAACCATCCTGACATCAATCTGTCTGAGTTAGAACAGCCATGAGAGCTGAATGTGGAGTAGAGGATTTGTGGCAATGAGCTGCTGATCCATCATCTAGGCAGGTGACTGTAGCTATAAGTCCTGTCTGTGCAACGCTGATGGACAGAGAACATTCACTCTCACAAATCACAGAGAGAGGGATGAGAGAGGTGTCATATTGAAAAAGTGAACTGGAGTCAGATAGAGAAGGATGGAGAATGATAATTCCTATTCCTGAGAGATTACTGATGGATACTCATACAAGATATAGTTATTAATCACGTCACAAACGTGATAAAATTGGCATTTGATTAAACTCGGACAGCCATTTATTGAAACAAATGTATCCATTATGAAAATACCATGGATAATGAATACATCTTTCATTTGACTATCAGATCTTATACCTTTCTTACCATTGAGGAAACAATTTGCCTATGTGTGACTGTATGATAAAATTTAAACAAAGCAATACTGCCTCATCAAAGTTGGTATTGTGACTTTATATATTGGCAATTACTTGCATGAGAGGAGGAGAGGTGATGGAGCTCAGCTCCTTTAGCAGAGTTTGAGGGCCTAATGGAGTTAAGGTTTTGTCCCAAGCGCTTTTTACTACTTTTCGGTTCAATATTTTTGAATCAACACACAAAATTTAAGTTGGGTGGTTTCCTCCCGCCTTATGCTATAGTAATGCACTTAACCCCTAATTCACTATGAAAAACAAGTCCCTGGTTCAGAACTTGTAGGTACAGTGAGCACAACTAACATCTTTAGATGCAAGGTGTGTGAATTTATAACCTGGGTATGCTAGTTCACTATTAAAATAAAGTAGCTACAAGTTTAATGATTATCTGGGCCTGTATTATGGTGGCAGTTCTGTGTACACATGGTATACAGTAGGTACTTTGTATTGTCTGTTGAACCAAAGTAACATTATACGAAGTAAAGTTTTTCTGTGTTCAGTTAACAGTCTATGCCACCTGTATGATAGTATCATATCACATTTGTATGACAGTTACTGGTGAATGTTTTAGTATCGGATAAAAACAAGTATTTAAATAGACAAAGAAATCAGAGGTAATGATGTCTTAATTAAACGTAAGTAAACTTAAATACAGTCCAGCAGTAATTACAGTATGCCCACTGCAAAACCGTGAATTATGGATGCTAAATTGTTATATTTAGGGCACGATTTAGAAACCTCATTGCTAACACACATTCTTCTAGTCCGTGCAAAAGACTTTGATCTCGTTGTTTTTACTGGTTAAGTAATGGTTATAATACAGTAGTCCAAAAATGCTAAAACATTTTTTTTATTTTTTGCACAGAAAACCATTATTGCTACATCGAACTTAAAATGTAATTGCCATTTCTTGTATTGTTGTTGCCCGTTTATATTATTGTTACATGTCAGGGACTACTGATGGAAAGCTGAATCCAGTGTATTTACATTACAACATGTACATACCGTTCATTAATACACTGTCCCTTCCAAATAAACTGTATTGTAAAGCTTATCAAAAACACTTTTCTACACAGATCAACAGCAGTTTCAATATAATCTATCCAGGTTATATACAAAAAAACAACACATCATTTACAATGGGGAATGACAGAGTACCATCATCAATAGGGCTTTTACTTTACACTTTATAGATGCCGAATACGACAAAAGAAACGGGACTAAACTCAGTAACAGAAGGCAGTTAAATCTCACGGCTGTTTGTGTCACAACAGCTGGAGTTGCTCATTCAAATGTATGTATTGTGAAAACTCCTCTGCTCATTCATTCACCGTTTTTCACCGTTTTACACATTAAATGTTCACAGTGCAATTAGTATATTTTAACCTGAAATTAAATTCCATCATATGGAGGGTGATCTCTCTAAGCTTTCTTGCCAAGGACCAGAGGAAGACAAATACGGCATTTAGGATTTCTAATGTGAAAATCTTAACCCAACACTGATGGTGGATATTGGAACCATTTCCATTTGTATGTAGTGGCCTCTGTCATGTCATGTTTTACTGTTGTAAAACAATGGCATAGTAATAAAAAATCACTAGACCATAAACAAGTTTAAGTGCCAGCTGGACAATAGAGAAGAGCTACAGTACAGCAAATGCTTGTCATGTTGATGCTGAAACTGATCTTGACATGGTTCAGAATATCCAGTTATGCATCAAAAATTGTGTTATTATGTGCTATTTCAGCTAAATGTGAATCTAACAAAACATAATTATAAGCCTATTCAATACTACAAGCAGTAAGCAGCAGAGATCGATGTCCATAACAAATAAATCATACATCTCAATGAACTATTTCATGACACAATTTGTACTATTTAAAAAGATATACAATATGACCGATCAGTCAATCCAAGGAAAAATGTGGGCTGAAATCTCACAAAACTACATGAATCATGACAAAAACAGCAGCTTGTGTAAGGCCTTTGGGGTGTGTGTGTGTGTGTGTGTGTGTGTGTGTGTGTGTGTGTGTGTGCCCATATCAGGTCCACCTATTTGAACATACTGTTAAAAGATCGACCAATGATGAGCCTGCGAACCTCGCTTGTGCCTGCCCCAATTTCATACAGCTTGGCATCTCGTAGAAATCGGCCCATGGGGTAGTCATTGATGTAGCCATTGCCACCTATTAGGAAGAAAGGGAGAAAAAAAATCTATGTTATGATTATGAAGACAATAAGGTCACACACAGAGAATTAACACTGCCATGGACGTAGATCTACCTCTTCTTGCGTTTTCAGTGATTACGCTAGAGGGCACTCTTCGCCAACCTATGAATGATGCTATAACTTCCAGAGAAGAATACGCCCGGAAATCTGATCCAAACAAACTCCAGCCTGTCCACTCCAAAGGTAAAGGATTCATGAAAATGCTAAGGAGGTTGTGCTCCTGCAGGCTCATACATCCAGTCACATCTCCGGGGGTCAGGCTCATACATCCAGTCACATCTCCGGGGGTCTGGGAAGGTGAAAAATCCTCCATCTGATGCTTCGGTTCCTTCCAACTGAGGCTTCGGTTCTGACTCAGTGTCACTGTCCAAGTGTCCATGTGCAGTCACAGTTTGCACATGATCGTGACGTGTTTGTGTGAGTGTGTGTGTGTGTGTGTGTGTGTGTGTGTGTGTGTGTGTGTGTGTGTGTGTGTGTGTGTGTGTGCATGTGCGTGCGCGTGTGAGAGAGAGACGGGACGAGCATGGTTGTGTGCGTGTGTGTGTTTGTGTGCTCCGGTGTTCCAAGTGGCTAAAACATAGCAACCGGTGAACGTGCCCAGATCACGGCAGGAACCACCGGTCCACCACCGCATCCGCCCGCTTCTAGCGGTTTCCTGGTTTTCTGAACAGTACACAGTACACACACTTCTCACTCGCTCGTGTAGCAGTTTTTCCCCCAAGTCAAATTTAGTGTTTTACAAATAGTTTCTTCAAATATAGTGGTTTATAGTAACTATCAAAGTCATGCTGAAACAACAGTGACACGCTGGTAGGAGGTTGAGCTCCCTGGGAGAGGAGCTCCGGTGTCCAGCGGATCAATGCAGCACTCATAGCCGAACAGAGCCGAGAGACATGGTTATGTTAACATAACCATGTTATGTTGATGAAGCAACCTGAATTTAAGACTATTGCTCATTATTCTGAAGAACATATATTGGCATGAAACTAATAATGCAACATGCTGATAAATAATTACGCATGCAGCCACAGACACAACCTGCACGATTGTATCCTAGATAATTAATCCCCGTATGAAAGATGAAGCTGTACATTTTTGCATATCAATTCATTTTCAGTCCCAAATATAATGCTTTAACTGTTATTGGCTACGTTTGTGCACCTGCTTGTCATTCATGCAAAAAAAATAGTTATTTGGATCAGGTGTCTGGTAAATTTAAATAATTCCAGACACAGTGATCGGGAGCGTATCTATTTGCACTAGTTTGGGTCCTGACTCCTGGGCAAACTAAACATCTCATTTATTTTTTGGGTCTCGAGCTAAAACGTTTGGGAACAACTGATCGAAGCCATTGATTTGCACTTACCCAGACACTGAATGCCATCCAGAGCAACCTGAGTGGCATTCTCAGCACAATACAGGATCACACCAGCACAGTCCTGCAATAAAAAAAAAGCTAAATGGTTACTACTGTATATTGCAGAGACATAAAAAAAAATCACCAGTCAGTGATTTAGTCAGCACAGCTTAGTGAATAAAAGTGAAATAGGATGCTGAATAAGGGAATGTCTTGTGAGATTAATAGATCACTTCTAGACAACCTGGAAATGTTTTTGACTGAATAGAAACATAATGAAGAAAAGGCACTTAAGCCGTGTATATAAAAAGGCCAATGAACAAGCTCGTTTATCAGTTATTTTCACTATTTAAAATGAATGAATAAAAAGTTTCAAATACAAAGATTGTTGAGAATTTGCCAGGGTAATGTGGTTACGAATGAAAGACTGTATGACATCATCACTTGAAATAAAATAAATGTGTGTACAATATGCATACACAAACAAAACTACCCAAACTGTTTCAAAGTTGGACGACAGAGTACCGGTAGTAGTGCTTAAAATAAAATCCACTCACCATGGAATTGAAATGTCCTTTGTCACAAGCTTTGGCGACATTATACAGATACTGCCGACAGGAACTTAACCTGGTATACATGTCAGCCATCTTGCCTTGCATCAACTGTAGTAGAAGTAAATATGACACATTAGGAAACCAGTTACTTCCATTCATTTGACCAAATGTCTTTCCCAGGTTGCACATGGTGATTAGTTCAAACCTGAAAGTGTCCAATCTTTTGTCCAAAAGCTTCTCTGACATGTAGGTAGGGAACAGCAAAATCCATGACCGCCTGCATAATGCTGAAAAGGGGGATATTCGTGTTGGAATGTTTGTTAAAATAGCAAACAAATTACTGCGAGTACGAGGAGTAAAAAACATTCACTAAAGAAAAATCACACCCGTGTAAAGTGAGGGGCGCTCTTCACAATCGGCACTTTTCTTCTTTTTTTTTATCCTCGATACGTACATTGCTCAGCCAATCAAATATCGCTATGGGGTGCTCAGCCAATAAAATCATCACTACGGGGTACACACAGATACACAAAGCTGGGCAAAAAAACCCATATCTACCAGTATGTAAAAAAGCTGATATACGAATCACATCTATTTTCGACAAGCGAATAAATTCAGCATTACACAACAATTCTTCTTTAACATCAACCTAGATAGTTTTCTGACCAATCACACGGTCAATGGATACACAAGCACTGCCTTTCTCAAGTGGCTATATGAGACACAAGCATATATACATATTACATATTGCACCATGTAGATTAGTCATGTACTATGCACTTTCTTCTTTTAACTGCAATTGATGAGCCTGCACAAACAAGAATTTCACCCATGTTACCTGTAATGTGATGTGACAATAAAGTTTGATTCTGATTCTGATTCTGAAGCTGACGGCAACGCTAGCTAGCAGGGGACAGTCCAGGCCACATTGTCTAATTGATGCCAGCATGATCAAATTGCCTCCTTGGACGAAACATGAGACAGATTCCTGAAATGCGAAATTCTAAACTGTACTATGAGATGTTAATGAGCAAATGTGAAATGATCGATCAAGTTAGCTGAATTCAGGAAACCACAATCTATAACAGCAGCTAAATACAGTTTGTGCGCGTGTATGTACATAATTTGAAATTGATGTCACTCTTGAGCCTTTGATGATGTTGAAAATATCGAGCATCATAAATCAAAGTCATCTCTGGTAATTCAATTCCAACAGCTGCCTAGGTTAGGCAGGCTGGGAAACTAACACTTATCTGATGAATTGACAATGGAGGACCCTGATGTAAAGTCTTAGCTTAGTGCTGCCGTTATCCTCAGTAGCAGATTTTGTATTGACCTGTACTGTTCTTGAACTTGAACACATTCATGTTTTCCTTTCCTGATGTTATTTATGTGTGTAATTTAAGCAAGCAACTTTAGGACATTGCCTTTGTTATGTATGAAAGTTTCCACAGAAGTATATAAACGTACCAGGCAGGCACACAATAAAGCCTTACTCAAACTATGTAAATTGTTTCAACAGACTTACCCAACGGGTCCTGCTGAAAGTACCAATCTCTCCAGGTCCAGGCCACTCATCATCACATACACACCCTTGTTCAAAGGGCCAAGGACGTGGTGCGCTACAACAAATAAAAACATCTACAGCTTAATGGAGACAAAAATAATTACACACACACAGATCACATAATACAGTCAAATCTGGAATGTTTCATTGTAAGTCTCTTGTTTTGTTTGTTTCTGCTATTTTTTCCAATCTGTAACCTATTGGTTGAACGTTCTTGAAATGCCCCTGTATACCAAAAATCATAATAAACAGATGACAATACAAATGCATACCTGGGACCTTGCAGTCTTCAAAGATCAATTCACAGGTATTGGATCCTCTCATGCCTAGTTTGTCTAGCTTCTGTGCTGTAGAAAATCCTGGCATATCCTACATGAAAGTCACACAGACATAACCTTTTTTGTTAAATAAAACTATTATAATTAAATAACCTTTTTTTGCATTGTCATTGACAATTTTTTTTTAAACGCAATGCATTGTGAACTTGTAGATGAGCTATTCTCTGTCACCTTTTTCCACACAATACAGATTCTATTGTATTACTACATATCTTGTGTTTCAGAAGACTTGCCTTCTCAATGATGAAAGCTGTGATTCCTTTCTGATATGCATCTGGATCCGTCTTAGCATAAACAATCAGGACATCAGCATCTGGCCCATTGGTGATCCAGAACTTGCCGCCATTCAGAATATAGTAGTCACCTGTACAAACCACCATGATCTCAAGTCAATGGTTGCTTTATTGTTAGCCAGGAAAAGGCTATTTAAAATGACTAGACTAAATCCTAGTCCTGTATTTAGCTGATGGTCACCGAGTTATGGAATTTGATGTGTTAAACATGAATAGTGCCCCATGTGTGGGCTGTGCACAATGTATTCTTTTTGTTTGACTATTGTCATGGTAGGTACACCCCTGAACAGTGGTGTTCAGGTCAAGCGGGCCCCTATTTTGGTCAAGAGGCCCACATGTGGCCCATGGTGTGAATATTGTCATGGCAGACCCCTGAACAGTGTTTATGCCAAGTTTGGTGTGGATTGTAGCATTAACAAATATCTTCTTCTTACTAGTATAATCATAGTAACTGACGATCATGGAAAACATTCTAAAACTGGTAATTGGAATCGGGCCGGCACCCTGGCCGTGTTCCTGTGGGTCTCGAACTTCCGGACGGAGTTGCGCCACTCACTTCACACACGTGTGATTTTTTCCTCATCTTTTTCACTCACGGCCTCCAGAAATTCTATTAATATTAATGCCTTCTCCGTTTCCCCACATATGACAAAACATCCCTGCTTCAGAATCACACGCCACTCATCTCATTTTATCTAGAATATTTTCCCCTCACCCTATTCTCTTCTTGGCCTGGTCAGCGGCATTTTTAAATTAATGTTCATGTTGAATGAAACTGCATGCGAGTTTCCATTACTTTACTTTCAGTAGGTTTATGTAATTTCCTGATTTTGTCCACTGGGCTTTTTTCCACTTGCTTCCTTGGCCAGCTGACATCACAACCGTAATGACCCCAGTAAGTACCCCACTCATCTCCCTCCGTACTCAGTGTTCTAGTAGTATATCATTTAGATTGTGGCATGATATTATTGCAGAAAGAATACATGTTTTGTGTGCATGCACATTGTGGGTATGCAGGAATGGCACATTAACTTTAACACATTCTGACCCGAGATCAGATTCTAAAAATGTCTTCTACATCCTGACAGTTTTCTGAAAAAGCTATGTTTCTATGTCAGTCGTTCTTCGATTTTTCAAAAATAGCAGACCTACAAGCTCATAGTGGCGCGCTATGAACTTGTAGATCTGCTATTTTTCAATAGCTGGAGCATAAACATAATGCCAACACACCCAAAATGGGTTAACAGAGGATTGAGGATGATGAATGAATCATATTCTATCATGGAATGGTATCTCACCTTCCTTCTTGGCTCTGAGTTTCATGGAGACGACATCAGATCCAGCATTGGGTTCACTCATGGCCAGGGCTCCTACATGCTCTCCTGTGATTAACTAGTAACACAAAAGCTCATTTTGAGGACAGAAAGGGTAAACTATCCTCTTTTTCCTACCAATTTGTATTTTATTTATTTTCCTAAACAAAGCAAGGCAAGAATACACCGAGCCAGGATTTCCAACCCATTGAGACCTGGTTATGTTCTATTCTCTAGTAAAAAAAAAAAAAAAGAAAAAAAAATAGCAACACAAAGGCAGGGACATTAAAGCTTTTTAGAAAAAGCCGATGCACACCTCAAAAGGTTGACGACAGGTGCGTAGGACAAAGTGCATATATTCAAAAGGGGATCTCTGAATATTCTTCAAATGTTTCGGATTTTATATGGTGGTGTTATTCTATTGTAGAAGAATGTAACAAATGAATGATACCTCATACTGACCTTAGGCAGGTACTTTTCTTTCTGTTCCTCGTTGCCATGGCGCACCATCTGATTGATACACAGGTTGGAATGTGCACCATAACTAAGGGCAACAGCTGCGGACACTCGTGACATTTCCTCCATGACAATGACATGATCTAGGTACCCCAGACCTGTGCCACCATATTCCACTGGAAGAGAGACGGAAAAAAACGATAATGTCGAGTCTACAGTTCAGTTCAGGGCTTTGATAAAAAAGAAAACGCAAGCAAAAGTGTTGGGGTTGAAAGATAGGGTGTGCATTACAGTGTCGCCACACAAATAGGCTATATTTTTGGAGACTTATGAGCTAGCTTAATGGTTAGATCATTGCCTTGCCTACAGCCTTTCAAAAGTGCATTGTGAAGCAAGACAATAATTTGTGGGAGGACCAGGTATTAGCAAGGTGATGATGACAGAGCTGCATGAGTTTTGAATGATGCAGGATTCTTTAAACTAAGGATGACAACTATAATGTATGTATATGAAGCAGTACCTCAAGAAAAAAAAACTACACTACTCTATGAACTACAACAAATTGCACGACAATATTTCATCATTGATAAATATATTATAAACTCGATAATACCTTTTTAATATTGTATCTAACCATCATACCTGGAGCGGTTATGCCAAGAAGTCCCATCTCCCCTGTTTCTTTCCAGAAATCCTAGTGGAAAGACCATCCCAATAATTATATTTAAAAGGCAATGGATCAGTGGTACACCATTAGAAAAACAAACAAAGCTAATCCATATTCAGCCTTGACTTAGGGGTGGGAAACAAAATGGTCTGGGTCCTGACTACTGGCATGAGTTACTATTGATGGTCAAAAGAAACAAAAATAACTGTAAATTGAACATACCCGCATTCTTGGAAATTCATTTTCCTTGTCAATCTCATTGGCATAAGGAGCAAGCTTTTCTGCCAGGAACCTTCGAACTGCCCCCCTAAGCTGTTTAGACAAAATAGATATTCATCAGGTTAATTTAGGTCCACATAAGAACAGGTCTGTACATAACAAGTTACAAAGTGTATAATTACATAGAAATATAGTAATACATGCAACTACATGTTTTCCAGCAGAAAACCCTGCGCGTACAGTATATGGAGCTCCAACATTCAAACAAAACAAAAGTATTTTGATGCTGGTAATGTGTAGAGCACAACAACATCACTACAACTAACACCAGGGTAAAAAAAAGAAAAGAAAAGAAAAAAGTTTGTTTTTCCTTTTTTTTTTTAGGGCTAATGAAAGTTACTGGTATGGTGTGTGTGATATGATTATGAAGTGTGAGATTACCGTAATGACAGCAGTCCTTAATCATATTCTGTCATATTATTTTGGAGAGAAATGAGACAGACTCTGTGTGTGTGTGTGTGTGTGTGTGTGTTTCTCTCCAGCTGTTTCCAGTTCACCTCCCCAACACACACACACACACACACACACACACACACACACACACAAAATCATTCTACAGTTGTGGCCCCCCGTACTAATCTAGTTGAATACCCCTGCTCTAAAAGCTATAAAACTCACATGCAGGGACGAGAGATAAAATATATAATCTTTTATTGCAATAAAAACACTAATTTTAGTGTGGTGAACTTAATTTTAGCGTGGTGAACTTCCACTATCAGCATAATCATGTCCTCACACGCGACTTGAAAAAGCTGTGAAGCCAACCACAGTGTTACTTCCATCCAAGTGTCCAGTGCCAGTAATTAAGTGGGAACTGGGCACATTCTCAAACCTCTACAAGCACAACTAAAGCAAGAGAAAGTTAATGTGCTGACATGTTAGCTCTTCTTCAATCTATTTGAAAAGGACCATGGTTTGACACCTCTAATTCTGTAGGCCACAAGGCACAAGCACAAGTCTAGTACTATTGATGACAGAAATGTGCCATGTATATATATATTTGTTCACCATTGTATTTCTTATAGTTGGTGTGAACCTAGACCTAGAATGCCTGTGATCATTTAATTATACTTCGTAAATGTTCGTGTATCTCAGGCATAGATCTCAGACACAAACACAGACGTCATCACCAATTGACCAGGGAAACGCAAAAGTTTGCAGTCACACAATTGGCAGGTGGTGTGATTAATTACCCAGCACCTATCGCAAAGCACCTGCCAATTGTGTGACCGCAAACTTTTGCGTTTCCCTGGTCAATTGGTGATGACGTCTGTGTTTGTGTCTGTGCCCGGAGAGAAAGATGTCCGTGTGCATCTCTTGAAAAAGTGGAGATAATTCACTAAATACGCGTTTTGTGCCAGAACTTTCACATGGATATAAAACTAGAGGACCATTTTTCACACCACGTTTTTGGAATTATTTAATGGGTGAGTACAAACGGAGCATTTATCACATTTATGCCGCCCATTTTGAACCCGAACCAGGATCTGATGCAAGCGATCTATGCCTGAGATACATGAAAATTTACGAAGTATAATTAAATGATCACAGGCATTCTAGGTCTAGTGTGAACCCTGCCATCCACTTGACTTAGTACCATTCTTAAAACAATTATATATATTTTTAGGGACATTAGCCCCTCCTATGCACAGCTTTTAGTATGCGTGTTGTAAACACAAATGTTCAATGTTGTCCCAACACTAGCTCTGGTCCATAGATCTAATGAGTTTCATTTAGAGCTATGTTACTCTCAACTTCCACCGCTCGCATGAATGCCTCTCCTCTTTAGCGTAAATAAAAAGAACGTTTTTGCTACTCACCAAAACAAAGGCGAGTTGTGTCATTAGAAAGCCTACTTTCCTTTGTGGACACACTCTGAGCCCCCCACCACACGTATAAACAGTACTTTTTGGCCAGAAAGAGATTTTTTTTCACCGGAGGGAAAAAAAGGCAATATCGGTAGAGGGTGCAGTGGAGTAACTAAAAGTATTTTTCTCTCGGTAGAAACAAAATCCCCTTTTGGCCAAAAAGTACAGTTGGTACGTGTGGTGGGGGGCTCTAATGACACAACTCGCCTTTGTTTTGGTGAGTAGCAAAAATGTTCTTTTTATTTACGCTCTAAATGAAACGCATTAGAGCTATTGATCAGAGCTATCCTAACACAAACATTAAATGCCATTGGTAATGAATTTCCAGTTTAACATCATTGTACAAACAAACATTAAATGCCATCGATAATGAATGGCCAGTTTTGACTTTTGAGTCCTTCTTGAGGATAAGAGCGCCCCTCACTTCACACGGGTGTGATTTTGATATTATAGTGATAGTGTTCAGCCCTTATCAGGTTACATTAGGTTGTAGAGTCACTGAGTTTGACTCCATTTCATTCCGGACTTTCATTTGTTTGTGTAGAGCTACAGGCAGTTGGGACTGTGGGACAACCAGGAAATGGTATCATTGGACTTTATTTTATCTATAAGAACAGACTCACACCATGTCCTATTTATGCAGGGGTAATATAATGTGATTACCATTTGAATGCTTGGATATCAGGTTAAATAGGTAGATTCTGTGATCACCTGCTGGTGATCACAGATCACTAGTTCTAAACAGACCCGAAACTTAAGGCCCGGCCCTACCTGGGCCCTCATCAAACCCTGTACACTCAAGACACTGCCCCCGCTGCCACCCTTAGATCTCCTTATATGGAGCGTACCCGTTTTGACATTCCATATGTTGATCTGACCTCATCAAACCCTGTACACTCAAGACACTGCCCCGCTGCCACCCTTAGATCTCCACATATGAAGCTGACCTGTTCTAACATTCCTTATGTTGATCAGACTCTGTACACTCCACGCCCCATATATGGCCATTACAGAATTCATTCCATATGTTGATCTGACCATTCCATATGTTGATCTGGGTGCCCAGCAGTCTGCCGTCGCCCGTGGGCGAGTTACTGGTATATTTAAGATTATTATCGAGACGATGTTGTGAATCACACAATTATTTATTTTTAGCCAGGATAACTAAACCACGGCATGACACTTTCATATAACCATTCATTCAGTGACACCTCATGCCCTGTAGATGGCATTGGCATTCTGGAAGAGACTCAAAGGATAAACACGATCACTCAAAATGTCCCTGTGAGCAAGTGGACCCCAAAACAAACCATGCCAGGACCCTCCACAGAGCTGCCAGGACCCTCCACAGAGCCGCCAGAACACCGTCACAATAGGGCTCAAGCATCTCAGGCCTGTACCATTCAATCTGAACACGGCACAAATGCGCTTGCCTACTTTTGGCGTATATAATGATGAATGACTCATCATCTGACTTTGACCCCTTTTTCATCTCTGTGTATCCAGTATACAGTATTGCATTAATGCATGGGCATCACTGTACTAGATTCGAGTGCTCTTTCAACCAACCCCATTTCATGTCTTTCCCGGCATAGATTGAAATGGGGGGGTGTCACTTCATTTATTCACTGTTCCTATTGAAACACTGGTGGTCTTAGAATTGTGACTATTAGCTCCCGGTCAACTTGATCCACAACTGAGGTCAACTGAGCCTCCATAGCATTGTTATTACTTTACATAGCATGATAGGATGTCAATTGTTTTAATTGTTACCATAGTGCAGTAGTCCACTTGTATAGAAGAAGCCTGTGTGTCCACTCATTTATTCATTTTTCTATTTAACGAACCTTTAGTTTTTAGGGTAACCAATGTGAGCAACCTTTCACCCAATCAAACACTTCATAGTCAACCCCGCCCCCACCCTCCTCCCCTTGTGTCTGTAGACGAGACGTCTTCCCTCTGTGTTGTGTTCTGTTGACGACTTGACGTATCATTTCCTGTACTAATAATCTGAAGTGTCCGCTTCCCTTGTGGGAAAACAAGACTGCAGTTTGTTCTCCTGCGTTTTACTAAACACTAGTAAACACGTGTCGATAGTGGTGACTGGCGAGTGAGTAGTGGTGGGGTGATGATGAATATTTTTTGTGTCAAATGACCCTTGTCTTGTAGCAGCGATGGTTGAATGAGTGAGAAGAAACGGAGGTAGGCAGGCAGGTTGCAGCCTTACGAATCCAGCTTTATTGTCAGGATTCACTCAGTACAACAAGGCAGAGGCACAGGCTGAAGGCCCCGTGCCCCCAGATGGAGTCACATCATAGTAGCCAATCTATGTGAACTCCAAACAGTGGTCCCAAACATTGCCATATATTCACTTCACAAAGTCCCCCTCCGGATTCAAACAGGCTGCCTCCTATCTATGGGAGCCAATCAGATTGTTGCTTTCACCGGATCTTCCTGTAAGAGGTAGACGGGACATCTGGCATGTAGCTCATGTGGCACAGTGACTATACGGTTTATATCAATAGGACTAACTAAATATCAATACTATATTATAAAGTATGCAGAACCTTATTTAACACATAATGTCACAAAGGTAGAATGTAATATATTATTAACAGGTCTAACTGATTGAATCACAAATACATTGTAGGCTAGAGAACAGAGCAGGAAGCTCCCTGAACACACAGCTGTTGGATTGCAGATTTCATCAAGATTAGAACTGTCCCGTGACCCCCTGGGGTCTTGACAGCTCCTAACAGTAAGGTTGCCAACCGTCCCGTAAAATACGGGTTTGTATCGTATTTGACAACTAAAAGACCTGTCCCGTAATTAACCGATACGGGACGCACTTAATCCCGTATTTTGGGGTCGTGGAAGAATGACAGCGCGTTATGGTGATTCTCAGTCGCTCACATGCGGACACTCACACATACACACACAAGCAGAAGGGGCAGCCATCTGAGCTATGGGAACAGGAGGAATACATGGAACCTGCTGTCTAGAGAGGCGCTAGGCACAGCTCATTGGTCAGTACTCTTCATAGGCATGCAGCAGAGCCAATCACTATGCAGTGTCGTATCTTAGCAACTATTTCACCAGGCTCCCGGTCCAAAACATTGAAAAAACTAATGGATGCTGTTCACAGCCAAACATCTTATCTACCTCAGAGTCAGAAAGTTCTAGTAGTGAGATATAACTAAAAAAGAAGAAAAACTAAGTGCAGAGCTGAGTGGGAAAAAGATTCGGTGGATTTTTATGAAACAAAAGCTTTGCAGTTTGAAAGTGGATATTCAACCTTTCCCTACAGCTGCAATGTTGGTGAGTTTAATGTCGTTTAATACAAGCAGATGCAAATTGGATGAATGGGGAGTCAATGGATGGTTTATGGCAAGTCACTTCATATCATTAGGCTATAATAAATCTAGAGTTGCAAATTGCAAAGGACTGTGCTGTCATCATGTGCCAGTTAGCCCTGACAGGGACACATATAGGCTACTGTAGTTCCTTGTTCATCAAGCAACTCTAGAGCAGTGGTTCCCAAACTTTTTCATGTCAAGGACCCCCGCTGTAAGCACTGGACCTAAAGGACCCTCAAATTGACACTAATGAGCCTGCGGACCCCCAATTGAAAACCTAATGCCATGGACCCCCATAAGAGAAGATAAGGCTCTAGCAGTGATTCTCAACCCGTTTAATTTCAAGGACCCCCAGTTTGTCATGCATTAGTCCACGGACCCCCATTTAATGGCATTTCTAGTTTTCTACCTCTGGAACCCCCAATTTATATTGTAAAATCTATGTTAATTTAACTCTGAGAGTATACAAATGGAACCAAATGGACCTGCACTCTCAGAGTTACAGACCCATAAGGATCCATTTGGTTCCAAAGTATCATTTAGCTGGAGACCCCTTGGAACTCACTCAAGGACCCCTGGGGGTCCCCGGACCCCATTTTGGGAACCACTGGCTTAGTAACTGTAAATGTGAATTTAAACCAGGTACTGAGAAGCCTGTATGCTTTGTAAAATGGTCTGAAATAAGGTCAAGTTTATGATTTGAACATTTGCCATTTAAGGCTTAATATTTTGTATGCCGTTTGTTAAACCTATAAAACCTTATGGCATGAACTATATGTTGGAAGGGTTAGGGTAGAGCAAAGTTTTAGGTCAGTGCAGACTGCAGATTCATTCAAGTCATGTATACTTTCCAAATCATACCTTTACTAACTTTTAGATTTCGTTTTTTGTCAATTTCATACTGCTAAATGGTCAATGTAATTACTAATTAAGTACCCCAACACTGATACACTGTTATATATATTTTTTAAACCATTAAAATCAACTAAATCATATTATAATGCAAGTAGATGTAATGACTAATATTTATTCATAATAAAAATAATGCATACTATATACTGTAGCACTTTTACACTCTCAAACAGCTCATATAGGCCTACATGTCAATACAGGTCAGGTAGTATTTGATATTAATTATATTATATTATATTACAATTACAATATTACAACTAGAAATATTGTTCCTGAAAAAACAATGTGGGGTCGCTGGAAGCCAAAATATTGTACTGTGTTGTTTAATTTAATGTAATTGATTAACGTAATTTAGACCTGAAATTGGGGGGGGGGGGGGGGTTTGACCGGAAATTACCCAATTTTTCTATAACATTTTCAAATAAGGGACACCAATTTTTAATAAGGGACACCAAAAAAATTCCAAAAAATTTACGCAGCGGACACGCGGCTTCGCCGCGTGCCCAAGAAATGTCCCTTATTTGAAAATCTAATAGTTGGCAACCCTACCTAACAGAGACATTGTATGTACAGACCTGATTGTAAATAACTCTACGCAGATTACTCTTTCTATGAAGTTACCACAGTTTGCATGTTCTAACTGTGTCAGCCTGTGTACCTTATCTGATCCATATTCATCAGTGACATTTGACATACTACATGACAGACGAGTTAATCAGTTCGCACGTCATTAGATGACGTGGGGTGCATTGGCTGTGCCAACATCAAAGTTATTAGTTAATGTTATGTCACCACCACCAGCCAGAACGTTGTGTCTTTTATTATATGACAAGTGACAACCTCCCTTCAACCTTGTGTTGTGTGACAAGGGAACCAAGACTAGTGTTGCTATTAAGGGGCGCTGAACTTAGGCTTGCAGCCAGCAGGTGTACAGTACAGAACAAACCATAGTGCTCGCTCAGCCTGCCTGCATCATCATCTCAGACAGTACAATAACATTAGCACACATGCTAACGGTGGTGGTGGTGGTGCTAACCTCTATCTGCTCCTCTGTCAGTCCATTGACGATGTCGTCCACGGGCACACCGGCGGCGCATCCTCTCCTCGCTACCGCCGGGATAAGCATCGTCCTCGAGCCGAGGCGCAGTGCGCTCCTGAGGGCAAACATCGCGCTCACTTACAGGGGTGACAAAACAAACACAAGCAGGACTGAAGTATAATAACACAATAATTCCTCCTGGGTTGACAAAACTCCAGAACTGGTGCTGGAGGTTAGTCTTCTTCACGTGTGCGATCAAGACGTGCTATTTTAGCTGTGGTTGTGCATTAGCACCACCATGTGATTGGGAGGTGACAAGCTGCACGACATCCAAGGCTTTTATTGATGTATTTATCTATCGTGTAACCGAGATCTCCTATAGGGGAGAGGAGTCTATAAGGGATCGTATTCGGGGATCTGTATTTCTTCTTAGGAGCTGGGGAGTGAACGGAGCTGGACTGGTCAAGTCTGACTCTAAACTAAAGCCAGATGTTTGTACTAACTCAGAAACTCTGCTTTAATGCCATACTAACTTTATAGGGTGACGTGACATCATGGCTTAACGTCACGCTGTCGACGGTTTCCGTGACAACATAGCTATCTATAGGATATTTCCTTTAAGAAATTAGTGTTTACTGTTTACAGTAGCCTACTTCTACCCTAGACAATTAAGGTTCAAACTTCAAGGTATAGGCTGCACTCAAAACACATTTTGTGTATGTACAGATAACAGTAAAACTTATTTTTGCTTGGCATTCCTTCAAACGATTCAACAACAGCAAAAAAGATAAGATCAAAGATGAGTGCAAATGTGATAGCACATTGTACTGTATGTGGCATTTATTGTATTCTTAGTTCGATAGTTACGCCCCGCCGTTTAAGCTTAATCAGCACGTTTACTTTCTTGTGTCAATCAATGGTACAAAAATACCAGGCAGAATGAATGAATGAGGAAGTAGTTTATAACAAAACAACATAAAAAACGCATGAAGCTTGCAGTTCCCAGTCAGGAAGCGAGACAAATAATGCGGAAGGTGTGTGTACGTGTTGTGCGAGCGCGCGTGCGTGCGTCAACCGCGTCAACAACACTCAGGGGCTGGGACCTCCTTTATAGCTCTATGGCTGGGACCGACGCTACTCAACACTAGAAGCAAGACGAGACACTATTGGAGGCAGAGGAGAGGAGAGGGGTTCCCCGAATCCCCAAACAAACCCACCAAGTGTGCACAGAAGAGACTAGAGAAGAGAGTTCCCTTTTATCTGCATGCAGCGCGTCTATACCATATTAAATCAGTGTTCAAAACACACCAATGTGTTTGAACTCTGGAGTGAAATGAACAGATTTGAACAGAACAGATCAAGTGAATTTGGCTCCTCGCAAGAATACACGCACGCACGGTCTCGCGTGCGCTCCTGTCCTGAAATCAAATGCCAAAGGAGATCAGGAGAAAGACCTCCAAGGAGGTTGGGCTTTCTGGGGCAGGGATCAACGAACTTCTTGGAGCTCGTTCGCTACTAGAG
The DNA here is from genome assembly GCF_963924005.1 of Protomyctophum bolini. NCBI lineage: Eukaryota > Metazoa > Chordata > Actinopteri > Myctophiformes > Myctophidae > Protomyctophum > Protomyctophum bolini. Next base: position 8,407,850 of record NC_137876.1, on the reverse strand, counting down.
CGCAAAGCCAGCCGCAAGTCGCCCGCCGACATATGCGATGAGCTCGCACAAAAGACGGGACAAGCGTTTCGACCGTCCCCCACGTCCGCGCCGCACTCAAACTCAACCGGGTCCGGAGAAGCGCTCAGCGGCACGGCGGCCGCGGTCGTGATGGAGGTGCGTCGGGTACCGCAGGTCACCATTACCCCGGAGGGAGGCGGCTGCTCGCGGGAGATGCAGCAAGAGGACCTGGATGACATGGTGGACGGTCCCCTGCGGAGGAAGCTGTCCAACTCGTCCATCTCCTCCACGGGGTCCTCCATAGGGGAGCAGTCCGAGGATGATCTGCTCAGTGACAACGAGAGCAAAAGCAAAGGCATTATCATGTTAGAGCATCTGCACAGTGGTGAAGTGAGTATAAAAACTCTTCATGAACACAAATTAACAAAGAAAACAAAAACAACAGATGAAAATTGGGTATATTTATTATTTACTAAATTAGTAGGCCTCTTATTGCAAGAAGTCTTGCTTCCAGTGATTTCAAAACAAGACATATTCTTACAGCAACACAGAGTGACATAACTAATTTCACTCATTGTAGAACTTTCTCAGTCCAAAAGCTAAATGAGATACTCGATTTCACTGCATGAGACATCAGACTTATATTAGCCTATATTATATTATTCATCAAAACCCTCTAGAATAAATAATTCCCTTCCACTCAAACAATTATTTGCTATGGTTTATTGTTCAACCTTTGAAACTACAAATAGACCATGTTGCACTTGACTGTATAGTCAACCTGAGTGTGAGTGATCACTCTATTGAAAACAAACTGTATATTATGGTAGAGAAAATGGTTTCAGCAGTAGTACTATAGCTGCTTGTGTGTGATCTTTAGTGAGATGTCTGGAAATTTGAAAAAAAAATCTACTTTTTACAGTTGCAGGCAATATTGTTATTGTCTTATTGAGATCATGTGAGATTGAATACTTCTTAAAGGTCATTTCCTCTTGATGATCAGACAAGCTTGAAGCACTCTGCCACAGAGGAAAGACTAATCTGGAGAAAATCTGATTGTCCATAGTTATCCACACTGAAATCACATTAACTCTCCTTATATTTGATGGGAGATCAAAACCTCTCACGTCATCCTAATGTCACCTGGGAGTTGTCTGAACCGTGGCAGACAGACACAGAGCAGAACATACTAAAACTGTCCATTGTTTATTGTAGATACTGTACTTGATCATCATGTGCAGTTGTCTTTTGGTAACACAGTAAACAAGCAAACCAACCAAGAAGGAAATGTGATTTACACAAGATTACAGTTTTCTTGACTGTCTGTGACAGTCAAGAAAACAGATGTTTGTGGCTAAACTATTACTAAGACACGTAGCAGCCTCGACCTATATGTTGCTGTGTCACCAAGGTTAGCCATGGGAGAGAGAATAACTGTCCGGACCAAATACAACAGGATCTTTCTTTTCTTTTCTTTCCAGTTTGGAAGCCTTGACCTTTAAGTAGCTATCTGCCCCTCCTTCAGTATACACACAATTAGGCAGTGAAGGCTAGCCCTTCATTCTGAGGGTGGAAAACGATTTGTCTTTCTTGCCCGATAAAGCTCTCATTCTAAATAAGTCTACTTCAAATTCATATAACACATTATTATACAATGAGGTGCTTCAGTTGTGCTTAAACTGTTCTTTGCCTATAGTCTAGGCAAAGAACAAATTTGTATCTAACTAAATGGAAAATAACAGAATAGTGGAAAAAGCGTGCAGATTCTATCGTCCTCTCCTCATTTGACCCCCTCCTCAGTCCTCACTCCCTTTCTTGTTCGCACTATTTAACAAGTCTTTACTTGTTTATATTCTTTCATGCATATCTGAATGTTCTCCTTCTTGGCTATCAAATAGAATATAGCTCAAACCTTTGTGTTTGGAGCAAATATTGAGCTGGCTTGGCTGCCCTGCCCTCTTGTTAACATTATCTGCTCTTCGTCTTCCCTGCAGCCAGAATTCAGTCATGCAGATAATATTCATTGGGTGCGTTTGTTTTCATGATCCTGCTGTTTCTCTTCGCCTTCTCCGTAGTCCGTACAAGGTCTGTAGCTGTCAGGTTCCTTTACAGAAAGTTTACACAGACTCAATACACATTGGAAGTCTCTCTCTCATTGTGAGTCTAGGCAACTCAGGGTCAAAATAGTGTCTACGACACTATTTTGGTCCGTCGGAATTACAGTGTGTTAAATACTAACTATACAAATATGGTATGACCTCAGAAAATGCCACTTTACAGGAAAGTTCACCACCCACACACACACACACACACACACACACACACACACACACACAATAACGTGCTTATGTTTTCAATATAGCCATTTTGAGTCAAACCTTTGACATTTCACTAATACTGTAGCTACTCCCAGGAAGTCAAGTGTTTGTGTTGTAACACTTATGAATGGTGATTCTTAAGCAGGCAATGCAATAACATAATGCTATCTACCTACCTATCTACCCATCTATCTATATATCTATAGGCAGGGCAGAGGTTTTTCCTTTGCCTCTAGTGAGTGTGCATGCAAAGTTTCACGTGGATCGCTCCAATTATAGTTTAAAACCCGAATCAGCCTGTTATAGGGCCACCATTAGGCCGATTTGAAAAATGTAGGATGCCAATTCTTCCTTTGCCCAATGCCCAGTGGGAATGTGCGTGAAATGTTTCATGCCAATTGCATGTGTTCGATTTGAACACTCCTGCAGTGCAAACTTTGGAACGCAATCTTAGCCAATCAGGATGGATGTCAATTAATAGCTGTAGCCCCTCTAAGCTGTAGCCACACTTGCAACGCAAACACACAGAGGGAACTAATAAATAATTCAGCTCTAAATGCGTCAACAAATTATATTATATGAGTTGGCACTATTCTGATAGACTACGCAAGCTTTGGGCCCATTGTCGTTAACTGAAAGAAAGTTTTGTGTTAACAAAATTAACAAACACTAATAAATAAAACAAAAGAAATCTTAAAAAAAGGCAAAATAGCATGCAACGTTGCAAGCTGAATTATTTATTAGTTCCCTCTGTGTGTTTGCGTTGCAAGTGTGGCTACAGCTTAGAGGGGCTACAGTTGGCTATTAATTCATTTCGTTTGTTGTGTAGTAGATCTATTTTTCTGACAAGTCAAAAGGAAATAAAAACTAATGAAAAATGCAAAACTATAATAACCTTGGCCCTGACAGAGAGAATAACCTGGCTATGAAATATGAATAACTGCCAGTGTCAGGGAGCTGCATGGCTATTATGCTTACATAGAACCTTTTTAGATATTCCATACCATTTTGTCTGTACATAAGACACCCATCTGTGGGATAAGTTATAACCAGAGAGAGATTTATTATACCACTGTTTCTCAAACAGTGGGTCGTGACCTATTTGTGGGTCATGGACCAATTTGTATGGGTCTAAAGTAAAAAAATCCAAATTTATTTCCCTACTCAATTTTTTTAATGTTTTTAAATAATTTTATACATTTTAAAACAAACTAATCTAAGAAATTCTATAAACAAAATAATTAAAAAGTACTGAAAATAGCCGATCTACAAGCTCACAACGTGGCGTGAAGCTTTGGGTTTGGGTCGGGGGCAAACGTCTAAATCTCTCTTTTGGGTCTCGACCTGTAAAGTTTGGGAACCATTGCATTACACTATATGCACAATACTGATACTCATCGATAATCATGTAGTGAAAATGATATGATTAATTACCTGAGTTAATAGTTAATTACGCAACAGTCTTTGTGGAAATGTAACACCACCTACACACTTAGATATTGTGGGTAAACATCGCAGACCTGACCACGATAGCAGTAAGTGGAGCATATCGCCTGACATTTCGGAGAGAACTGGCTTCTGCCGAGTTCTGTTATTTGTTCAGCCTAGACTGTGAACAGTCAAGCAGTATATCAAACACTGTGCTGAGTGTTCTCTGACTAAGACCAGAGACCCACATTTTACTTCCTGTTTCAATCACAGCATGTGCAGAATAAAATGACCTCCCAGCATTTGTCATTGCCTCTCTGAGGCCCCTGAACCTCTCAGAACAGGAATAGAATTTCTATTCAAGGAAAATAATGGTCTAAAAGGTAAAAGATTCTTTTCAGCAGAGATGCAGCATTCAGCATCATCACCAGCTCAGTGGCCTTGTGGTTTGAGTAGGGCTGTCACGACTTTGACATTTTACTTAACGATATATTGTCCTTGAAATAATTGTGCATTGTGAGCTGCTATTTGCGGAATATTTTATACATGATTTGAAAACTGGAAATGGGACATTCTGCACAATGAGTACTTACATTTTGACAGCAATACTTTAATACCAATACATATTTTTACTCAAGTACATTTTGATTTATGGACTTTTACTTGCAGTGCTACATTACGTAAGTAAAACAATTTAGTATGATGAATATGGATCAGATAAGGTACACAGGCTGACACAGTTCATAGAAAGAGTAATCTGCGTAGAGTTATTTACAATCAGTCCTGTACATACAATGTCTCTGTTAGGAGCTGTCAAGACCCCAGGGGGTCACGGGACAGTTCTAATCTTGATGAAATCTGCAATCCAACAGCTGTGTGTTCAGGGAGCTTCCTGCTCTGTTCTCTAGCCTACAATGTATTTGTGATTGAATTAGTTAGACCTGTTAATAATATATTACATTCTACCTTTGTGACATTATGTGTTAAATAAGGTTCTGCATACTTTATAATATAGTATTGATATTTAGTTAGTCATATTGATATAAACCGTATAGTCACTGTGCCACATGAGCTACATGCCAGATGTCCCGCCTACCTCTTACAGGCAGATCCGGTGAAAGCAACAATCTGATTGGCTCCCATAGAGAGGAGGCAGCCTGTTTGAATCCGGAGGGGGGACTTTGTGAAGTGAATATATGGCAATGCTTTGGACCACTGTTTGTGTTCACATAGATTGGCTACTACAATGTGACTCCGAACTGGGGGCACGGGGCCTTCAGCCCGTGCCTCTGCCTTGTTGTACTGAGTGAATCCTGACAATAAAGCTGGATTCGTAAGACTGCAACCTGCCTGCCTACCTCCGTTTCTTCTCACTCATTCAACCATCGCCGCTACCAGACAAGGGTCATTTGACACAAAATATATTCATCAAGTACTTTTCCACCACTGGACATACTAGCATCATATCCAGGACGTGTACTTGTACATTAAGCTGCCTAATGAAACAGGAGCTAGGCGTCTGGCCTATGAGCCAATATGGCTCGGGAACCGTCCGGCTACTTACTTATTCAGCATCATCTCCCCCTTAGCGTGAAGCTATCATCATTAGTCAACATAAAATGTGTGTGTGTGTGTGTGTGTGTGTGTGTGTGTGTGTGTGTGTGTGTGTGTGTGTGTGTGTGTGTGTAATAACTATTATTATTATTTTTGAAGGATTTTACATTGCATTTCATTATTCTACTCTGTATTTGTACCTTCATGCCATCAGCAGAGGAATCCCTGGAGGAAACTGAAGACCATTGTCCATTGGCCCTCTTTAACCTCTCAGAGGAGAAGACTGAACTGGGTCCAACTAGCCGGCCATAAAGGTATGAACCTGTTAACACAATGAATTGGGTGTTGTATATCAGTGTTTCTCAAAACACCCATCTTTATTGGCGGGGGGGACGACGACGACGACACGTGTCATGACGCTACTGAAGGACCCACCCACCTCAGACATCAGCAACATTATGAAAATCACAAAAACATAATTGTCCGTGTGAAAATCACTTGTGTTTAGTGTTCTACACATTGATTGAAATTCCCTGTATTTCTCTGTCGTTCCTCCAGGAAATTTCAAGGCAGCAGACGAAGGCAACATTTTAAAAAGGTTCTGTGAAAACGAAAAGCAGTGTTTTGAGAGATTGAGGGGTGACGCACTACTTCCGTTTGTGCCAGGCTACTTTGGTGTTGTGGAAAGAGATGGAGAGGCGTTCATTCACATGACTGACCTACTGGTGAACTTTGACCATCCCAATGTCATGGACTGTAAGATGGGAGTGAGGTAAGAATTATACTAACTGGAGGAACCTACGTCATAGCAATTCACTGAAAATAAAATAGCTGAGACCCGTGCTTCAAACGGGCATGATGGCACACCTAATCAAAACATAACCAAATCGCCTGCGGGGACTGCCCAGCACAACAGGGGTTTTTTGAGTGTCTACTAGCTAAGCTAGGTGTTTGCACGGGACATTTTCGGTCGTGGTGGCTAAATTTTTTTGTTTGTTTTTAGGGTAACTGTTGTATAATCGCAATATTACACTCGAGGACGTGCGTTACCATCAGTAATGGCACTTCTGCGCTGCCTACAGAACTTATCAGCAACGCAGTCAGTTAATGACGGTAACTCTTGTGTAATATTGCTTAAATATGTCCCGTCCAAGTAATAATGTAAAGTAGCTTTTATACAACCCAGACAGACATAAACACTTTCAACCTGGCATACCTATTTTGTCTACCGAGCAATTTTTTTATTCTTTCGGTCATGACGTGTGGGTCATGACCGAAAGAATAAGGTTGCGAATACAAGCGGCCGAAATGAGTTTTCTTCGACGGGTGGCTGGCATCTCCCTTAGAGATAGGGTGAGAAGTTCAGTCACACGAGAGAGACTCGGAGTAGAACCGCTGCTCCTTCGCCTGGAAAGGAGCCAGCTGAGGTCGTTCGGGCATCTGGTTAGGATGCCTCTCGGGCGCCTCCCTAGGGAGGTCCTCGACGCACGTCCCACTGGGAGGAGACCCCGGGGCAGACTAAGGCGCAGTTGGAGGAAACACATCGACTCACTGGCCTTGAAACGTCTCGGAATCCCCCAGGAGGAAGTCACTAATGTTGCTCTGGAGAGGGATGTCTGGACCACTCTGGTGGAGCCGTTGCCCCCGCGACCCGACTACGGATAAGCGGTTGAAGATGGATGGATATACCTATTTTGGGCATGTCATTATTTATAGGCAAACATTTTTGAAAATAGCGAAGATAGGACATGCAGTTTTGGGTGACACTGTCACACGACAAAGTATTAAACAGGGCATTAATTTAGGAAAAAAGGAAAGGAAAGGAGAAAAAAAACTAAGCATAAAAATATCTTGAAATATGGAGATAGGCCCACAAGGTTTCTTCCGCCTGACAGCGACAATGAGCATGTGTAGTGTCTTGACATGACAGCCAGGTATTCTGTGTGAGGCAAATGCACTATTGAACTAGACAGGTCTAGAGTTGAAGAGCTGTGTGTGCACTAAATGAACACCTGTTGTTACTGCAGGCTGGAACATCTCTGGGCTTCCTGCCACAGCAGGCGGGGTACCTCCTTGTGTCGTTCTGGCGTACGCACGCACGCACACACACGCACACACACACACACACACACACACACACACACACACACACACACACACACACACACACACACACACACACACACACACACACACACACACACACACACACACACACACACACACACAACCTACAAGTGCACACAAATACACACAAACACCGACCTTCACAATACTGAGACAAATATTTCCGTTTTACACACACACACACACACACACACACACACACACACACACACACACACACACACAGCATGTCTATGTACTGTACGCTTTTGCACAGGCAAGGCAACATACATTAATTGCAGTGTTTGTGTGTGTCAAACGGAAATGTCTCAGTATTGTGCATGTCTAGTCTACACATGCATGTATTTGTGCAATTATATATGTACCTTTTTGTGTGTGTGTGTGTGTGTGTGTGTGCACAGTGCACTGCATGTGTACAATTGTACATGCATGCGAGAACAACACAATTGATTACACAATACTGGGGTATGACGCAGGGTGTCCCTGGAGACTCCCCTTTGACACGATCACTCACAACCACAAAGTCACACACTGTTACATGCACCAACGTGCACTCAGGCTTTCAGACTACATGCACTGGAGTCTCCTCTCAGCTTCCGCCTTTGCTCACTTTCACAAATACTTAACACTTTACAGTGTCCACGCGTCAACACTCTTCTCAGTTGAAAATACGAGTGACACTCTTCACACTTTGTCAGGCTCAGCATAAGTCAGGCTCAAAGTAGATTAATCATATTTCTATAAAAATTATATATTTGTGAACAGTTACTGTACATACACAGTAAAATATGTAACATTTATTGGATATATTCATTACACCTCTCTGTAATCATTTGCCTAACACGTTACGAATCTAAGATACAAGCCCTTATGTGTTATCCTTTTAGCATTATTATATAACTACTTTTTAAAAACTGTTAGTATTCAATCAATCAAAAAACGTTTTATCAAATGTTTTATCAAGATCAGAGTTGACGATGTAGTAATCTCAAGCAAAGAAGAGATTACCTATTTGGGCTGTATTCCTGACATTGCTGACAACAAACTGACAGGTGAAAACATGGCATCAAAATGATCAAAAGAAGTGATGGTTTTCGGCAGAATTTCCTCTTTTGTCAACAAAGTAGTGCTCTCAAGACTCTTGCTGGAGCCCTCATTCAATGCCATGATTTTGACTATGCTCACACTCGTAGGTTCTCCAACATCTCAATGTCACTAAAAACCAAGCTTCAGGCCTCTGAAAACAAACTGATTCAACAACTTCTTGGCCTAAGGCCCATAACCCACCTAATTCCAACACACTTTGATAGTCTGGGATGACTCAGGGTAGAAGACATGGGATTAGTCAAATACCTGACTAACTACTTCTCCAAAGTGAGTCACACCCACAATACTAGAGGGGAGCTACAATGATCTGGTACTACCAAAATAATATAGAACAAACATGGGAAAACTCTCATACTACTAAAATGTGGAATGACCTGACACCATTGTGAATCAATTGTTTCTTACGAAACTGGCCTGAAAAACCATCTATCAGGAGGACACCACAAGGGGAGGGACAGCAAATACAAATTGAAATGAGGAGTCGTCATTCACTGCCGCCGGTTTTCCCTTTTCTACTTTGTATAATAGTGTTTTGTTGATGACATGTATTATTGTGTTATCTTGGTGAATTGAATACATAGGACCACAATGGACCCCACAACCTTTTTACCTGTTTGATACTTTTAGCCGTAATGTACCACATGCCGTTTACATTTCTGACTAATAAAAGTATTCAATCAATCAAAAGATGTTCGCCTATTATGACGCTACTGTAGCGTTCACTTTGTTAATAATCGCGAAAGACTCGTAGTCAAGTGAAGTTGAACATAAATAACAGTAACGCTTCTCCTGCTGAAGGATGAATTAGCCCTTCACTAAATCCCACCCCAAAAAGCGATTGTCTTCAATGCCAATCCGAATAGTTTAGCAACGGTTGCTATGCAGGTCAAGCTTCCTTCGCTGCTAACGTGCCTATTGGACAGACTGAAGGATGGGTTGGGGAGGAACTTCGTGAAGGGCTAATTTATCCCGGCATTTTCAGGACATACTTGGAGGAGGAGCTTGTGCGTGCACGCGAGCGGCCCAAGCTGAGGAAGGACCTGTATGAGAAGATGGTGGAGGTGGACAGTGAGGCTCCTACTGCCCAGGAGCACATGCAGAGGGCCGTCACCAAACCCCGCTACATGCAGTGGAGGGAGACCCTCAGCTCCACCCACACACTGGGCTTCAGGATAGAAGGCATCAAGGTAGACCTTGTGGAGACAAGAGCACTGGAACATTAACCTCGCCTCACCAGGCTTTCCACCACCTCGGAGGAAAGCCTGGTCTCTGTTTCAAAAGTCTGTATGATCCTGTCGGGAGCGGATGATATCGTTACGTCATGTTGTAGTATTGGTTTGTAGTCGACAGGCAGGAACAACAGGCGGCAACTTCCTTTTACCTCAAACCGATTTTTCTCAATAAAAGCTCTCGTAGCCTGTAGCTTTTATTGAGAAAAATCGGCAACATTATTTTCGAAATATTTTGCAAATCTTTGAATATATAATTAATATTTTGAGATGGGAGTTCCGCAGCCGAATACATATCATTTTGGGGGTCTTTGAACACCACTGATTTTGAAACGTACGTTTTCCAGAAAACTCGGCGTCAGGTCTTCTTAATGGGTTAAAATATTCTGTGTGCATGTATTAAATCTCATCTTTCTCCCACCAGATGTGTGATGGTACCTGTCGGACAGACTTTAAAAAGACCAGGTCGAAGGAGGACGTCGCCAAAGTGTTCACGGATTTTGTTGGAGGGAATATAAACTTTATAGTAGGTGACAGATAACCAAGCCATAGTACACAGTACACACACAGGTTTTGCAATACATTGAATCCCATATCTGCTGCTTACATTTACTATAATAATGCCGATAATCCCTGAACCTTATGAAGCTGCTCTAAAATCAACTTGGCTGTATCAATATATTATCCATAATTGTACGTGCTGTGACCATTCTACTAGTTTGAAATATATACACAAGCTCATTTAACACAACGGTGTGTCACCATCTACAAACACTCCTGTTCCTTAAGGCTCTATATCCGTGTACATGATGTGCATGACGCTAGACAAACACTTGCACTGTACTAACATTATTAAATCCTTCTCCCATTATGTAAACATCCCGACTGTGTTTTTACGAGAAGAGAAGAATGAGTGTTACAGTGTTTGAATTGTGTGTGCACGGCAAACTATATGTGGAGAACTTTGACGCACGTCAGTCAGTTCAAAGTAAATATTCCCCTATTTAATGTTCTGATTAATGATGGGAGGTGCCCCAAAACAAATGCAGCTCTATTACAATTGTATCTGCATGGGTGGATACGTACAGTATGGTTGCATAACTCGATGTGATAGGTCAGTGGGGTGTGGGGAATCCCCAGATGACAATGAAGTGACAATTTAAGGACTTAAGATCTTTTTAATACCTCAAAAAGAAAGAAAAGAAAAAGACTAATACCATCAAAAGTAATCAACAAACTATACTATAAAAACTGGTCAAATATTAGCCAAATTGTCAAATATAAGAAATAGGCAACAGTGTGACAATAGCAGCTATTTTCACAATATTTATCTGTGGAACCGAAAATGTAATTCCTCCTACATTCCAAGTATTTATCAGGGTGGGGGTCTCCAGTTCAAATATGATTATTTTGCGGTGTGGGGGGGAGGGGGGGGGGGGGGGGGGGGTTGAGAAGAGGTTTGAGTATGAATTTCGATATCTTGCCAATATTTTTTGTTACATCATGGCAAGGTAACTACACTAACCTCTACCAAGGCTATTAAGCTTTATATACTTTATATAAATACTTTGTTGTTCATGTATTTAAACATCTTTACTTTGTCACACAGGACTCCTACCTGAGCAAACTGTCTGAGATCCAACGGGCCCTACAGATGTCCGAGTTCTTCAAGAGACACGAGGTAAGCAACAAATTTACCCTGCATTTCTTCACTCTCTGAGTTGCAGACTGTAGCAAGGTTGATGCTACCGGCCACCTCTGTGGCTTGGATCCTCTAGTCATGTACATGGACCAGATGCATTTATTGTAGAGAGTGGCAAGATGGTGCACTCCAGAGCAGATGTATAATTTGCTGTCATGACAGAGGCTTTCATGGGATGACTGAACAGGTGTGCAGACACGCCCAGCTCAGAGCCCAATTAGTTTGGACTCAGACCAGGTGTGACTGCCTAAATCAGCAATCACTTAGCTAGAGACGCCCTGGAACCACCTCAATGATGCCTGGGGCGCTCCATGCTGAGTATCACCACTATAGAGAGTATGCACATGCATGATTTTCCCATCAGGACACGCTCTCCTCAACTAGACTGAGTGGCAAAACAACAAACTCTGACACTGCAATAATTAAATGCAGGGTCTATGGTGGATTTATATGAAACAAAAACTTTGCAGATAGAAAGAGGATAATTCAAGCTTTTCGTACAGCTGCAATGTTGGTGAGTTTAACATTGTTTAATGCAATCAGATAGGACTTTTCTGTTTGGATGAATGGGCTGTCGAGGCTAGAAAGTAGTTTTTTGCCACTCAGTGGGCGTTCCCGCATAACTTCCAGGTACGATGATGTCACGCGCATCCTAGTCTATAGTATAATAGTAGAATAGAGATTGCCTATACTGAATAATGGTCACATTGGTTGGTGCCTGTCACTTCAGTAGGCTAGAACAAAGGTCCCTTTAGGCATTTGGCCCTTCCTTCCTACCCGAAAAGCAGAAGTCATTACAGAATTTGTTATGAATGCAGAATGAGATATTAATATCAAAATAAAGTTATTACTGGTGCACAGAGGTACACAGTTAATCACTTTCAGACATCTACAGCAGTTCCTTATAAACAATGTTATCAGTTATTTCCTCTGAATATCGCCTACAATAAAAAACATTCATGCACTGGTTGGTTCTCTGTCGACTTGACTAAAGAGAAGGCATTGGTAGATGCCAACTCTTTCAGAACAATCTTTTAGCAGTTACCATCTGGGCATAAAGGTCCCAGGTTGGCAGCTCAGTCTTGGTGTTGTTGTTGCTGTTTTAACCACCCTCTGGAGAGCCTTGGCTTGCGGTTGAGTAGTCTAGACTAGACTCGAGCACTGGTTCCCAAACACTGGGTCGGGACCCACATGTGGGTCACGGACACATTTTTATGGGTCCCTTTGGTTTCCTACATTTTGTTTTACATTTTTGTTTTTAATAATTTCAAAACATAAAAAGAAAAAAAGCATTCTGAAAAAGATTAATTAAAATAAAATTCAATGTTTTAATTTTATTTATTATTTATTTCCAATAAATTCCATTAGAAAGTCAATGTTTAAGAAGTCTTGAAAAAAGCCGATCTTCGATACCAATAGCATCTTCCATACCAAGCAGTTATCCACTGTTTTGTCACCTTAGCAACAGTGCCCACATGATGTGACCTGCACAGGTCCTTTAAAACCAGATGATGTGACCTGCACAGGTCCTTTAAAACCAGAGGAAGATGAGGCTGCTCACTGTTGTGTTGATGTGATGGTGAATGTGGGCGTGTGCTCCCCGCAGCTCCTCATAGACATAGACAGCATGCATCAGGCCCAGGGCTGGCCTGGCCCCCTAGTGGCCGTAATCTGGGTCAATAATGGAACGTTTATGCAAAGTGTACACATTTTTATGGAACATTGAAACTGTAAAAAGTACAGTAAAAGGTTGATACTGTTAAGTCAACATGTATTAAAACATTGTTTGGATTTAAGGAAAACTAAAGTACAAGAAACAAACAATACACTACTTTTAACACGTTTATTAGTGAGCGTGAGAAACATTATCTTAATTATTTATTGTATCAGTTCTATTCTTTATTTCTCTTCAAATGGCTTTTTATGCCTTCTGTAAAAGCACTTTGAAATGCCTTTGAGTGTGAAATGTGGTATACAAATAAACTCGCCTAGAAAGTACTTTTTTCTAATACAGTATAACCCATTTTGGGGCGGGAACCCCTTTTGGTGTTTTATTATTATGCCATGCTTTAGCTATTGCAAAATAGCAGATCTACAAGCTCATAGCACGCCACGAGCTTGTAGGTCTGCTATTTTTAGAATCTGTCTCGGGTCAAAATGGGATAATTAATTCCGCTGGTTCCACTCCCCAGGTCATTGGCAGCTCCCTGCTCTTCATACATGACCACACCGGCCGTGCTCAGGTCTGGCTCATTGACTTTGGCAAGACCACGGCACTGCCCGACGGACGGGTGTTAAACCACGGCGTCGCCTGGCAGGAGGGTAACCGCGAGGACGGCTACCTCTGGGGGCTGGAGAACCTCAGCAGCACGCTGGGAAGCGTCACCGCCGCAGAGACCGTGGAGGGAACGTCGTGCACCTCCGTGGCAACCAGCAGAACCAGTGTGACTAGAGACAGACTGTCGTTGTCACGGACATGACACAAAGTCAAACTATGCTGAAGTATGAACGAATGATGTCACCCTGCACCCAAGTCTAATAATGCCTGATTGACACTTAGTTGCGTGCCACGCCACGCCCCCGCAGGCACCACAAATAACTGATCCACGACGAGCCCACAATGCGGGACGTCACCACCGCACAGCTAAGTAAAAGAAGCAGAAAGAAACAAGAAACGGATATTTCAAGCATATCTTAATGTCTGTATTGGGACAGGATAGGTAGGTGGGACAGACAGCACAGTATACTGATTTTTAATGTTGAAAAGTCCCAATTCGGAAAATGCGGAAATTCCCATTTCCGCAATTTCCATTTCCACCATTTCCGCAATTTCCGCAATTACCATTTCCGCAATTTCCGCAATTTCCATTTCCGCATTTCCGCAATTTCCATTTCCACAATTTCCGCAATTACCATTTCCGCAATTTCCATTTCCGCATTTCCGCATTTCCGCAATTTCCGCAATTTCCATTTCCAGCATTTCCACAATTTCCGCAATCTCCATTTCCATTTCCAACTATTAATGGCAGCTGGGTTTCATCATTCAAATAAAATAGAATTCTGTCCGTTTAGCTATAAAATTATGTCAGGGAATAGGGATACACAGTATATGTCTTTCATTTGCATTGCATCTCCCCCCCCCCCCAAGCTTTTATTTTCGTTCGAGTAATAGTACAACTCTAATAGTATTACTTATAATAATGTAATTAAAGATAACTTCATTCAGATTTATATAGGGTAATAAATCCTCTTAGCAGCTGACCATTTAATGAACTGTACTTTCCTGTGCTTTTCTTCTGCAAACTTTAAAAAAGTATTCAATCAATCAAACAATGCTAGTGTAGCCAGTTAGTAAATGCTCAAAACACAGGGAAGATGTATGTTATTTTATTTGGGACAAAGTATGGGTAAATGAAAAGATGACATTGCATAGTTTATAATTTTTGCTCAGTCAAGTAGAGCCACAACAAATATAATGACAAAAGTGATTCCAATTAAATGTGAAAATTAAATAAGATAATTAAAATGTACCAGAGAACATACCTAGACTGTACCTATAGTGACTACGGATGTTGTTGACTGCTGTTTAAGGCCTAAGAACTTTTTTGGAAAACACTGTTTTAACATTTTAAATGCCTTTGTAGGAGGGATATATTACTTCTTATAGAGTATAGACAACTAGGTCCACTTCCAAAAGTGAAGTGAAGTGTACTTCTATGCTAAAATAACAACCAATAGAACCTTTCCTGTAAAAAAACAACACATGTACAAGCCTTCAAAATCCTAAGGAAAAATCGATAATATGTTCTGTCAAACATAAAAAACTAAGAGAAACATTTAGATTAAAATAAGCACTCCCTCCAAAACAAATCACCACCACCTTCAAAGTGGTCAAATTACAATAAGTTCAAAACATTAATACTGACTAAAAGTTCTCACCGTTTAATCTTTGATTATAAATTGAGATACCCACAACATCCTGTGTAGTATGTCAGACATTACTCTCTCCCCCTGTTGAGTAAGAATGGTACTGCAGGCAGCAGTAACCAATGGCAGTGATCAACTACAAACTGACCCTTAATAAAAACACACACACACACACACACACACACACACACACACACACACACACACACACACACACACACACACACACACACACACACACACACACACACACACACACACACACACACACACACACACACACACACAGTATATACATATGCTAAACGAGATAACATAAAATGGCTACAATTTAGGTTAGTCAAATATAAATACGCTTTACAGAGAAGGAAAACTTGCTTACAGGCTTTCAGGATCATACTGCTAGTCTCCTGTGGCCTGAGCGGGCTTCCTCTCACCTACAGTCCAAAGGGAATATATTAGTAATCGCAAACATGGGACATTTCGAAAAGGAAAGAAAAAACACAATTCTGTAAACGTAATAAAATACAATAACAGTTTTCAGAAAAAAACGGCATCAGTAGCTTAAACACAAATGTCTTTTCACCAAAGTTGTCAACAAAAGCGTGAACCAGCATGGTCAAGGGTGAGCAGTCATATCTACACCTAATACTGTAAGCTCCAAAAATAATCTCACAAAAAAAAACACACTCAAATCCACAGCGTTAATTTATCCAGTCGTGACTCAGAGATTGTATGTGTTGATAACGTACACTCAAGAGTTAACCCATTCTGACCGGGCACCCATTTTGGTGTTAGCATCATGTTACGCTTTATGTATTGAAAAATAGCAGATCTACAAGCTCATATCGCGCCACCGAGTGGCGCGATACGAGCTTGTAGGTCTGCTATTTTTGAAAAATTCGAAGAACGACTGACATTTTTAGAATCTGATCTCAGGTCAGAATGGGTTAATCAGACCAGTGTGTGTCCCGTGGAAACCTCGCATGAATCTGATCTCAGGTCAGAATGGGTTAACCCAAATCGTTCTTATGTGAGGAGATCAAAATTGATTTCTCCACAAAGTGTTGACATCGCGAAAACCATGACATCATCCAACAAGTAATTTCATGTTATCGAGCATACGAAATTCTGTATGCCTGATGATGGAAAAAAATTAAAATAAGCAATGATTTCCTTTAACACTGACGATGTTGCTGTGCACAGTGTGTAGTAGCTAGTGAATGATGCGACACATTCATTATTTAAGGGCTTACTGCATGTCAATATGGATCATTCACTGCACTTTATACAACACAACCACGTCATATTATGCAACGGCAAAGGAAAACAGGCATGGAGACACTCTTCGTCCTGGCTCTGAAGTGTCTTCATGTCCAGTCATGTGGACCCTCAGGAAAGTAGGAAAAGTGGGAAAAGTACCTGGAGGAGTACTTTGATTAAGTATTTCAGTGTTCTGCTACCAGTGTTCTGGAAGCCCAGGGTGTGGGCCTCCACTCCAATGTCAATCACAGTGATGTGTGAGAGGGTGTGTGTGTGTGTGTGTGTGTGTGTGTGTGTGTGTGTGTGTGTGTGTGTGTGTGTGTTTATATACTTGTATTAATTACTATTACATAGTTGTGAGTATGGGTATGGGTGGGCAAAACAAAATCTATTCACTAATTATAATTAATAAAAAAAAATCACTAATATCGTGATTCTTTTAATGCCACGATTATTCAAATCGATTTTAAAGTTCATTCATTCATTCATGTAAAAAATAACCTGACTGACGTTATCTGGCTGCATTGAAGTGTATGATTCAACTTTGCATGCTTTATATTGTTTATAATTGTTTTAAAATGTTGTAGTATAGGCCCAGATGGTTAGCTCAACCGTCTGGGCACCTAAAAGAAAAGCTAAGTAACTTGATATCGTAAATAGCAATGTAATATCGGAATGCAACAATCGTTGAACACAGAATCGCAATATATTTAAGAATTGCAATATAAATGGAACCGGCGCCCTAGTATGGCCTATCGAGATTCGTGATCGTATCGAATCGGGAGGTAAGTGAATCGTCCCGCCCGTACTTGTGACTGAGGGCCAAATGCTAATTAATTTGAGAAATAGACATTGTTAGGATTGCTTTTCTGGGTCTCAGAAAACAAATGTTGGTTTTATGGTGTGCCAGTGTCATGCACTGAAAATATCTAACTCACAATGGTTATGGTTACAAATGGTAACAAGGAATAATGTCCTATTCCTAAAATCTAAAATGTTGATGTCCTTGCAATTGTATAGTAAGTAATACAAGTGTGTGTGTGTGTGTGTGTGTGTGTGTGTGTGTGTGTGTGTGTGTGTGTGTGTGTGTGTGTGTGTGTGTGTGTGTGTGTGTGTGTGTGTGTGTGTGTGCGCGCGTGCGTGCGTGCATGTGTGTTCCAGCATTTTCAGGAACTCTTAGTTCCTCATTCTGTGGCCCTTGAGGAGACCCCCGCAGTCAGAGTCTTTGTTCAGTCGTCCAGTTTCAGTATGTAAGTTACAGAATCTTCCAGAGCTCTAATTTCAATGGAAATCCCCCGTCGGTGGGGGTGGTCGGGTAGGGCTGAGTCGCTTCCTACACAGGCGTGACGCTAAGGTCTTCAGACAGAGAGAAGCCAGAGTCTCTGTCCCGCGTGGGTTTCTCTGGCTTGGTGTGTCTCCTCACGTCTTCATGGCCGTAGCTGGCGTGGCGCTTCAGCAGCAGCTTAGGCATACCGGTGGCGGAGGGGTTGGCATGGAGGCCCAGCCCCAGGCCAGACACGGAGGAGAAGCTGGGCACGGAGCTGGCGCTGGCGCTCGCCCCGGCCTCCGGTGCTTTGGGCATCACCAGGGGCAGGCTCTCCGCCTCGTAGCTCTGCTCGTCATAGGCGTAGTTGACGTTGCCACAGGGGAAGCTCTGGAGCTTTGCCAGGTCCATGACAGCTGCTGTGGGGCCTGCGGTGGGGGCACCGGCACCCCCCGCTGGAGCCTTGCGGGAGGACAGGCTTGAGGTAGCTGGAGCCTGGCTGGACGGGGCCGGGGAGGAGGAAGGGCATGCGGTAGAGGTGCTGAGGTGTGCCATGGTGCCTCCGCTGTCACAGCCAGCCTCTGCACCACCACACTCTGAGGCCGGGTTGCAAGACGGAGAGACCTGAGAGGTGCAGGTTGTGGATGTCGACAAGGAAGAGGGGCTTGACAGAGGCATGGACTGAGTGTGAGCCAGCGCCTTCTTCCCCCTGCTGAAGCTCTCCAGCACCCAGGAGCCGTACGTGGGGTTCCACAGGTTCTTGGTCTTGTTCTTCAGCCTCTGGCTCCCCGAGGAGGAGCTGTTTCTGGAGCAGGGTCGGTGGTGGAGGGGCTCCGGGTGGAGCCAGGACCCTGCCGGACACCCCCCCGCTGCCGCGGACGCCGGCAGGCCGGGGGCGGGGACAGGCTCGGCCCAGGACGGCTCCAACGCCTCGCGGTACGACGTGACTTCCTGGTGTACGTGCTGGGTCCGCTGGAGGAGCAGGCGGGGCTTGGTGGGCTGTGGGGGGAGTGTGGCGGGACCCGGGCCCAGGGAGGACGAGGGGTCCTGGGGAACAGGATGAGATGCCAGGAGCGGAGCGAGGCTGCTGGAGGTGTGTTCGGAAGGACGGATCACACCGTCTTCCTCCATGGTGGGGCTGTATTCTATTGGCAGGGGGGTGTTGATCACATCTGGATCCTGGTGGAGAGGAGGAGGAACGGAGGTCGTTTGAGATGCAACAACGCTGCACAACTGAGTATAAAACCTTTAAAAAGTATAAAGTGCGTAATATGACTAATCATCTAAAGTCTTAATTAAAAAAAATCGATTTCTTTTTCTAAAGGAGGCTAAAGAACAGCCAAAAAGACATGCATATCTACAACCTAATAGGCTGGATCAAAAACAGTCATAGTTCAAGAATAAAAGATTCCGCACACCAATTTCTGCTCCCAGATATATCTTTTACTTCAAGACGTGGTAACGTTTCGAGCCGAAGCTCTTCCTCAGACCTTCTGTTCGATTCCGATGCGTCGATATATAACAAATAAAGAATTTGCTAAGAAATGTGCTTCTCGATTATTTGACTAATCGGGAAAAAAAGTAATCGATAGAATAACTTCTAAGATAGCTGCAGCCCTAAGATACAAATCCTACAAATTAATTTAAACAACGTTTAAAGCGTAATGGCGGTAAAATGTACCTGAGTGCAGTAGTTGATCCTCTCCAGGATGGTGGAGAAGTTGGGCCTGTGTTCTGGACAGTGCTGCCAACACTGGGTCATGATCCGATAGCTGCAAGTGCATCATGGTACGTTCAGACACACAACTCAAGGCTGTTGTTCTCAACGTGCATATCGTCTCTGTCGGGCAGAAACCTCTTATCTCCACATTTAAACGCTTTTTTCCGAAAATGAATTGCCTTGTTGTGACGAAAAGAGAGTTGAGCCAGAAGGCAAAGCTCTGTGTCTACTCTCACCTATAGGTCATGAAGTGTGGGTCAAAAGAAAGAATAAGGTCGCGAATACAAGCGGCCGAAATGAGTTTTCTTCGACGGGTGGCTGGCATCTTCCTTAGAGATAGGGTGAGAAGTTCAGTCACACGAGAGAGACTCGGAGTAGAGTCGCTGCTCCTTCGCTTGGAAAGGAGTCAGCTGAGGTGGTTCGGGCATCTGGTTAGGATGCCTCTCGGGCATGAAAAGTTACAGTTTTGGTCTCCACCCGACAGAGACGATATACAAGTCTGTATACAGACAGACACTTGCAACTGTAAAAATGGGTCACTCTTGACACTTTCAGAGTTTAAATGAACACTCTAGATTTTGCTTTGCACGCAGTGAAATATTCAATGTAATGTATCCATTTACACATTATTGTGGTCAAATAGGCTCTTAGTTGCGGGTCCATTTGGTTACAGAGCCATTGCCAGTGGTGGGAAAAGTACTCACATGTTTTACTGCAATTTAGAAATACTCTGTTACGAGTATAAGTGTGGAATTTCAAGATTTACTTGAGTAAAAGTAAAAAGGTATTGGTCTGAAAATGTGCCAAAAGTAAAAGTGCTCATTGTGCAGAATGTCCCATTTCAAGTTTCAAATGTATACAAATGAATCATTTGAAAATAGAAGATCTACATTAAAAGCTCAAAATTGTGAGCTTGTAGATAGGAAATTGGAAATACTAAGGTATCCCAAAGTCCCAAAATTGTACCCACAATTAAGTACAGTTCAGTACTTAAGTAAATGTACTTAGTTCCTTTCCACCAGTGCATATTGCAGGTACTCACACAGGCCCTGGGCAGCCCTTGGGAGGGTCCATTCTGCCACCACTGGTGACAAACTCCAGCACCTCCTGGTTGGTCTTGCAGGGATATGGCATGTATCCCAAAGAGAGAATCTCCCACAGCAATACTCCAAACGACCTACAGGGGGAGACACACATCAAGGGAACAGAGTTTATGTGGTGTGTGTGTGAGTGTGAGTGTGAGTGTGAGTGTGTGAGTGTGAGTGTGAGTGTGAGTGTGAGTGTGAGTGTGTGTGTGTGTGTGTGTGTGTGGTGTGTGTGTGTGTGTGTGTGTGTGTGTGTGTGTGAACTTGCTGCCTAATGTTCATTAGAGCACTGGTCCCCAATCATTTTTGGACCAGGGCCCACTTGTACAATGTGTGGGCCGAAAGCATTGTCACAGCATGTTTATTTTATTTTAAGGCATACTTTATGTTCCTATTTCAATCATTTTTGGACCAGGGCCCACTTGTACAATGTGTGGGCCGAAAGCATTGTCACAGCATGTTTATTTTATTTTAAGGCATACTTTATGTTCCTATTTATCAGTGTCAAAAGTTAAATATACTAGACCGGTGCCCGGCTGTAACGATGGAAGTTGGAGATCCATGCCCCAGGCCCTGACCTGGCTATGCAATACCCGTTGTACCCGTGTCAGAGTACCCGCTCCACCCATCTGTCTGTGTCCCTTCATTCCTATGGAGTTCTGTATCAGGTATGCCCAAATATGGAGTGTTGCGATGTCAGAACAGGCCAGCTCCATATACTGTAAGGACCATATGGGCAGGGGGCCTGTCCAGAGCCCGGGCAGAGGCCTTTTGTGGCAGTTCTGGTCTGGACAACCGTGGGTCCGACCAACTCGACACCGGGCACTGCACTCCCTGTGGGGGTGTGGAACGTGTGTGTCGAATTTGAAGTCGGTGGGGCGAACGGTTCTCGAGTTACGTGCATTGCACAAACAGACAGACGTACAGACGTACAGACAGACGTCCAGAGATGTGGTGCATTTATAGATAGAAAATGAAGACGCTCGCTCACTGTCTGTCTTGTCAGGTTAGGTTAGCCACTGTATTAAGACAAGAGTGTATTTATTTATACCATGTATCAGTCTTGCAGGTGAAAATGCCTTCCATAAAGGCTTCCGGTGGCATCCATTTGACTGGCAGCATGGCACGACCTCCCTTTCTATAATAGCTGGCTCTGAGGAGGAAAAACAACGCTATCAATATTAGAGAGTGGACATTTATTATCAGCCAGGGGAAAGGAAGAGGTAAATATCACAAGGTCATGAACTATATAAGTACATTTAGAAGCGAGCCCCGTGGAGGAAAATTAGATAGCTTTTCAACTGGCTCTTATTTACCACAATCAATCCACTGCTGGCTGGACTGCTGTCGCCATGAGACTCATGAGACATAAATCATTAGCCGTAGCCATAGCCCCACAGCCTGATTCGTCCACTTAAACCCCAGCATCCGTATATCGTGGGCTTTCGCTGAAAATATAGCAGACCGACAAGCTCGATCGGCTATTTTCAGCTTAAATCTTTACCCACAATAACAAAAAACTGAAAAGACACCATCATAGAGCCCTGAGGGACTCCACTCAACCATAACATGGGCTTTAAGTGGTCTCTACTGTACATAGTTGGGCACCGAAAAGTGTCGATTCACAACAAGCTCACTTCATGACGTGCGGTTGCGCATCCATTCAATTATTAATTCAATTATTAATCAGGCTTTAATCACCTTTTGTTTTCTCTCTCTCTCTGGAAACAACTAAAACGACAGAGCTTGCACAAAAAACTAATTTCACCCCAACTATTTCCGGGGTAGAATGTTAATGGAACAAAATAATCTATTTCCAATAACAATATCATAAGTATCCTGTTCTAGAAATTTGTAAAGGCTTGGTCCCCTTTCCTTGAATTCACCCTTTCACTGTCCTCCGACTCACTGTCCTTTGATGATGTGTGAAGTGTTTTTCCTACATGTAATTTGGTTCACTGTGTAGCCCCTTAATCTAGTAAAAGGCAAATTTTATTTTATTGTATTTACTTCATTTATTATTTATATCCTTTAATACCTGTTTATTTTATTTTGTTGTTTTTTAGTTTTAGTTTTTTTTGTGTGTGTTGTTGTTGTTTTGCTTTGTGATGGAACCGGGGAGGGTGGGGTATATGTGGGGTTGTTTGTCTACAAAAATTGAAAATCTTATAAATAAAGTTATTTAAAAAAAAAAAGTATCCTGTTCTTCCAAGAAATAAGGTTAACGAATACCACCAATAACAGCGTGGGCGTTATTTTTGGTTGTGGTGATGTCATGATGATTTGGTGACGGTCTATATATGGTCATATACTGCCTGACGTGGCAGCATGAGGCTGCAGTGCAGACATAGCGTTCTCACTCACCTGTATATATCTCGTGCCATGCCAAAGTCACCTATCTTTGCTACTCTGTCTGGCCCGGGGCACGTCAACAGACAGTTCCTGGCAGCGATGTCTCTGAAACACGCACACGCACACGCACACGCACACACACACACACACACACACACACACACACACACACACACACACACACACACACACACACACACACACACACACGTATGTTTTTACTGCAGTGGTTCTCAATCTCAGGGCGGGCTCTGGGGACTCCAACAGCATTATTATTAGGGGCCCGAGAGTTGAAAACTATTAATCCCTATCGGACTGGATCAGATTTGGATTTTGGGTTCACTTTGATATTCAATTTGTGATCATGAAATGATCTCAACAAGCATTAATGTAATAAGAAAATATAAGTTTGCTAAATCCAATAATCTGACCCAAACCGGATCCCCTTTTGGACAGGCTGTGTATTCGCTGAATTCAGCAGGGTGTTATTCCTCCGCTCTATAACAGACCGCCGTCTAATCAAAGCCTCAGACCACCTGCTGTGCTGCTCCATGACAGCCATGTAAGCGTGTAGCGGCGGCATACATTATCCCTTGCATAGGGGTTGCAACAGGCCTAAATGGGTTAATGACATGAATAACTTCAAAGACATGGCCTCGGCTCAGGCCTTAACTGCACAGCACAACACTTCAGTGTCAAACGAGGCAGCTCCACAGCTAGCCTGGCTAATAGGCCAGACTCAAATGTGTGGCAGTCCTCACAATTCGAACAATAGAGAGTGGAGGTTCAACCTGTGTATGAAGTGGTTCTCCTCCAGGTAGCGACAGCCAAAGGCGATGTCTCTAGCCATATGCAACAGCTCCAGCATGGTGAGAGAGGAGGCCTGGCACTGCACACACACAAACAACATAACTGTCACATGTTGGATAGAAACCTTGTATGTCCTAAACTGTTACTTTTCAGGAAATGGGAACAACATTCCAATGGGACTATGTGTGTTTTGACTCAAGGAGTCCTCATCAAGGTATGACATTGAAACCGAAGACGGTTTCAATATTTAAGATAATTTAAGTGGTAATGTGACACAGGTCATATTTCATATCAGCAGTATATCACTTATAACACTTATTTTAACTGTGGTGAAAACCAGGACAAATTGGCAAGTGAACGCTGAAATTGGGACATGTTAGTGTTTTAGAGATATGCATTGGGACTTGAAGCCGGGACAGTCCCTGCGTCTCGGTCTGTCCCGGGCTGGCCCGGTATAGATATAGACATACCGCACGAGGTCGGTTCTGTCTCAGGAAGGTCTTCATGTCTCCTCCAGTCATCAGTTCTAACAGGATGAAACGAGGCAGGATCTGCAGACTGACTCCAATGCAACGGACGATGTTCTGGTGGCTGAACTTACTGCATGGACATGGAGAATAAAGCATGGATTAGTGTGTGTGTGTGTGTGTGTGTGTGTGTGTGTGTGTGCGTGTGTGTGTGTGTGTGTGTGCGTGCGCGTGCGTGTGTGCGTGTGTGTGCGTGTGTGTGTGTGTGTGTGTGTGTGTGTGTGTGAGTGCGTGCATGCATGTGTGCACATCCACCTACACGCACGCACGCACCAGCACGTACGCACGCACGCACACGTTTGCATTACTGTAGCCTACTTGTGAGGACATCAACATTTTAGGACAGTCATTTTAGAAATGCTTTAAAAACAAACAAAAAAGATATTTTTTCTTGTTAGAACCAGAAAATGGTCCTCAAAATGTCTACTACAGTATACTTGTGGGGACATGTGACCCTAGCAAGTATAGTAATACAATACAAACAGAACACGCACGTAGCCAGGCACGCACACACACACACACACACACACACACACACACACACACACACACACACACACACACACACACACACACACACACACACACACACACACACACACACACACACACACACACACACACACACAGAGTGAATTCTCTCACTAACTCACTATAATACTATAATAAACAACAGCTGAGGGGATGGATAGGAAAACAAGCAAGCCATTGAGGAGAACATTAGTAGCTGTGGCCCTCGCAAGCCGAGCCAGCGCGGACTGACGCTACGTATCTGTTTCTCTGTTGAGTCCCGCCTGGTGCGCCAGCTGCCTCACACATGTGAGAAAGACGCTACTACAGTATACTGTATGTTAGCATAGTGTTTCAGGAGGTTGAATTGTACGCTGTGGTATGTGGTAGTGTGTGTGTGTGTGTGTGTGTGTGTGTTAGGAATGGACGATATGGACAAAATCAAATATCACAATATTATTGACCAAATACCCTCAACATGAATATTGCGATAATAATACCATATTGTTACTTTAATATCAAATTTCCTTTATTTTTCAATCATCGTATATCAACAATGGGAGGGCGGTCAGTCTGAATCAGACATAACCATAAACAAACTGCCGATCCGAACGATACATTATGTCCATATATAGGCCAGATGAATATGGAGTCTTATATTAGGATATCATTATGAAATGGATAGTGTTATATAATAATAATAATAATAATAAATAATGTGTGAGTGTGTTGCACACCTCATAATCAGAGCCTCCATCAGGAAGTCCATCTCGTCCTGTTCAGAGCAGATCTCTGGAAGTGTCTGTGGAACACAGAGGAATACAAAGACATGGTAAGAGGTGTGTGTGTGTGTGTGTGTGTGTGTGTGTGTGTGTGTGTGTGTGTGTGTGTGTGTGTGTGTGTGTGTGTGTGTGTGTGTGCGCGCGCACGCACATGCGTGTGTGCATGTGTGTGCACGTGCCTGTGCACGTGTGCATGCATGCGTGCATATTTGTGTGAACATTGCTAAGAGTCCAGTCTAATCAGCAAACTATTGAAGAACAGGCAGACCCATGTGGAGATAAGAAATAACTGCAGATTTTCAGTGGGTTTACTTCACTTTTACTTTACCATGGATTTCTGGCCACAGTTCTGTGACGGTATATATAGGCGGTATTGGTTTCCATGTCAGCGTTGCCTTTTTTTTTTTAATGCTGTATCAGTGTTACCTGGATCACATCAGAGCAAAGCAATTTATTCTGTCAAAGGTGTTAGAAAAGGTTGTAATCTAATATCCTCCTCCTAGAAGCGTGCGACCTTTAGATCAGACCGATGAGTGTACGTGCGCCCGATGTGACGTCGTTTACTGGGTATAATGTCACGTAATGAATAGTATACCTCCCGCGCGCCACGCGAGGCACTCTCATCTAACACTTAGAAGTACGCGGTCATCCTGTGAGTGTGTGGTGCAGCGAGCTGACCTTTATGGCCACCTGCATGGCAGTGTGCTCACTGTTGGTCCCCAGGACCTGGCCCTCGTACACCTCACCGAACGCACCATGCCCCAGAGCCCTGCCATAAGGAAAGACATTGACACACACACACACACACACACACACACACAGACACACACACACACACACACACACACACACACACACACACACACACACACACACACACACACACACACACACACACACACACACACACACACACACACACACACACACACACACACACACACACACACACACACACACACACACACACACACACACACACAGGGATAGAGTCAGGCATATAGAGACAGAGAGGGTGATAAGCTAGTGCTGACTGGACAGTGGACACTATTCTTCCAGGGGCGATACCAATCATCACAAGCTGAAGCAGTATCTTCTCTGCTTTACTTTATATCTCTCGATGGAATTTTCAAAATAACCATGTGACCCCGGGGGTAGTGGGTGTGACGTCAGTACTCTATTGACACAGAAATGTTAATCTGTTCATTCAATTAATGTTGATCAAATGCAATTCCGTCGTTGTATTTTATAATAAATAAATAAGGTTGGGTATGTGATAACCAGACTTGGCCTGTGGTTGAATACAAGGCCAATGCTGGGAGACAAACTATGGGGTTTATCCCATTTTGGGCGGGAACCCCTTTTGGTGTTATGTTATGCTTTAGCTATTTTTGAAAAATCGAAGAACGACTGACAGAAACATAGCTTAGAATCTGATCTCAGGTCAAAATGGTTTATAGTGTAAGTCATATGGCCCAGGGAGGCGTAGCTGTTGCATTGCACCTGAGCAGCGTGATGTTAACTATGGGGTTTATAGTGTAAGTCATATGGCCCAGGGAGGCGTAGCTGTTGCATTGCACCTGAGCAGCGTGATGTTCTTGCGTGGCACTTCCTTCAGCTCGCTGAGAGAGGCAGCCTTCCCTGCAAAGCAGTAGTTGGGGTTGTAGTCGGTCATGATGGTGGACGAGCGGATCTTGCTCAGCTTGTACTCGGGGCTCTGTAGACGCACCCTCACAGCATGGAGCTGGTTCTTCTTGCGGTAGTAAACTAGAGAGAGGGAAAGAGAGAGCAAGAGAAAAGTGGAAGATTTTTCACTTTAGTGCAGGCCCCAGAAAACCCTTTTAAAAACATAACCCAAACTGTAGCCATGATCCTTGACCTGAAATGTACTACAAGTTCTAGCGGCAGCTTCCTGACTACGTACAGGAACAGTAACCCAAGGAGCGGTCAAGTAGCATCACAGTGGCATATGCTCTCGGATTCCATCAGGGACCAGTGAAGCACTGTGATACGGATGATAGTCATTGCCTTAATATACATGTATAATGAAGTATCATTGTGCAGCATGTGAGAACATGATGTCGGCACGACGTCGCAAGCTTAGCCGAGGCATAGCTGGACTCGTCAATACACCAGAGATAAGACTGTCCTCGTCGGTCTAATTGAAGCCAATTCATTCCGAGCACATCCATGGCACTCCCGTGTGCCGGTGCCACACAAAGCTTTTTTTTAAATAACAATGAATTGTTGGTAATTGAGAAGTGCGCCGCAGCCAGCGCACCATTGACCTCTCGTTGCTTTACTGCTCCTGGACCGTCTCGCACCGAAGTGAGTTTGGACTCACCCTCCACGGAGGCGGCGCGCGTCCCCCCGATGCAGGTGGGTAGTCTACCAGGGAGGGGCACACAGAGGAGGATGCCCTTTGACCTCGAGCCATCGCCCGGTGCAGACGCCAGGGACTCGGCGGTGGGGGTGGGGGGGGGGGGGGATGTTGGGGGATGGGGGGGGGGGGGGAGAGCAGGAAGAAGAGGAGGGAGGTTGGGGAGGAAAGGAGGAAGATGAGGAGGAGGAGGAAGATGCAGAGACGGGGCGCCCAGGGAACAGACTACCTCCCTGCATGGGGGAGAGCTCAGGTGAAGAGACACCATTAACCTGTAGACTGGAGATCTCGGAGTGCGTGTGCATGAATTACTATACATGGTGCAGTTACCGTTGCGTGAACATACTGTACATGTGAACATAATATACACATAATTGTGTGTGTTGTATAATATCGGTATATATTTATATATACTGTATAAAATATGGACAATACTCAGCCTACAAACATACAGTAATTGGGCAGCAAACAGCAACCCTCGGTGGTGCACAGAATGGTGAGGCTGGATGTGTTTTAACCAACACCCTCCCCACACCGATGGGAAATCCCAGTGGGACTATATACATTTCATTCACTGGGGTATTTCCTCATTGAAAATAACCTAATCTATATATACTAATTCAAGTGTTGATTAATTTTTCTTGCGAAATCAATCCTCTGTGTGTGTGTATGTGTGTGTGTGTGTGTGTGTGTGTGTGTGTGTGTGTGTGTGTGTGTGTGTGTGTGTGTGTGTGTGTGTGTGCGTGCGTGTGTGCGTGTCTGAAAGCAAATGTGTACTACTTTTCACGGTTATCTCCAGAAGCTCACTGTAGATCACCCTAATATAATTCAAACGTGAACTCTTATCATATTCAACAATGTGTCGTAGTGCCACAACTGATTTATTCACCAACAGAAACAAAGTTACACTTCATTCATTGAACACAGTTTCACACAGTTAGTGCACAAGTCAAACTAAATAGATAGATTTCAGTGACCTAACTGACCACAACCAGAAGTCTTTATCAATATCAGTTCAGTTATACTTCCCCATAGATACGTAGGCCTACTTATAAACTCTTTTTGGCAACACATTTGTATGGCCATGAGTTTTATAGGGAATATAAGTATAGAATAATATCAGTTAATCATTTCCTGTTATTACTGTATTTGCTTATGGCTGGCTCTATCAGTGTAATGAGTTAAGTATTTGTATCCCTGGCTAATGCAATGACAACTTCTCGATTAAAAAGAGAAAATTCATTTTGAACAACCAACAACGTTCTACAATGTTACATATTCCATAATATTATCAGTGTCTTTACAGAAACTGCTTGCAAAAAACATGCCAACATGTCCTCTCCACTTTAATCTGCTAAAAACAGACATGAAATAGCTTGATGTTGCCAGTATTGAGTAACTATACTTTACCATGTGTGAGATAATGTCACAACATGCTAGTGTTCAAATAACTGCGACGGAAGCAACACTGTTCTCGCAAATAGCTCTCTGATAGACCAGTGGTTCTCTAAGTCTAGGGGGGGGGGTCTAGGCTCCCTTGAGGAAGGGTCCAAATTAACCCTCCTTTACAGGCCTGTAAGGGTTCAAATGAACCCTTACAAACCTAAATACAGGCCTGTAACTCTGAGAATGTACACATGGAGTTGTACTAATTCCACTAATGTGCATTCCTCAATCACTTGTCCCGCTGTTGGTTGACTCTGCATGGTATAATAATAACCAACACATGCAAATGTTTGTTGATATAGAGTGTGGTACTGTAGGTGCTATCAATTTGAAGAAAACCAAAAGATAGATAGAATGCATTGGATCCTTGTGTAACTGTATCTGTATTTTTGTGAGTTAAATGTGCTATATTAGTCCAATAAAATGCCCTAAAACTGATTGCATCACACCAATTCCTGGCAGTACGTGAGTTTCATCATAAAATGTAAGGCACTGTCAGTCGGTTTCACCTTATTCTGTGAAGGAAAGGCCATATTGGTTAAAATTCAATATTCACTGAGTTGTAAGAGAACAGGCTGATGGGAAGTGAAAGATAAAAGTGGCCAGCAGAGAGACAGAATATAGGGCTCCATTTTCATCACCGCTAAACCCCTTATCCCTAAACTTATTTTGCAAAACATTTTTGAATAGTTAAAATGGCCAGTCTACAAGCTCACAACGTGTCAATGTAGATTGGCTAGTTAACTATTCAAAAATGTTTTTCAAAATAGTAAAAAAAAAAAAGGCAAAGAAGTTTAGGGATGAAAATGGAGCCCATAGAGAGTAAAACAATAGAGGACGAAACCACACACTAAAGAATCAGTGAGAGCAAAAGAAAGAAAGAAAGAAAGAAAGAAAGAAAGAATGAAAGAAAGAAAGAATCATCTGCCATGCTTAAATTCTCTAATCTGCACTGGATGGCTTATTAGAGCATCAACTTCCTCTTAAAACCTCATTAATACTGTTGCACATACGGTGTCACGCATATCAAATTTAGCTCGACATTCTGTCCCTTCCCTAACTGGTATAAATGAGGCTCTGCAGTGGACGGCCGTCAATAAAAAGTGACAATGGTGCAAAAAAAGAAAGAAACATTAGGAAGATAA
The DNA here is from genome assembly GCF_963924005.1 of Protomyctophum bolini. Classification (NCBI taxonomy): domain Eukaryota; kingdom Metazoa; phylum Chordata; class Actinopteri; order Myctophiformes; family Myctophidae; genus Protomyctophum; species Protomyctophum bolini. The sequence continues at coordinate 8,377,174 of NC_137876.1, read as the reverse complement.
TCCCTTCACTGTCCTATTATTGCAGCAAAAGCGTATGTAGATATTAATGCCACATGTATACTTTATAAAGTGTCTTGGTTAATAAGTCAAATGGTGCAGATATGTTTAGTATCTATAAGCTCAATTCATTCTTCGTAGCACGGCGGTGTCGTGTGCTGGAAATAGCCGACCTACTGTACTGTACTGTACTGTACTGTACTGTACTGTACTGTACTGTACTGTACTGTACTGTACTGTACTGTACTGTACTGTACTAGCTCACAACACGTTGCGTCTGCAAAGTGTTGTGAGATTGTAGGACTGTTATTTTAGGCACGCGACAAAGTGGTGTGACGGAGCATAAAGTACGCTTAATTCCACATTAAGTACAGTATCTTACATAGCAGCTTTAACGTGAAACTGATTTAAACTGACTTTTCAAAACTAAATACTAATGACATTAAGAGCCATTATCTATCATAAGGTTATTACTATAAATTAGATTCTGTCATTCTCTCATCCTTCAAAACATCTTCCTTTTCTAAATAACCATTCATGTAAAGTAGTAAGTAAAAGTAAAATGTAATATATCAAAATTGGTTAATAGTCGATTCCCTAATGATTCCTTTTTTTAGCTTTTGTGTGACACCTGAATTTCCCCCATGTGATTAATAAATGTCTATCTACAGTATCTATCTACTATGGTCAGCATTAAAGCATTTGCATACATTAGCTTGTTTTGTTGCAAGTTACAGTATCTCACCTAATAAAAGACCCGACGAGGGTGTTCATAAACAAAATTAAGTGTTGGTGAACTCTGCATACAATAAGGAAATAGCTTTGCAATATGCCACATCCTATGTAACAACCTGCTCAATTTCTCACGTCTTATCCTGAACATTGCCTACCTTGTATATCAAACATTTCATTTCCGATATACGCTGTCCCGCTGTCCAAACCGTATTTGAGGTTCAACTCCACTTTGAGCAAAGTGTTAAAATAAAGATACTATGACAGTTCCCCAATTTCACATTTCAGAAAACCTTTTCCCTCCCCTTTGAAACTCTGTCATGTATCAGAGGTCTCTGCTATCTCCTCAGCTGACAGGGCTGGCATTATGCTTTTGTTCATTCTCAAAGAAAAGCATGTTATGTCTCCTGTCTTTATAATCGGCATATCCGATAGATAGATAGATATAAATATGCCTATAATCATGAACCTTTCAACATTTTCTGAAAGCACAGAGCAGGTGAACCATAAATTATTCTATTCACTACCTAGATGGTAGTTGTCTGAATCAGGGTGGCCATTACCTACAGTCAGCGACCGTGCTTCAAAACATAGTAGTTAAATGTCAAACCTGTCTACTTTTATAGTAGTAGAATATGAAAAGGAGTGTTGTGTGCTGTACATTCAGTTCATACTGTACACTAAGCCTAATCTGGCCATTAACAGAAATTGTATCCTTTTGTACATAAGGGGTTCTAAAACACATGAAAGTGGTACTGTACGTAGAGCAAACCACCATCACATTTAGCATTTGTTTGATCTGCAATGACGACTCAAATCCACACACACACACATCTAATTAAAATACAGCCAGTGGAAGTAGAACGTTGCCTGAAAAAAAGTAAAATTGCTTATATTGTTGTCACTAAATCGGAATCGACTGCGTTTGTTCACATCAGAGTAATACTCGACATAACATAATGTGTCCCACGCAGTTCTCTCACAGTTCACAGTCTGAGTGGGGCACTCAGTTGAAAAACCGACACTCGTCGAGCGTTGCTCATCGTTTCTCTGTCAATACCATCTAGTGCTCGTCTTGAATACATTGTGTGTGGCATGAGGTCACAGCCGGTGGAAGGTGGAAGGCACGGACTTGACACAGAACTGGAAGAGTCTCTTACTGAGGGTGAGGCTGGCGCACGTCAGGACCACGCCCGTCACGATTGTGGAGGCCACCACAGCCAGGATCAACGACAGAGACAGCTGGCCCTCCAGAGCCGGGCGCTGAGGAACTCCTGCTGGAGAGAGAGAGAGAGAGAGAGAGAGAGAGAGAGAAAGAAGGGCAGACACAGTGTAAATAAACTATAGGGGAAAAGGCCAGTGTGTGATTGCAAGACGGTATCCGTTTCAGATTTTTAGAAATCATACCCGTGTGAAATACATCATCTCATTCCAGCCAATGAGAATTTCCGTCCTCACATTCGTCTTCAATGTTTGTGTTTACACAAACACTCAAAACTGGCCATTTCATTGTCAATGGCATTCAATGTTTGTGTTTTCACAAACCCGGCTAGCGCCCCTCAAAAAAAGCTATAACCCTTCATGTGGATAGGCCTTTATTGGACATGGGAAGGGGAGTGATAAAAGGACCACTGCACTGTCACTGTGAGCGACCTCCATGCAAAAGGAACTCGGCATGTTCAAATGGACCTTTACGGATGTGTAAATCAAGAGAGGATTTTACAGTGTAGATTGGGAGCCCAGAAAAAGCGAATTCAATCAAATGAAGGTCCGTGGCCCCAATATCCATATCAAAATATTTAAAATGAATTAAATATAAAGTTGATTATAACCGGTGTAAGGTATTTCCACAGCATACAGTACCTGTGCATGTGACATTGTCGCTGGCCAGCACCTCGTCATTGTGACAGAGGCAGAGGATGCCGTGGGCGTGGCTTTCTTCATCTCGTGTACACCTCTGGGATTGACAGTGGCTGCAGTTGAGCTGCATGTTGATCAACAACTCACCGTGGCTTTCCATGGCTGTGGGAGACGAGGGATACACGCGCACACACACACACACACACACACACAGTCACACAGTCACACACACACACACACACACACACACACACACACACACACACACACACACACACACACACACACACACACACACACACACACACACACACACACACACACACACACACACACACACACACACACACACACACACACACACACACACACACACACACGTCATTTCTCGACCGTTTCGGACGCGGGAAGGCTCGCCGGAACTGGACCGCCCCTGGGGGTCTGGATGTTCCGGGTAACTCTGTTACTGTACAGATCGCAGTACACTACAATACATTACAGAGTAACTATAAATGTAACAATAAATGTATAGTTGAAAATGAAAATCTGCCCAAAACAGGGACAACTCGGATAATGTGATTACATGTTTTGCCATTAAGTCATTTGATTCTCTCTCTCTCTCTCTCTCTCATTCCATATGAAATTGTTGTCGACCAGAAACCTTTTTGAGCGGTGCCTCCGCTCCATTACGCAGCTATGTGTGTCCGTATGTGTGTCCCTATACTGTACGTGCGTTTCGGACGCAGCAAGGCTGGCTGGAACCGGGCCAGCCCCCTGGGATGTTCTGGGGACCCCCCGGGGACCCCCACATGGTAACTCTGTCATTTCTCAAAGATTTTCTCCAAAAATGATCAAAATACAGTACAGAGCACAGTACACTACAATACAGTACAGACTGAGAGCACAGTACAGTACAGTAACTATAACAATACATTTATACAGTTGCATCACTCACTTCACACAGGTGTGATTTTTTTTATGTTTGTTTTAGTTTTCTTCCCTGTACATTAACGCTCTACTTTGTCTCACAACCGTGTCACATAAAAGTAGTGAAAATAGCCAATGTAGATCGACTCTATTTGCTGTTTCGTTTTTACAATTTGAAAGTGGTTAAGTCTTGTCCAACGAAAAGTATTACTAATAAGAGCTTGTTGTGATTGTGAATAAACAATAACTACACTGGATCCATTGGAAGTTGGAACACAGGTTCTTTGTTTCCCCCTAATTACCTGAAGAAAAGAAAAAACGTTTTTTTGGACGGTTTCCGACCCCCAACAGTGACAAAATCTTGAGTTCATCTCATGTCCGTGCACGACAGAGGCAGCTTTTGTGTCTATGTCTGCGTGAAGTCGTGAACGGGGCCACAGTGGCAACTCATGCTACAACCTACAAATGACAGACGGGTGACAATGTCCTCCTGTCCTCCTGGTTCAGCGGACGCAGAGACACCGCGGAGCCCGGGGCAACAGGTTCCGTGAGGCTGTGAATTAGTTAACTACTGGCCGCAGCCATTTCTATCCCCTCCTCTGTCTGAATAATGAGAATCAGATGGCCAGGGTCTTGCGCAAACAAACGCATGGACTTTTATATACGAACAGATATTCCCCAGGAAAGGTGAAAAATAGATGTATGTGGGGAGGAGTGTGTGTGCTTGTTCAACATTATGTACGTAGATACTTTCACAGAGACAGATGGACAGAAACACGTAGTGAGAGAGAGAGAGAGAGAGAGAGAGAGAGAGAGAGTGAGAGAGAGAGACACACACACACGTGCGCGTGCGCACACACACACACACACACACACACACACACACACACACACACACACACACTCACACTCACACTCACACTCACACTCACGCACACACCCTGAAGCCTAATGTTCACACAGACAATGTCTCTTTGCTTTGGAAATAATAGGAGATATTTACAATGGTGTACGCCACGGCCATTTCAGATAATTCAGTCAGCGTTGGGCATGCAGTGCAGTGCACACCACATGATGATTCCTCTAAAAGTGCTCAGGCTACGAACAACACTACTGTGCAACATTATGCGCTGTCCTCAAGCCTGGGAACGAGGTCAGGGACATCAAAGCATGCAGGTTGTTTGTTTGACCAATGTGTGGCCGACGGTGCTTTTAACCACTTTTGTATGAAACTAGAAGCTGTCACACCGAAGGACAGCGTCCTGCATTGACCTGAGAAAAACACCTTTTCCTCGTGGATAGATAATAAATACATCTCTATCAGAGGTATTATGTATTGCAACAAAGCCTTAAAAACCCATTTAGGCCTGAGATCAGATTCTAAAAATGTCTTCTACATCCTGACAGTTTTTCGTTCTGCGATTAAAAAAAAATAGCAGACCTACAAGTTCGTAGCGCACCACGCGCTATGAGCTTATTTTTCAATAGCTAAAGCATAACATAATGCTAACACCAAAAGGGGTTGGCCCCAAAATGGGTTAAAACCCATTACTTCACTTCTGCGGTTCCGGCCTCACCTGCAAGAGGCTGCAGGAAGATCTCCCCCATCGGGTGGACGAATGAGATTCCATCCTGACCATCTGCTGTGATGTCATCAGTCAGCGCCGCATCACCCCCTATAGGATTGAATTGAAAACAACTTCCTGTCACCACTTTAAATCAGCCTACGGTAAAATTCTCTAAAGTGATGCAGCTGGGGGAAAAAAATCCACGTTATTTTAATATTCCAAATTATCTCTGCCATTGACATCCATTTCTAATCCAACGATTCACCGCCATTGACGTCTATGTTGCTCACAACGTGTGTTTTGAGCTTGCTGAGGCCCTGTCCTCATGTTTTAGTCCATTGTAAACAGACTTTTTTTGGAAACCTCAGACAGTTTTTTTTTAAATGCTGTTTCTGCGTTGCCATGTGGACAAGGTAATAACAGAGTTGTCTGCCACGTCATAAGTGTGTTTTAAGCCCTTTTGGGACTCACTGCTTATAACACTGAGGATTTTACTGTGTACGAAAGTACCACCCGCTAGCATAGTGATTAGAGTGAAACAGCTTGATCTACAATTACTGTCACTTTACAAGTCACAGGCAATGAGAAGTCAGCCATGAATGTGAACAACGTGGCCCTCTTCTCCGAGGGGATCATGCACTGTACTTTAGATTCTCCGGTTTGCTCTAAATGGCCCTGTGATAATCTCTGGTGGGGAGTGATGGTAGACACTCTCTTTTTCCGGGTTTCTCCATTATCGTATCTAAACAAAGTAAAAGCTGCCTGCCTACACATAAAATATAGAAGAACAAATAAGCCGGAGGCTCAGGAAACAGGTGAATCCCATACGAAAATGTAAGAGAGATAGACAGTCAAACAGGACAAATACAGTGATCAGTAGGGGTGAAACATCGTATAACTATAAATTATAATAGGTAAAGTCTTGATATGAAGAAATATACACAGGCTGGAAAAGAAAATTGGTCTGGCACCGCTCAGTGATTGTGATTGGATTTTACTCCCTCTGAAGCAGCGAGGGACCAATCAGCAACCAGTATGCAAATATGGGGCGGGGAGGCTTTTTTTTTTACGCAGTGATAGTCTGGCTATATCAAGAATGTAATTTCAATTTCTATGATATCCGCTGTGAAATGACAGTACATACTGTATATCAGCCATATAACTACGTTGTAGCCTGCCAGAGTCTGTACAAGGTAATATAATAAGGTCTGTACAATATCTAATATAATTATATCTCATATTCCACTGTCAATAGTCAGTATACTGTACATGTACAGTACTGTATAGCCATTAATGGACAATATACTGTATGTATGCTAATATTACTGGTGATAGATTGTACATATTTATATGTATTAATAGTTTATATATTATGCTGACCAAGTCAGTCCAAGTGAAGATGGCTAGGTCAGATAATGTCTGGTCTATTTGTTTTTATTCTAATCTTTATTACATTTGTACTCTTATCCTTAGTTTGAATGTTGAATCTCTCCACTCTTACTTGTACAGTATATATATATATCCTGTGTTTCATGCTCACTGCGGTGCTGCTAGGACAGCTGAATTTCCCCACAGGGATCAATAAGGTTCTACTGTATCTATCCATTTCCATTACCTCTGTACACACAGGGATCAATAAGGTTATATCTACAGTATCCATTTCCATTACCTCTGTACCCTCCTCCACCTCCTCCCGCGCTGCAGGCCCCCCCTCCACCCCCAAAGCCTCCATAGGTGGGCCAGCTGAGCTTGGACAGTGCCAGCGGGCACGAGTGTCCACCCTCTGCCCCCTCATCCAGAGCCTTGCCAGCCCTCGGGTAGATAACAGGGATGTCCTTCCACCCTCCACCTCCACCTGACGGAGAGATAAAAGCATACGCGCGCGCACACGCGCACGCGCACACGCACACGCACACACACACACACACACACACACACACACACACACACACACACACACACACACACACACACACACACACACACACACACACACACACACACACACACACACACACACACACACACACACACGATTACAAAGGGTGGTAACAAAGAGTGGTGGCCCCCCAGAGACCCGGATTTGAGAAATGTCTTTCCTGTGTGGTGCAGTGTTGTGGCTGGAGTTATCCTGTGTGCATCGGTTAGATCAGGGGTATAGGCAACCTGCGGCTCTAGAGCCACATGTGGCTCTTATAGGCCCTTTCCTGCATGGCTCTAGAACCACATGTGGCTCTTATAGGCCCTCTCCTGTGGCTCTAGAGCCACACGTGGCTCTTATAGGCCCTCTCCTGTGGCTCCCAGTTGCTACGGCAAAGAAGTATGAAAAGGAATGAGGTTTTCTTTTTCCTTTCTTTTCTTTTACATTTAATCATAATTTATTATTGAATAAATAGGCATAAAGTTATTCTTTCATTTTGATATTGCAAAACAATGTTGCCTATACACCCGATAAAAATAAGAATCAAATTTAATGAAGTAAAATAGAAGAATGTATTCATGATAAGACATCTTTGTTGCTGCTGGCTTACTGGTACAGTATACAGTACTTGATATGCTTTGAGAAATTAGCAAACAATAAAATATTAATATTGAGAGACCAGAAAAATCCCAAATACTTAAAGTTTGCTTTATTAAAGCAAACATATTTTGCGGCTCCAGATAGAATTGTAATAAGTTTTTGGGCCAAAAATGGCTCTTCTGAGAATAAAGGTTGCCTACCCGTGGATTAGATGGATTCCCAGGTTTCCCAAGCAGGACACTCAGGTTTTGAATTCCCACACAAACACACAGATCTGTATCTAAACTGGCCCACCATGGTTTCAATGAGATGAGCTGACAGATATGGTCTATGCTGGGACTCTGCTGGTCAAGGAGGATTTTCAGAGAATTTTCCAGATGACGTTTTTTCCAAGAGGAGAGACAGGCGGCCCCCGCTGCCATATACAGTATGTACTGCTCTCAGAGGTAAGGAAAGGAAAGGGAAGGTACTATGTTTACCCTGCAGGGTAACTGGACTAAGCTCAATAACTTGTCATGGTCATGCCATGTCAAGAAGTTAAGTCTGCCTTCCAGACTGAGCCCTTCCATCCAAAGGCCAAACATCTGCGTGTGTGTGCGTGCGTGCGTGTGTGTGTGACTGTGTGTGTGTGTGTGTGCGTGTGTGTGTGTGTGTGTCTTACTCACGTTTAATACTTTTACTTCTACTACACTACATCTCAGAGGCAAATATTGTACTTTTTACTCCTCTTACTTTGTATATTTACATTATTATTACAAAACATGCATTAACCACTTCAGTCCTATATGCATACTTACAGTAGGCTATTTGTCGACACGCTGTGAACATGTAGATTAGCTATTTTCAAAAGATGTTTATGAAGAATATTTGCTAACTTGTGAAATGGGACATTCTGCAATATTAGTACATTTACTTTCAGTATTTACGTATATTTTAATGCAAATGCTTTTGTACTTTTACTCAAGTACATTTTGAATACCGGACTTACCGGAAGAGTATTTCTACATTGTGGCAATGATAAATGGTAAATGGTGCAATGGTAAATGGCGTTTTACAGAGATTGTGCATTACATTCACCCATTCACACACACATTCATACACCGATGAAACAGCTGAAACCATGCAAGGCACCAACCATTTGGGGTTCAGTGTCTTGCTCAAGGACACTTCGACACTAACTCTGGGGGAGCCCGGGTTTGAACTGGCAACCTTGCGATTACCATCCAGCCACTCTACCCCTGAGCCACCGCCGCCCTGGCTTAAGTACAAAATGTGAGTAGTTCTTCCACCACCACTGCTGCATCGGTGTGTATTCAAGACAAGCTATAATCCACTCCTGGCCTTCATCTGACATTCCCTGCGAGCGGACTGAAATGACTAGCTCTCGGAGAAATGAAAGATGTGAGTATACATAATGTATCACAGACAAAGCTATTCAAGACCTTTTACTTTCCATGGACAGCCCTGTGAGCGCCGTCCGTCTCGTCATTATCTGTGAAAGCTTTTCATATGACATGTACTCCAACCAATCAACAGAGGCTTAGGTCATTCTCGGGATGCAGTGTGCTCTTACAATGAAGCACCCTTGAAGTCTGAGAGAGAGCTTGGAGCACACGGCACAATTTTTACAGGAGAGCTTTTCATTAATTAAAAACACCATAAGAAATTAATATTTTAAAACACTTTCTGTGAAGCCTAATCTGTCGGCTACAATTCGGAAAGGTTCAGTTAAGCCCTTCGCACTCCAAGTCCTCGAATGACAAGATCATCTAGGACTGAACCGAGTATATTACATTCAATTCTCCAGTGAGATTCTTACATTTCTGCTTGTTTCGTCAACAACATCAACAGCTGTGATTCTGCATTAACACATTCTGACCTGAGATCAGATTCATACGAGGTTTCCACTGGACACACACTGGTCTGATGAACCCATTCTGACCTGAGATCAGATTTTAAAAAATGTCACTCGTTCTTCGATTTTTCAAAAATAGCAGACCTACAAGCTCGTAGCGCGCCACTCGGTGGCGCGCTATGAGCTTGTAGATCTTCTATTTTTCAATAGCTATAAAGCATAACATGATGCTAACACCAAAATGGGTTCCCGTTCAGAATGGGTTAACAGACCATGGGGAACAGAGTAATTGTATTGTATTGGTAATTTGTCTCCTCGTCTCACCTCTTCTCTCCTCTTGTCTCCTCTTGTCTACTCTCCTCTCAATCCTCTCCCTTATTTATCTTCTCTTCTATAATTTATTCGTGGTGGCAGCAGTGTCTCAAGGTTCCTGGCTCAATCCCTATGGCTTTCTTCGGCTGTCAGTGTGTGTGTACTGCATAAACGTGTAATGATGTGTAACGTTGTTCCGTCGTTGTCATGTGAATTGTAATTGTGCTTTGGCAACACTGGTCTTAATGTCATGCCAATAAAGCCTGTTGAATTGAATTGAATGGGAATTGTGAAATCAAATAAAATCAAATCAAACATTATTTGTATAGCACATTTTGTGCAACGACCGAGGTCGAACCAAAGTCCTTCACATTACAGAGCAATATCATACATAGAGGCAAAAAGAGAAGAGGAGGATAAAATATAGATGGAAGCAAAGAGGAAGGAAAAGCATTAAGTCAAAGTGTCAGAGAGCAACATAATAAAGACAATAAGCATTATGTGGGTACATGGGTAGACTGTAAGGGCCACGGTAAACGTAATAGTATACTTAATAGTAATACTTAAAAGTGATTGAGAGGGGGAAAAAAAGGATTTGAAAGCCGCCAATGAACGAGCAGAGCATACATGGAGCGGCAGGGCGTTCCAGAGACTGCGTCCGGCCACAGTGTGAAATGTGTGTCGGGCACAATCAGGAGAGACTGATTAGCCAATCTCAGGCCTCTTGTTGGGACATAAGGTCAGGTCATTTTGGGCAAATGCATTTGAGTGGTTTGGAAAAAGACTACAAAAGGCGATATATATATATATGCGGTCCATTTACCAGTCCATTAAAGGTAAGAGAAACACAGTTACCTGCGGAGCCGGTCAGCCCGTTGCTGCTGGCCGCTATAGTGTCGTTCTCATACTGTTCCAGGGGGATCTGGTCCATACTGGTCTCTGGGTCCTCCAGGTAGGCGTTACCTCCTCCGCCAGCCGCGATCAACAGAGGAACCAGCTCACCTCCTCCGATCTATCGACACCGTGGTACAAGAAGCACTCGGGTCTTTTACTTTTACAGTTTTCTGAAAAAGCTATGTTTCTATGTCAGTCGTTTCTTCGATTTTTAAAAAATAGCAGACCTACAAGCTCGGTGGCGCGCTATGAGCCCAGTAGCACTGTTTAATTCATTTGTGCGTGTTAAAAGTATTTTTTTAATACTTAAAAATTGTGTGAAAGTTGAGAGAATCAGTTCCGATTATAATTCCCTGGAACGTTATGTGGCATGATTTATATTATCTGACCTCCGTTGTTGCCAGTTTTGGCAAGAGGAACAAGCAACCAGGTCTACTAAAATAAGCCTAGGGCAGCTCAGTCAAACTTTATTGTCTAATGTTGTTTTAGGGCAGTGATTCTCAAACATTTTCATATAAACGACCCCCAAATTAATATGTATTTTTCCACGAAAAAAAAGAAAATAGTGCCAGAGACCCCCATAAAGGATTTGTATTGTAATTTTTTACATTTTCTTTTCAAGATTTTAGAAAATGGCAGCTCTACAAACTCACAACGGGCCACAACAGGTCACAACAGGTCACATAGTGGTGCATTGTGAGCTTGAAGATCGACTATTTTCACGGTATATTTACACGCATGACATAGATTCAGAGACTGCGATGAATCCTTTACAGAATGCATGTAGACATTCCTGCATGCTTATCAGCATGTAGAAACAGTGCAGTATAGTGGACAAAGTACTCAACCCCAATACTTAGAAAATAAGCGACCTGAGGACGATACTACAAATTATGTCTTCTAAATCCAGACAGTTTTCTGAAAACCCCATGTTTCTCAAACTGGCGATATTTGCGTTAAAAACGTTCGCTCTGAAAGAATATAGGGTATATTCAAAGATTTGCGCAACATTTTCAGGATTTTTCAAAAATAGCAGATCTACAAGCTCGTAGCGCGGCACTCGGTGCACTCGGTGCTGCGCTATGAGCTTGTAGATCTGCTATTTTTCAATACCGGTAGCTAAAGTATAACATAACCAAAATGGGTTCTCGCCCAGAATGGGTTATTGTTTATTTATTGTGTATTTATTTTCTTTGTCACCTTGTAAATATAGGTGGCTCCGCCTCCGCCGCCTCCACCGCCCGCCCACTCGGCAGGCCCCTCCCCCCGGTGGCTGTCTTCAATCACTGACGACTCTCCCAAGCAGATCTTCTGGGTGAGAGGGTTCCTCTACGCCCCATACATACAGAGAGAGAGAGAGAGAGAGAGAGAGAGAGAGAGAGAGACACACACATACACACAGAGAAACACAGAGAGAGAGAGAGAGAGACACACACACATACACACAGAGAAACACAGAGAGAGAGAGAGAGAGAGAGAGAGAGAGAGAGAGAGACACACACATACACACAGAGAAACACAGAGAGAGAGAGAGAGAGAGAGAGAGAGAGAGAGAGAGAGAGAGAGAGAGAGAGAGAGAGAGAGAGAGAGAGAGAGAGAGAGAGAGAGAGAGCGAGACACACACACACACACACACACAGGTCAGGTATACACACTTCGTCAGGTATACCTGACGAAGGCCCCCGACGCCGCAACGTTGTATATATAATATCTAACATCCATCCATGATATACAAAAGACATTTAGAAAACACATGATCTACAACAATAAGCAGTGACTGTCTTTATTGACCACTTGAACCCCAGCATCCATTATCTAGGGGGAACCTGCACCAAAAAGAGTCGATCTACAAGCTCGCAACATGGCGCGCTGTGAGCTTGTAGAACTATTTTTGGCAAAGAGATTTGGAGGGCTGGTTTATTTCTCCTGTAAGTGTTCTTCATCACCTCTCCAAGCCCTCTTCTTCAGACCAGGTGTTTTTTAAACTGGTATTTAAAACCACAATGACCCTGGTGTCCTGATTTTGGGCATGTCATCATTATAGGTGACAATTCTCAAACGTTTTCAGAAACTGTCTATATTTAATTTGAAGCCCGTTAACCCCCCCCCCTGTCCTCTCCTCTTTCCCTCCAGTCTCCCCGTCCTCACCCCAGGGCAGGCATCCTCTCCCTGATGGCCCACAAGGATATAGAGGAGGTCTCCTTTCGCCAGAGGGAAGATGGCTGATATGAAGACACCGTGGGAGCGTTTGTTGTGGTTCTTAGCTCCTTTCCCTCCCGCGGCGCCATAAGCAGAGATCCTGGGGGCAACACACAGATCAGCCTCTGTCAGCGTGGACCAGCTGAGCTACGAGTATCAGCAACACATGGGGAGTAAAGCATTACAGGAATGTTGTTTTTCTGCCCTCGGCCTGCCTATATACCACGCTGAGAAAGAGCGCAATGTGATATAGCACAGTAGGTTGAGACAGGTCGGAAATAGCTGATGTACAAGATCACAAACGCGTCACGTTGCGACGCGTTATGACTGTGAGCTTGTACGAATGTACGTAGATCAGTTATTTTTGGGAGATTTGGCGTAGATGGATAAAAAGATGCCACGCTAATCTGCTAAACGGAGCAACGTGCGAGCAACGTTTTTATTGACATCCTAAAATCATGCCTCGTCTCATATCACCTCATCTGAGCTTCAATTCTGAGATAAACGCCACTAAAGATCGCGGCCATTACAAGACTCTATGGAGCGCGGTTCATCCCAGCACACATACTGTACTGTAACAGGTCTGATAATGAGGTCCCATGACTGGCTTGACTAACAATAAAATAATTCAAAGCCTTGGGCTTATTTGGCGAATAGAATAATGTAGTCCCTAAGCACTCAGTCACACTTCTGTCTGTCACCCAGCCCTGGTCTGAGTCATGCAGCAAATGTCGAAATGTTCTTCAATTGCCAAAGTGCTTAGGCCTTAGGACATATGAACGACATATGTCATTGGTAGAAAAACAAAATGATAATGGCGCTAGAATGCTCGGGACGCTGTGGGTGCTGGCGGCGTGTTTCCTCCTCCGCGTCATCAGTGCCCATACCCGAAGGCGGGGTTGGCGAAAGGGCCTTTCTGTGTGGAGTTTGCATGTTCTCCCCGTGTCCCCTAGGGTAGGTACCCTCACAAAAAACATGCAGTAATCCTGGTCACTAAACTGCCTCCCCCTGGCCAGCCGGGGCGCCTGATGGAGGTGAAAGGAACTGGTTGGAATAACGTGTTCCTTCCACGCGCTACCTCCAACCAGGGAAACTCCCCCCTGTCAGGTATAAAGGAGCAACTTGGACACTCAGGCATGAAGGAAGCATGAGTTCAAGTCTGTTGCTCTCCCCATGTCCCCCATATATGGGGACTAGGTTGGTGGAGTGTGTGTAGAGCCCAGGATCACATTAGATGATTGACACAGGGGTGAAAAATGGGTTACAAAATCATGGGGAAAAAAAAAGAATGTATGCCTTCTGTTCAGGCATCATTGCTTTGCAAATGGACTCACTGGCATTAGGATAAAACTGGATATAATGTATTATTATGTATATAGAAAAATAATTAAACAATTTTAATTTTAAGCTAGCTATAGGGGACGCACGTAAACCCCAGATCCGTATTGTGGGGAAAGCTTTAGCTAAAAAATAGCAAAAGCTATTGTACAATAACAGAAAACAGAACAGATATTAGTAGAGAGCCCTGAGGGACACCACACAACCTAGGTTTAAGTGTTTAAGAAGGAGCCTCTGTGCGTCCCCGGGACGCCACATTGAGAACCAAGTGATGATTATAATATACTGTATAGTGTCACAGCTATCCTCACTCACGTGTATCTGTTGGTGGCGGGTACCCTCCACACTTGGACTCCTTTAAAGGGGGGGTCCTTCCCCACGGTGACGCTGACGTTGGTGTTTCGGTAGGCGCTGTCACACTGGGCCTGGGTGGGACCCTGAGGCCCGCTGGCACCGCAGGAGGTGAACCACCACTCCATCAACGAGTCCTCTGCAGAGAGACCCAGGAGGAAGGTCACATACAAGCACACGCCCAGTCTGACCTGAGATCAGATTCTAAAAATGTCTTCTACATCCTGACAGCTTTCTCAAAAAGCTATGTTTCTATGTCAGTCGTTCTTCGATTTTTCAAAAATAGCAGACCTACAAGCTCGTAGCGCGCCACTCGGTGGCGCGCTACGAGCTTGTAGGTCTGCTATTTTTCAATAGCTAAAGCATAACATAATGCTAACACCAGATACAGTATACAGAGTAATTTATGTGGATGAGTGAGAAGATTCCGTAGAGAAAAGTCCTTGCACAGCTACTCGGACAGGTGCGTATAGGAACAGCAGCAACAATGAGAAAGAATGTAAGTCCTGCCTTCACTTACAGCAGGAGTTTATTAGGCTAAGACGTTTCATCATGATACCTGATGAAGGTCGTGTAATAGACTGGAAGGAAGGAAGGAAGGAAGGAAGGAAGGAAGGAAGGAAGGAAGGACGGACGGACGGACGGACGGACGGAAAAGTAAAAAATAAAGGTCCCCCCCCACCCACACACACACACACACACACCAACAAATGAACACCCGATGTCGCACATCACAGCGCTGCTACGGACATCTGCTCAGCGAAATCAAAGGAAATCACATTAACCACATGAGCCCTGCATGCCGTCCCCATTCTGGGAATGCCGTAATAGGTATATAAACGTTCAGCAAAAATAGGCGGAAAAATGGGGCGGAAATAGTCGATCTAAAAGCTCAATAAAGGTCTGCCTTTTTTTGCAATTCCATGTATAACGAAGTGCATAGGGTTTATGTGGTTAACACATTCTGACCGGGCACCCATTTTGGTGTTGGCATCATGTTATGCTTTAGCTATTGAAAAATAGCAGATCTACAAGCTCATATCGCGCCACCGAGTGGCGCGATACGAGCTTGTAGGTCTGCTATTTTTTTAAAATTCGAAGAACGACTGACATTTTTAGAATCTGATCTCAGGTCAGAATGGGTTAATCAGACCAGTGTGTGTCCCGTGGAAACCTCGTTATGAATCTGATCTCAGGTCAGAATGGGTTAATACACAGCACCCGGTGCATAAATGTAGATCCCATATAACGTGGCCCACTCAGCCTAAGCGTGCCAAGTGGTCAGATGGGTGGGCCACATGCATTTTCAGAGCATGTTATGGTGAATCAATTTATTTTGTTTCATCTTGGATCAATGGAACTAATACATAATAGTATACTACTATATTAAGGTTTTATATAAAGGTTTTTTAAAGAAAACCTTTCATACTATTTTTGTTTGTTAATGTTATATTAGCATTACAATCTTAGTGTTTTATTATTTTGGGGGCCCACTTACAAAGTCCTCATGGCCCACCATTGATATAGGTTCAAGGTTCTTTATTATTTGTCTCCCGAGGAAGAAATTTGTCTTAGACATGCAAGCGTATAGCCCTTATGCCAATGTCGCCACAGTGCAGCGCCAAATACATCTTTCTTGCATCAAAGGAAGAGGCAAGCAAAGAAGATATGATATAGATAAGATATAGTGGGCCACCTTCTGAGGAAATCTCTCGCAAATCTCTCACATTCCATACCTGAGGCAGACGGCTCAGGGAGAGGACTTAAGAAATCTTCTAGGTCTCCCATCGAGTCCATGTCATGAAAGAATCTGTGACTGAGCAGCAGGGAGTTCAGATCTGAGAGGAGGGAGAGAGAGGGAGGGAGGGAGGGAGGGAGGGAGGCGTGGGGGTTGGAAACCAGAGAGATAGACAACATGAGAGAGAAAATACAATGTACACGAGTGGGAGAGGCAGATGTAGGAAAGAAAAGTATTACACTGCTAGACACATCCATCCATCTGTAGAACACAAGCCTTAAAAATGCCTCTTTGCCGGTTTCTTTAACCCATTCTGACCGGGCACCCATTTTGGTGTTAGCATCATGTTACGCTTTATGTATTGAAAAATAGCAGATCTACAAGCTCATATCGCGCCACCGAGTGGCGCGATACGAGCTTGTAGGTCTGCTATTTTTGAAAAATTCGAAGAACGACTGACATTTTTAGAATCTGATCTCAGGTCAGAATGGATTGATCAGACCAGTGTGTGTCCCGTGGAAACCTCGTATGAATCTGATCTCAGGTCAGAATGGGTTAAAGAATGATGAATGAAGAAGAATGAAAATGGTATACTTGAGCTGAATTCAAATGGAGATCGTAGGGCAGATAAAAGGACACATTACACAGTAAAAAAACCAAAAAAAAGGGGGTGGATGAGATAAGTGAGTCGTTTACGTGATGTGCGTAGAAAGGACATCATGAAGATGTTAGCAAGTTTAAGCTCACAATCAAAAACAGGATTCTGGAATAGACCCCTGATATCGCTCGCATAGGAATCCACGTTCCAATCGCGCCGAACTGGCGCCTGTGCGTCGGCGGAATCTCCGCAGACCGCCATCAGTGCTCGGCGTAACCACCCCCCCCCCCCCCTCCTCCCAAAGCGTCCCCCCGATTAACCGCACAAACAACAACAACACCAGGGCACTGTCTCCTCTCCTGGCCGTTTTTACACGGGGAGCACATCTGTGTGGAACATTATCATGACACCCGATCAAACAAAGGAAATGTCACGACAAACTTGATCACTGCAGAGTGGCACCGGTGCGGAACGGAGTTTGTACAAACTATAGCGCAATAATAAATGAACGCTGGCACTGGTGTGATGGCATGCTGTTTTATGGTGCGATCCTTCACCGCCTCCCACAGTGAAGCATTCTGGGTGGATTGTCCTCCACTCAGAAACAATCATAGAGAGGCTCTATCATGGAGCTATCGGAGACGCCTGCAGACCTTAGTGAAAAACAGCGGTTAGCGGTTAGTCGTCGCCAGTCAGCATAATTGGCTGAAGCCTCTATTTCCATTACACCCAGTAAGGGAGTTGATCATACCACGATGCTTGCGAGGACAGCTCGATTTAGCGCCTCAACTGTGACATGTGAAAACCATGGATGACAGTACCGTTTATAAACGGTCCCTCCAAACCTATACACACACACTCTCAGTTGTGAGCTTGTAATGTGATTTCACAGAATGAAATCCACAGCATGAACTTATCCTGGGTTCAACCCGTTTACACAGTGGAGTCTGTGTCATGCTGTGATTGGCTACCTGTTTCGAAGCACGCCGCCCCGATGGCGATGTCGTCCAGTCCAATGTCAGCATTGGAGCCGTGATCCCACCGAGCTGTGACCTTCACATGGAACCTGGAGAAAAGCACATGCCGTTCCATTAGATGTTAACATCAGTCAACATCAATCGAATTCAAACTCGTTTTCATTGGCATCAACTCATGGTGTTGTGTGCTGGCACACTATACACTCTGTCTTTCTTTTATCTGTATTGTATTGTATTGTATTGTACTGTATGTGTCATTGTATGTTTAGTTTTACTACCATTTTAAGAGCCTGCTCAGGGACTACAGATGTAAATTAGCTTATGGCTAACTCTGGGCTATTTACATGGAAGTGAAAACTGAAATGTTCATTAATGAGCATTGTCCCTGTCAAATAAATAAAAATATTTGTCACACCACAGTTTCAGAGAGAGAAAGAGAGAGAGTAATCCCCTGTAGAGGGTAGACCCTCTCCCTCACGCTAAACTTAACGTGACTTCTTATTTCCACTTTACTTCCCATCCACAATGACAAGCCTAATATTATTATTATTATTATTATATGTGCAATAACTGCAAGGCAATGTTCAGAGGTATTGCCGGTACGTTCTCCCCCTCTAGGAGCCAACACTCTACCATGATACAAAAGTCTTTAACACATGCAATCTGTGTCATGCACACACATACACAGTCAAATTGGAATTATGTTTATATCCAATTAATTCATTATTTGTACCTTCTCACCAATACAAAGACAGGTTGTGTAATTAGAAAGACTACTTTCCTTAGTGGACGCACTTTGAGCCCCCCCACCACACGTATAAATGCACTTTTTGGCCAGAAAGATAAGATAGAAGATAGAAAGATAGAAAAATAAATAGAACAAAAGATACACAGATAGTGTATGTGAAAGCAGGTATACACACCCCCCTTTCGGCCGAACAACAACAAGCGCGTGTGACGTATGCACAGTCCGTGAAAATAATGCGCATGCCAAATGCTCCTGGCTACACCAGATCTGTATCCGGTCTGTCTAAATGCTCCTGGCTACACCAGATCTGTATCCGGTCTGTCTAAATGCTCCTGGCTACACCAGATCTGTATCCGGTCTGTCTAAATGCTCCTGGCTACACCAGATCTGTATCCGGTCTGTCTACTCTAAATGCTCCTGGCTACACCAGATCTGTATCCGGTCTGTCTAAATGCTCCTGGCTACACCAGATCTGTATCCGGTCTGTCTAAATGCTCCTGGCTACACCAGATCTGTATCCGGTCTGTCTAAATGCTCCTGGCTACACCAGATCTGTATCCGGTCTATCTGGTGTAAATGATCCTGGCTACACCAGATCTGTATCCGGTCTATCTGGTGTAAATGATCCTGGCTACACCAGATCTGTATCCGGTCTATCTGGTGTAGCCGGCATATATCATTGACATACATTTCCAAAACGTGCTGTACGCAGTGCGCAGTAAATTCCACGCACAGACGTGCACAAACCAGCTCGGCCGTTAATGTATTTACTAGTTACTTCCCACCCCATCAACATGATCACCAGTGACTCCAACTCTCCTCCATCCTCTTTTCTCATGGTCCTTCTCTTACCCACGATGGAGGCTAGTCAGCTGAAGAGTGATGTCTTGCCAGTCGTCTGTCCACTGGCCGTTTCTCTCCCAGACCAGAGGTGAGGTGGCCGTACCGTTCTCTTTGACAGCCACCACCACGGTACCGTTGTACTCTCCAAATACGTAGATGGAAAAGCGTAGCTGTGAAAAAAAATTAAATGCAATACAAGGATGAATACAATATTTTTCTGCAATGATTAAGTCTTTGATTGATTGATTCATCCATGCAAATTCAAGCAGAAGCACTGCTTTAGCATATAACACAAAATGAGTCACTGACTGACCTGACAGGCATTGGTAGACACTGGCGAGGGGAAGGAAGTGCTTTGAACCGAGGCCTCCTGATGGGAATCACTTGGCCGTATTGGCAGAAACAGGAAATGCCCTAGGGGAGTGAAAGAAATGTAACACAGTGGAAAGCTAACGGAGACAGGGAGTTTTTATATATTGCTGTTGACAAGATATTGTACAGGGGAAGGCTGTTGAGCTCTTCAGTCCCCATCACTGAAACAATAATAAATACTGAAGTGTCTCGGCTTGATGCCTGAATCAAGCTGGACCACAACCAACAAGCCAGAAAATGAAATGATGTCCATGTACTGAAGTCAGCTTATGGAAAGTTGGTTTAAAATAAAGCCACTTTGAGCCAGCGTTCCAATGCAGTACAGTACAGTTCCAGATTGAAACGTCCCATTCTGTACGTGCTCACATCAGTTATGTAATTTCATACGGCTAACGGCAGTAATCTCACAAAGCATTCCTGCACTAAAGCCCTTAGGCTATCCTTAATGTTTAGAAAACCAACAAAAAAAAAGACAGAAAATAAATTACTTTTGACATTTTGGTAATATGAGAAACGTGGAAAAGGAAACTTTGGTGATCATTTTTGTTAGTGCATACAGTTACATGCATCTCTTCACACCCCATTAGCAGATTACAATGGGACATGAAATGGGGTTCCCCCCCAAATCTGAAAATAAGTGCAGAAAAGGATCTGAGTATCACCCCCAACACACACACACACACACACACACACACACACACACACACACACACACACACACACACACACACACACACACACACACACACACTTGAATACCACACATTTTGGACTTTACAACTTTACTTTACAAACAATATACATGTGATACTTGATATTTTAAATTAAATGAAGACGTTTTGTCCAAGACGGGTAATCTAGGGCAGTGGCTCCCAAACGGTGTGCCATGAGACAAGTCCAACTACTGTGAAGGTGTCCAGGCAATATTATTGCAATACTGCACATACAAGTTACAACTATACAAAGAGTTGTGAATTATGTTTTATTATCAGTAGTTTGTTTGCGCGCACGTCCCACAGAGGCAAGTTCTATACTCTCTCTATATATTTGAGTCGCTTTGAACCTGGCATGTCATTCTAGGCGAACGTTTTTTTTAACGTTTTTTTTATTTAAAGGAGCAATTCTTCCTACAATTGGTGCTCATTATATGATTACTCGATTTCTGTCTATTCGCTCTGTGTCTCACTGGCGGGCTATGGTCACTTCAGAAACCTGCCTGACATCATCCATGGGGATTCCAAGCTAATAAACTACAGCCTTCTCTTCGTGGAATGTTAGCATGCTGAAATAGAAGCCATGGTTCTCTCATCAACTAACATTTTAAGTTTGAAAATCTTTTTCCAGTTGTTCATGTGTCTATGAGGTGACAGTACTTCATTAGACACCCTGGAGTCGTTTTGATGTGCAATGGTGTATTAACTTTGTATTTAGGGTTTCTTCCTGGAGGCTGAACCCTTGACAGTCAAACGGGCCAATGAAATAAACAGTAATATAGTGACATCACATTATCAGCCCCTCCCCCTTTATCATACAACTACAGCTGTGGGTGCGGCTTCAGTTCAGGTGGATCACCACCCATCACCACCCACCAGGCAAACTTAATGAACTGGTGGGCATGCCCACATAAAAACAACTTATTTGAAAAAATTATACCTCCTTATATAACAATAAGAACTGATGATCATGTTTTAGGGTGGAAAAAAAATCACGGCACTCCATCTTTAAATGACCCCACGCGCTTACCGATAATGTCACTGTTAGACAGTTTCTCCTCTGAGATGCAGTGCGAGTATATAGGCAGAAATGGTGCCATCTTAGATTGAGCATTAGTGAGGAAAAATTATAATGGATGAAGTGTCTGTTAACACTAGCATGTCTGAACTCAATTCACCTGACGGCTGAACGGTCAGGATGCCCGTGTTTTAGGTGCCATTTCATTGGCCACTCTCTCCCCCATCTATTCTAATGATCTTCACACCTCTCCCACCCGCCGACAACTTGCCATTGTCTTCTAAATGTTACATTCCAATGAATTCAAGGCAGCGGGCACCATTTCAACTCAACAGGGAGAGACAGCGAGATCAATTCGTGGCGGTGACGACTCGCCACGACCTATTTTTTTACGCCATGACGTATTCTTCATTATCCGCCATGGCAGAACAAAATCCGCCGTGGCGAGTACAGAATCCGCCTTGGCAGCGACTCGCCACGACCTATTTTTTTTCGCCATGACGTATTCTTCATTATCCGCCATGGCAGAACAGAATCCGTGGCGAGTACAGAATCCGCCATTGTTTATTTTTTTTTTGCGTGCCGTGGTGCAGGTTTTATTGTCCTAGTATTACTATTCTCGGAATTATTTCATCCTCTTGTAGCGTAACGGTTAGCGCTCTCGCCCCTATAGTCAAGGCACTGTGCCGGGCCAGGTTCGATTCTTGCAAAAAACAAACTTTTTTTTTTTAAAGTTATTTTTTTACCCGTACATACAGTGTGTGTGCGTGCGTGCGTATACAGTGTGCGTGCGTGTATGCGTGCGTGCGTATACAGTGTGTGTGTGTGTGTGTGCGTGCGTGCTTCATCGTATTTATTATTATTATTATTATTATTAATATGCAGGTAATAATAATAAATACGATGAAGCACGCACGCATATACAGTGTGTGTGCGTGCGTGCGTATACAGTGTGTGTGCGTGCGTGCTTCATCGTATTTATTATTATTATTATTATTATTAATATGCAGGTAATAATAATAAATACGATGAAGCACGCACGCACGCACGCACACACACACTGTATACGCACGCATACACGCACGCACACTGTATACGCACGCACGCACACACACTGTATATGCGTGCGTGCGTGCTTCATCGTATTTATTATTATTACCTGCATATTAATAATAATAATAATAATAATAAATACGATGAAGCACGCACGCACACACACACACACACACACACACTGTATACGCACGCACGCATACACGCACGCACACTGTATACGCACGCACGCACACACACTGTATGTACGGGTAAAAAAATAACTTTAAAAAAAAAAAGTTTGTTTTTTGCAAGAATCGAACCTGGCCCGGCACAGTGCCTTGACTATAGGGGCGAGAGCGCTAACCGTTACGCTACAAGAGGATGAAATAATTCCGAGAATAGTAATACTAGGACAATAAAACCTGCACCACGGCACGCAAAAAAAAAATAAACAATGGCGGATTCTGTACTCGCCACGGATTCTGTTCTGCCATGGCGGATAATGAAGAATACGTCATGGCGTAAAAAAAATAGGTCGTGGCGAGTCGTCGCCACGGCGGATTCTGTACTCGCCACGGCGGATTTTGTTCTGCCATGGCGGATAATGAAGAATACGTCATGGCGTAAAAAAATAGGTCGTGGCGAGTCGTCACCGCCACGAATTGATCTCGCTCCACCTGTCAACAGGACGACTCAACTTTTTCTTTTCAGTTTACAGTTTACCAAACCCACAAGTTAGTGACGGTGAGAGCGTTCTAGTGAATAGCCTAACCTTGCGCAGTGCGAGGTAATTAACGCCAGCTGTGTTATTTGGTCTTTGATTAACGGATTATATAAAAAAGGGAAAAAAGCGAGCGGATTTGACATCATTTCTCAAGTTGAGCATCTTTTTCCTGAGATCCCATTCACTGACACAACAACCACAGACAACATTTAGAGGTGGGCACTGGGTCTGGGTTGAAGTAGGCTAATTTACAACACTGTCCGACTTTGTTTTGAGCCAATATCGGTCAGAAAGACTGCCTCGACGTGCTAGTGTTAATAGTTTGACTGCATTTTTAGCTCGTAGACCTGCCAATTTACTGTGAGAGTACAGGTGTAGCTCAAGACTATACTGTACCACACGCATGTATGTACACACATGCGCGAGCATGCACGTACACACATAGACACACATACGCACATACACACGAGCGCACACGCACACACACACACACACACACACACACACACACACACGCACCCACACACACACACACACACACACACACACACACACACACACACACACACACACACACACACACACACACACACACACACACACACACACACACACCCGGTGTATTCTGCAGTGTGATGCCATGTGTTGCTTGTCTCTCCATCAGCTCGTCTCCTGCGAGCCTCCTCCAGGGTGAGTGCTGATTGGCCACAGACCAGCCACACGCGTCCCCTTCAAATGAACAATGGGAGCCAAATGGCAGAGCATCTGTGGAAGAGAAAGAGTAACTTAATCACATTCTGACCTGAGATCAGATTCTAAAAAAAGCTATGTTTCTATGTCAGTCGTTATTTTTCAAAAAATAGCAGACATACAAGCTCATAGCACGCCACCCGGTGGCTATATTTCAATAGCTAAAGCATAACATAATGCTAACACCAAAAGGGGTTCCCGCCAAAAATGGGTTAATCACATTCAACTGACACTATCTCTGTTCAATAGAAACTCATTATTTTATTGGCGGCAGCAAAAAAAGCTATCACAAGAAAATGGGGACAGATGGAACCTCCAACACAGGAACAGTGGGAGGACTTGATTCAGGAGATTCATTTTATGGAAAAACTAACACACAGTCTGAGGCTACAAGAAGAAAAGATGGAGGACAAATGGTATAAATGGACAATATTTAAGGGTATAGGGGAATGAGAGACAATTGGGAATGCCTGAAAAGATAAAGTAACTTTTTATAAACGCAATGTCGATGCTTGTTGTATTTTTTATTTTTCTGTTTTTTATTTATTTTTTGTACGTCTGTGATGTATTGAAGTTTGTTTTTTCTGTCTTGTAAAACAATAAAAATTTAAGTAAAAAAAAAAAAAAGAAACTCATTATTTACCTTGCAAATATTTGCCATTCAGATAAGGCAATATCACAGACATAATATACTAAAGTAGAACCGAGTCTACTGCTGGGCGATTTGAGAAGTCCCAGCAGTGGCGGAAGGTTCTTATAACGGCAGCGTACGAGGAAAGTGTTTCTTCTTTCGAACTGTGCGGCTGATGAACTCTTTTGGCTATAACAACCTTGTTCTCGTGTTGATTTCGATGAGAGTGGAGCACCCAGCTCCACAGCTTTAGAGCAAAAACACTCTGTCTTTAGTAGAGTTGTACGTGATCCAGGTAAATGTCTCTTTCCAGGTGGATTGATATTTGCGCCCCCCGGGCTGCTGGCTGCTGCTGACTACTAGCTCTTAAAAGAGCCGTTGTGTGGCGGGCTGGGGGTCTCCGGGGTCTCTGTCTCCACGGGGTGCGAGCGAGGCCTGGATGCAGGTCCGGGCCTGTGACTAATAAGGTCATATATCTGATGTATATTGTGAGTCATGTCTCCTGCTCTTTTCCTTTTCCTGCCTATAGCCTTACACTCAACTTGAAAAAATGCTGTACTGTTGTAGTTATGTCAAGCAGTTTTTCTGTTTACCTTTGTGTCTGTGTCTGTTTTTTTTGTTTTTGTTTTCTGGGATTCATATGTTTGATTTTTGTTCATTTATTCATTATTTGGTGTAAATATATTTTTTTGAAATTCAAACAAAAAAATAAATAAAAATTAAAGCGCCGTTGTGTTGGTGCTGACAGTGCTGTCCGTTGTCGGCGCGCGTCGGGGCGCGCCGAATTGTAGCATGGACGAGTCTCTTACTTCTACTTCTTGGCTGGAGGTGGCTTCATCACAGTAGTCAAATGGAAATAAAGCCTGTACTGTACATTTATACTCTCTACCTGGCAGCAGAACAAAAGCCACCCTATTAGCATTTTAATACCTGTTCGCCCACCCCCCCAGTGGCCAAAGCACCCCCCCCCCCCACCCCCGTAAAGGTGTGTGACTACGTGACAAAGTTACTAGGGGGAGGGGAGCTTCAGCCTTCATATCAGTGGGTGCTATTTGGCGTACTATTGTGACAGTGGGTGCTTGAGCCCTCCCGAAGTTGACGCTGTTGAATCCCAGCATAACAGCCACATGACACACCCCCCCCCCCCCACTCCAATCCATGACACCCCCCACTCCAATCCACTCTCTCTCAATTGCTCACAGTACATTGATTCCATTAGGGACCAAAGCAACGCTGTTCAGTTCACAGCGTGAACAAGTGTTTGTCTTTGCATGGGATGACTCATGTTCTGACCGTTGAAAGAGAGTGGAAGGGCAGGAGGGAGAAAGGAGACATTGATTGATTATATGAATATTTTCAAAGCTGGGAAACAAAACATGGCATTAATACCTAATACTGTGAGTCTGTTCATGACCATTACAGTATATCAATTGCTTTTCTTTTTTCAAAGAGAACTAGAAAAATCACACCAGTGTGAATTGAGGGGCGCTCTTATCATCGTACATCATCATGGCGTCATTGGCATAACATGTCGATTTGCTCAGACACATATGACGTAAATTCTCCATTCATTGTCAATGGGAATTTTATATTTGTGTAGGACGACGAAACGTATTAAGTTAAACCTGAAAACCAACCAGCCCCTCATCATAAATAATGAAAATCACACCCGTGTGAAGTGAGGGGCGCTAATATACAGTATTAAAGTCTAACTCAACTGATTAGGTGATGTAATGGTGACGTAAAACAAACGGTACTAACTACAGTATAGATGGGGAATCAGAAAGTATAGGATCTGTAAGGCACGGGGATCTTTTGCCAATATGGAGTTCAGGCAGGATCAGTATAAAGACCAAACTGAGTATATTTAAGAGCAACGTCCTGGGGGTTCTCCTGTATGGGGCAGAGTCGCAGAAAGTGACACAGGCCACCTGTCTGTCACAAGCTGGATGTATTCCAAAGAAGATGCCTTAGGAGCATACTGAGGATATTCTGGCCCACGACAGTCTCCATTGAAGACCTGTACAGGAGAACAGGCAGGAGCCCACTGTCTCCATTGAAGACCTGTACAGGAGAACAGGCAGGAGCCCACTGTCTCCATTGAAGACCTGTACAGGAGAACAGGCCTGACCCCACTGTCTCCATTGAAGACCTGTACAGGAGAACAGGCCTGACCCCACTGTCTCCATTGAAGACCTGTACAGGAGAACAGGCCTGACCCCACTGTCTCCATTGAAGACCTGTACAGGAGAACAGGCAGGAGCCCACTGTCTCCATTGAAGACCTGTACAGGAGAACAGGCCTGACCCCACTGTCTCCATTGAAGACCTGTACAGGAGAACAGGCCTGACCCCACTGTCAAATGTGATCAAGTTCAGAAGGTGGATGTGGATTGGACATGTTTGCAGAATGGACCCAAGTTGTAGCCACAAGTGAGACTTCAAGGCAGCATCACTCTTCCATGGGCTATAGACCGTAAGGCTATGAAGCAATATAGCTTCAACGGATAAGGGATCTCTTAAAGGCAATGGCATGTGGCACGGTGATTGGTTTAATTATTGTAACGCCCAAACCACACCTATGCATAATGTAACGGGTAACGGAGGTGATTTAACCAAAATACCAACTTTAGTACCCCACTGCTAAATCCCCAAATACTGTATTTAGAATAATGAAAAGGTAGCCCCTTATGTGCTAACCAGCACGAAGATGATTAAGTAAGTAAGTAGGACAAAATAGCCGATTTGCTCGTCTATATAATGACGTAGATTCTCCATTCATTGTCAATGTTATTTAATGTTTGTGTTAGGACAAGAATCTACACTATAGTTGAATCAAAAACATGCTATCAAATGACTACTTTATGATTGAAGATCTAAAAGGAAAAACCCTTTTTTCTTGAAGACAAGAGGAATACTGTAGCAGTGTACCATATCATGCACCATAATGTGCTGGTCCAATTCAATAGTATCTTGCAGTAGCAGTAGCCTATTTTTGTATGTACTGTATATACAGTTCATGTATATCTGTTACGGTATATGGACTGGACATTCGCGACATGACACATTGTCAGCACAATAACGTGGTAACCGCAGCCCAAATATGAATATGCATGACACCAGCGCAAGTCAGCACGTCACAAACACATACAGTATTGGTCCAAATTCACAACGGCGCTTACGCTCATAACATTACGTGACGTGGGCGGAAAGGCATTTACGTGGATTTCCCACATTAATTTGGAATTCATGGAAATGGCCGTGAACTCACGTAGGTTCGTCGGAAACCCCGTCAAATCCTACGGGACCTCTGTAGGTGGCGGACGAATCTACGCAAGCGTTCAGAAGGCTTTAGTCTTCATGCTGAATCAATAAATAGTTCCCAAATCGCAGATAGAATATGTAGGCATGTGTCCCTAACATTGTTCAGCACATAAAAAAAACTGATATCCTATATATAAAAGCCGAGTGCACTTGTATAAACTTGTATGCCTATGCATGAATTCTAAAGGCAAGTTAGCCTAGAGTCCCATAAGGAAACTGCCCCTGCAAGCCCCGACACCTTTTTATTTATTTATTAGGATATTTCTATAGCATGCGCGATTGCGCTGCTCACTTGACAGCCTTCTCTAGGCTACTCGCAGTGCAACGCGTTGTGAGCTTGTAGATCGGCTCCTGCGGACTCGCGCTCAATGTTAAAAAACAAACTCACAATTATAATAAGAACATAGGCCTACACTTATCTGCATTCTGCACTGTACGAATCCAACGTTGTTTAGTGTGTGTTAGTGTTGTTTAGTGAGTCAGTTCTCTGACTGTCGGTGTGTGTGTGTGTGTGTGTGTGTGTGTGTGTGTGTGTGTGTGTGTGTGTGTGTGGCGGACAGCAGCATGCTGCCGCTGAACCGAGTCCAATCTGGGTGAAATTTACATTGGAAAATTAATATAACGGCGCGGTGAGCCCGGCCAGGACAGAACACGGCCCGGCACGACTGGCATTCTATGGTCTAGCATTGTATGGTTCACAGACATGCCGGCATAATATGACGACATCATGAAATGAACCTGCATGCACTTACATCTGACAAAGAGGATATAGGCTACCCGCTGTATATGGTTGAAATTTTAAATAGCTATGCCTACGTGTCCATGATCAGAACAAATCCATTCTCCACATGGCTTTCAGACATATGACAGTGAGATGATATTAATCTATTCCCCACATGAATCAATGCAGCTCTTAAAAAATATCGGATATCTATTTTACTTCTGCAGGCGAGTGTGCAATATTCTTTTTTTTATAACCCTGCAGTGCATTCATCAATAAGGGCTTATCATTGCCGAGTTGTAATATAGCATTTGGTCGTGTGGTGAACAGTACAAATTAACTTCTTTCTCATTATGTGAAAGTAACTGTAACATCAGTTAACTTATTAACGTTCTGACATTTAACAAGGAGTGAAGCAATGCGTGCCAAGTTGGCAAGTTTCGTTTATAAAATTTACATATAACTCGCGCTGTTTGCTTGAAGATCTGTCCGTGCACTGCGTGCAGAGAACCTCCTGTCAAAATGAACTACTCTACAAGCTCATCGAGTAATTCTCTGTGCCGTGATGACGTATTTCGAGATTTCCGGTTGCCTTATACGGTGTAGAATGGGCGTGGATGTTCCAACTAACCAGGCGACACCAGGCGAATCGCTTGGGAAAAATGCGGAAAGGATACACTCAGCGATCCGCACAAATGAAGTGATTACACCAGTTTCTCTGAATAACACGTCATCTCAACGTAGCTTGATCGGACAGATAAATACGATATCTGTTTCCGCCACCGTTACACTCTGGCGCATTTCGTTTTTGAAGAATCAGGACCATTGTGTGGAGATACCATGACTGTGTGTTCCCGGATTACCATATATGGAGATCACCACTGCAAGTGTAAATCACCGTTGTTAGGCAACGGTCCATGACATGGGTGGTGTGGTGTCCAGTTAAAACACAAGTGACCTGCACAACACAAGCCATTGTCAGGACAGCTTGCAACATGGCAACCTTTGGTGCTAACCCTGCTGTTATGGACAGTGATTTACTGTTTGGACGACTCAACGCTCCCTCCTCAGACTCCTTCATAGACGTCCTCTTCCAGCTTAGTACCACCCAGGGTCCTGACACCAAAGACAGGGTTCAGGTGCTTCTACAATGGGTCCGTGATATGAGCACCGGTTCAACATCTTCCTCTTTAAAGCAGTATGGCCTCCCCAAGCCTTCACCCTCCCACCTGCACTGTGTTGCGGCCATCTTGTGGCACAGCTATGAGCTCAATGTCGACTATGACCTCCCTGCGCTGCTGGACAGAGAACTCTTTGAGCTGCTGTACAACTGGTCCACGTCACTGCCCGTTGACACAATGAAAAAGGCTGTAGATAGCCTCGTGTGTTCCATGTGCCACATCAAGCCACAATATTTCTCTCTTCTCTTGTCCTGGATGGGCATCGTGGCACCAAGCGCCAGCCATTGTCAGGCAAACACCACTGCGGCCAGCTGTGCGGGACTCACAGATGATTCAGAGTATGCAAGACCACAGGTTAATTTGTCTGTGTCACAGCTGGCGACACTTGCAGCTGCTTCACAGACCCCGAGGGCCATTAAGCAGCTATTAGACTCTGGCTTCCCCTCGCTGCTGGTTCAGAGCTTGTACCAGCTCTGCTGTGGCCTCCTAGCCAGTGCCGACCTGCCTCTTCCCACGGTTGCCACCGCCCACCACCACGAGGCCCACTCTGCCCTGTCCCCACCCACCCAACCACTTCTGTCGCCAGAGCAGGCTGTGCCGGTGCTGCGCTTCCTGACAGAAGTGGGTAACAGTCACACAATGAAAGACTGGTTAGGAGGAACAGAGGCCAGCACACTTTGGACGTCCCTGCTCTTCCTGCTGTGCCACTCCAGTGCCATAGCGGGTGCATTGGGTGAGGTTGGCAGTCTCAACACTCTGGAGAACGCCACCATAGCCTTCTTCATGCAGTGCATCTCTGGCCACGCTAACAACCAGCGGCTTATGGCACAGCTGTTGTGTGAGCTCTTTCAACCTGCTCCCCGGGAAGGGAATGTGCCCGTGTCTGGAAACATCTCAAGCTTCATCCAGAAGCATTTCTTGCAGCTCATATTGGATCTGGATATAGTCACAGTTTTTGTCCAGTCTCCTTTTACCCTGTACAAAGGACTCAACAAGAACGCCACCAACCATGTGATTCAGCATCCCATGTATGCAGCAGGCAACAAGTACCGCACCCTCCATCTGTCCATCTACACCACACTGGCTGAGGTCCTAGACCAGGTATTATATTCCCCAAACATCACAGCCAAGCTAATTAAAGAGGACAAAAATTTTGTCCTTCTTCATTTAATGAAGAAGGAAAAAGGAAGAAAGGGGACAAGGTCTAGGGGGGGACAAGATATGAAGAAGCACTCGTATTTCTTCCACATCTACCACAAACTCCTTCCAGGTTATCCCCTCCCAGCGGACCTGACCCTGGCCCAGCTGCTGACCCTCCTGTACAACCGCAAGCTGCCAATGGGTTATCGTTCTATTGACCTGACAGTCAAACTGGGCTCCAAGGACCTGGTGCCCTGGTGCTCCGAGTGCCCAGACCTGGCCATTGACGAATCCCTCCTGGAGACCAGTCCCATCGAGTCATCCCTGGAGGTGTTTGCCGGTATGGGTGGCCTGTCCCTCATCGCAGAGAGGCTGCCTATGCTCCACCCTAATGCGATACAGCAGTATGGCAATAACGAATACGCAAGGCTATACGAAAACGCCTCTGACCACCAAGCATATACTTTATCCCGGTCAGTGCAGACCATGTCACCCATTACCGAGCACTCCCTGGTCGCCTTTGGCCTCTTCCTGCGGCTTCCTGGCTATGCTGACGTCCTGCTCAAGGAGAAGCAAGCCCGATACCTGCTGCGCCTGGCCCTGAGCATCCCAGGTGATCCAGAGGGAACTCATTTAATTGAGTCTTCGAGGGACAGCGACACGCTACCATTCCATGTGCTGCGAGAACTGTTCACGTTGAACAGCGAGCTGCCCACATTACCATTCCATGTGCTGCGAGAACTGTTCAGCAGCACTCCCCTTACCATGGATGACGGCGTGCTGTTGCGTCGCAAGGCCCTTGAGATCGGTGCCATCAATCACATCCTGTCCTGCGTCTCAGCCCTCAGCCAGGTGCCTCAGGTGTCCAGTGGTTATGGTGGATATACTACTGAGGAGCAACGGTTGTACTGGCCCAAGGGAACAGGCTTCAGTTCAGAGTCAGACTGTCCCACAGTCGACTATGATTATACAAACTATAATTCTGAGTTAGACTGTCCCATAGAAATCTATAGTTCTGATTCTGAGATGGAGGGCATATCCACCCATCCAGATCCACCTAAGCCCAAGGGAACAGGCTTCAGTTCAGAGTCAGACTGGACCACAGACTATCATCATACAAACTATACTTTTGATTCAGACTCATCTGATTTTGAGATGGAGGGCATATCCACCCATCCAGATCCACCTATTCATTCTGTTATCGACACATCAACGCAGGCTCTTACTCATACCAAACAGAACCTACAAGAGGATTATGTCACCTGCCTATTGCAGGTGCTGACCAGCTACATCAATCCAAAAGGCTCTGGGGGAAGGCTCCGGGGCTGTGCCCCTACAGGGGACACAAGCAGCAGCAGCAACACCTGGCCCTCGATGCTGCAGGAGGTGCTCAGGCAGTCCTGCCTCATCCCCTTCATGTCCTCCTACCTACGTAACGACTCTGTGATGGACATCGCCCGCCACGTGCGCCTGTACCGCACGCTGATGGAGCTACTGCGGGCCATCTCTACCTGCACAGCCCTGGTTCCCCTACTGCTGCCCCTTTCTGGGGAGGAGTGCTCCAAAGGACAGACCTCAATCAGCATGCTGCTGGCCAAGATGAAGACCTGCACAGACATGTACACCAACTGCCTCAGGTTAAAGAAAGGCAAGAGCAGAAAGAGGAGTTCAGACCCAGAACCCGACGACGGCTTAACACTGCTGGTGTCAGACATCCAGAGAACAGCCAAGATAGTTTGCACTGCTACCACCAACATACGCCAGGCCACCCAGGGGAAGAAGCCTGTAGAGTCTTCAAAGAAGGAGTCGACTCCAGGCTCCCTAGAGGAGAAATACTTTGCTGCCATGAAGAAGCTCCAGTTCGACATGTTTGATATGGCCCATGAGAGCAATGAAGGAACGTTGTTGTTCCAAGTCAACTACCATTACACGTCTAAGATTAACGATAGAAGCAGTGCTGCTCGTTCCCGTCGCCTGGCACAGGAGGCCGCCACGCTCTCCACCTCACTGCCTCTGTCTTCCTCCTCCAGTGTGTTTATCCGATGTGACGATGAGAGGTTGGACATCATGAAGGTTCTCATCACAGGCCCAGCCGGCTCTCCATACGCCAACGGCTGCTTTGAGTTTGATGTGTCCTTTCCCCAGGATTATCCCAACTCCCCTCCACTGGTCTACTTGGAGACAACAGGACGCCAAAGCGTGCGCTTCAACCCTAATTTATATCAAAACGGAAAAGTATGTTTAAGTATTCTCAACACTTGGTCGGGCACACCAGAAGAGCAATGGAACCCACAGACATCAAGCCTTCTACAGGTACTGGTGTCTTTGCAGTCTCTGATCTTGGTGCCTGAGCCCTTCTTCAACGAGCCAGGTTATGAAGCCATGCGTGATACCTCCGCCGGCACCACGCAGTGCCGCCAGTATGACGCCAACATCCGGCAGGCCACTGTCAAATGGGCCATGCTGGAGCAGATGCTCAATCCCTCCCCATGTTTCAAAGAGGTGATACACAAGCACTTTTACCTGAAACAGTCAGAGATCATGGCACAGTGCAAGGAGTGGATTGCAGACAAGAAGACCTTTGGCCACACTGTGTCTCAACACGCTGCCGCACTTAGGAAGCATACAGCCCAACTACACAAAGAACTTCTTAAGCTACCCTGCCCCATGGGCCTGGAGCCCAATTAGGAGGAGGTCTCAAATTAACCAATGTCAGACCATGGTTTTTGGTGGCCCTAAACAAAAAGCCCAAAAAGCCCAGCCAAAAAGCAAGATTCCGTACCAAAAGAAGTAGAAAAACATTCACTATTAAAAATGGTAACATGTACAATAACAGTATGGTAAACTTTGTAAAAGGATAGTTCAAGTGAAACTGAAACATTTGGATAAATATATAAAATCCCACACAAAATAAATCACCAAAATCACATCGCTACATAA
This sequence comes from Protomyctophum bolini, assembly GCF_963924005.1. NCBI lineage: Eukaryota > Metazoa > Chordata > Actinopteri > Myctophiformes > Myctophidae > Protomyctophum > Protomyctophum bolini. The sequence goes on along the minus strand of NC_137876.1, from coordinate 8,343,168 downwards.
TGAAAAATACCATGTGATTGACTTCCTTGTCTTACTGGCTGCATGCAGAATAAATGCTATGTTGATCAGCGTAGCGGTCTTGTTTACCATAATGTAACCACAGACGAGACAGAAAGACAGACCCCACTGATGGTGACAAATTAGGCCAATTCATTATGCTTGCATAACGCATGGTCACATACAGGGAGCTTCCGACAGAACGTCAGATCCCCCATCAAATCTCCAGGTTACATCAATACTGTTCATGTGAAGTGGTTTGTTTGTGCTTATTTGTTGAAATGGTGGAAGTCGCTATGGTGAGACCACCGCCGGATGACCGCGGCTGCTTCCGCCTGCCTGGCGGGTTGAAGCGTGGATTCTCACTGGCCGTGGGCGGCGCAGAGTCATCGCTATATGATGAGATCATCATAGCGATTTTGATCATTACAATGAGTAAGCGTGGACAAAATAGTTCACATGAACGATGCTGTAGTGGCTGGGGCATTTTTAGGGGGAATATATTTTTTATATGCACCGATTACAAATAAACGATAATTTACGTTGAAAGCCACTTGATAGGCCTGCGAGAGGGGAATGGCTTGGTGACCACGTGACGGGACCCGTGTGACATTGTGATAATGCTACAGTTAACCTTAACCCATTCTGACCTGAGATCAGATTCATACGAGGTTTCCACTGGACACACACTGGGTCTGATCAACCCATTCTGACCTGAGATCAGATTCTAAAAATGCCAGTCGTTCTTCGATTTTTCAAAAATAGCAGACCTACAAGCTCGTATCGCGCCACTCGGTGGCGCGATATGAGCTTGTAGATCTGCTATTTTTCAATAGGTAAAGCATAACATGATGCTAAACACCAAAATGGGTGCCCGGTCAGAATGGGTTAAAAAACTCAACTCAATTTCATTGTAACTAAGATATTCGATAGAAATTCATCAGTTTTTAAAGCCATATTTAGCCATTATGATAAAATATCCAATGTGTCCCTCCCAGGACCAGGAGTTGAGCAGCAACAACAACCCATAGCCTGAAGTGACATGGCTTGATGGGAGGGGGAGCCAGATTTGAATCTGTTTTGCAACACCTCTCACTTCTGTGTACAAACACTGAATGTTGTCTACAGTATATCTCCTTTAAGACAATTATTTATCAAGATGTCTTAACAAAACGTGTCTTAAGACCTATCTGAGGTACAGTACCTTCAAATTGGATGCTTTTGCATTGCAACTGAGGTGCATCGTGACCACTTTAATGGCTAATCTAGTGCCTCCAGCCAAAGGATTATCAATTTATCATGGTCTTAAACTTTAATACACTTAATGCAAGTGGCATACTGTCTGCCAGTACTGTACTGTATCACCATGCACTTTCTGTCCTGTCCTGCTACAGTAAAACTCTGCATTGCATAACACTCATGCCCCACCCACCCACACTGCCTAGTAGTGCCTATCAGCCCGAGATCTGCATGTACAGTACGTGTCTGATTTTTGAGGGGTGCTAGCCCTTCCTATACAGGTTTAATGTTGGTTTTTAGTTCAATGTTTGTTTTAAAAACGCCATTGACAATGAAGGGAAATTCTACGTCATATTGTCCCTCATTACGTCATATTGTCCCTCATGTCATATTGTCTCTTTATTGTTAATGGCATTTAATGTTTGTGTTGGCACCGTTTGTTTTACATCACCATTACATCACCATATCAACATGAGTTAGACTTTACCATATTAGCGCCCCTCACTTCACACGGGTGTGATTTTTATCATATAATCTCAAACAGTTTGGGCAGTAGTGGGTAGAGAGGCACCGGGAACGTGATGAAAAAAATATCTGAAAATGGTGATATTTCAAAAAAGTATGTTGTGGATACAGGTGGCTGCTTTTATTTGTGGTGGAAAGAAAGATATGTGGATGTACTCATGGCACAAAACTCTCCCCGTGTGTAATGCTTAATGTATACTCTGTCATAGTACATCACAATGTTGTGATCTTGCAGATATCTTTGGTGTGCAAAGCTGTTGTACGATGAAGTATAGATCACAGTCTAAAGCTGAGTAGCTATAGCTATCATTTAACCCAGTGTTTCCCAACCTGTGCTACGCGGAGCTATGGTGCTCCTCTTGATGTCTCCAAGTGTTCCGCCTGATTTTAACTAAATTAACACTATCCCTCCCCCGAAAGCAAAAGCTATTGAGCTGCAGGCTTCCTATTGTTGCGTCGTTGTTGTCACACGTCTAACCATTAGACATGCGATAACTACAACACGGAACAATAGACTCTAACGACCCTCGGCCATTGAAATGTTAATGCTTAGATGCATGCAGAAGACGCTACATTTCGCTCCCTCCAGAAAGACTGGAGCGCGCAGAGTGCATATGCACGTAGACGGCAGACACACACTCACACAGTCCCGACCCAAACACTGAGGAGGTAAAGTAAACGTGACGTTGTTGTGATTAAACATAATGTGCCACGAAAAATAGCTGTCCAAAATAGCTTTCCATAGATGTCCAAACATGATCGCCTCGTTCGGCCAACAAAATATATATTTTGTTATTATTTTTTTATACTGTTTAAATTTTAACCAGTGGCTGGAACAGTATAAAAAAATAATAACAAAATTCAGTTCAACACACGTGCAGGCTTAAAATGCTTAAAATGTGGCCTGAATTCAGAAGATTAATGTAATTAAAGTTTTTTCATTGTCACATATATATATATATATTCTTTTTTTTTGTTTTGTTTGTTACAGTAGTTTTGCTATAGTAACTCAATAATTTTCTTTGAAACAACTGCAATGAAATATGTGTCTGTTACCAGCATCACTCTGTTTAACCCATATCGGTGTGAGTGTGATATCAGAAACTACAAGACTCACCACAGATGAATCCCTCATCCTCTCCCAGAGGACAGTGAAACTACAAGACTCACCACAGATGAATCCCTCATCCTCTCCCAGAGGACAGTGAAACTACAAGACTCACCACAGATGAATCCCTCATCCTCTCCCAGAGGACAGTGAAACTACAAGACTCACCACAGATGAATCCCTCGTCCTCTCCCAGAGGACAGTCACTGTGGAAGTCACACACTCGGCTCTGGTCGATGCATCCTCCAGTGTCACAGTGGAAGGACTCCTCACACTCTGCAACCAGATCTGGGTCATGGTGACCTGCCGCAAACAAGAAGCTATTTTATAAAGACAAGATGAGATAAGATAAACCTTTATTGATAACAATTATAACTAGAACTGCACTCTGTCGAGTGCCTACTTGCTTGTTGCACACTAGTAGGCCTACTAGTGCGCAAGCAGAGCGCGCAAGTACTGTGGACCGTTACAAACTGTCAAATCTCAGCTTCTCTGTGAAAGAACGTTTGAAATATTGAATTATTAGATTTAGGCTACTACTTACTTACTTACTATACGTACCTAGTTTTTGGAGGTACAAAAGTAGTATTGTGAAGTATGGTAAAAGTCGATGGTGACGTATATGTCGATCAGTGTAGGGTGGAAATATATGTAATTTGTAAGTTGATTAGCGGTATACTGTGGTTACTTTGCGTATGCCCTGTTTGATGCGTACCGGATTGTATCGTAGCAGCATATGACGTCAGGGTATAACTGGTACAACTAGCTCTCAATGATGACGTATTAAAGATGTGGATTAAAGGACCCAATGCCAGGGTGTAATAGGTTTTCGATGGTGACGTAATGACGATATGTTTTAGTGTCGGGAGGATTAAAGGTAATGCCCCTATGTATACATGTATGTAATCTGACACCACTGCTATATCAAGCACAAGTAGTCATTACGTCATACGCATGAGTGACGGCTTTCGATGGTGACGTATATGTCGATCAGTGTCGGGTGGAATGTAAGTAGTCATTACGTCATACGCTGGCACAGCGCATACACATCAAACGGCGACATACATGGACGAAAACTATTACTTGCGCGCGCGCTCTGCTTGCGCAAGTAATTATCTAATGATATAAATTGTTCTTGTTGAACAACAGTATTCTCAGGGCCTTCTGGTTAAGGAGATGCAGCGGCATTCTGGTTAAGGAGTTTGATTGATTGATTGATTGAAATATTCATGAACAGTTTGCAGAATTACAGTACATTTCAAGCACAAACTCAATGCAGCGGCCTTCTGGTTAAGGAGATACAGCGGCCTTCTGGGAGCCAGAAGGTTTCTGCTTCGATCCCCAGACCCTCCTGGCTGTGTGCCGAAGTGTCCTTGAGCAAGACACTGAACCTCTAATTGCTCCAGATGAGCAGGTTGGTGCCTTGCATTGGTTGCCTTTGCTGCTGTTATCGCCGTCATTGAATGTGTACCGCTTTAGCATGTAATGTTTAACAGGGTATCTGTGCTGTTGCGGTGTGTGTATGTGTAGTATGTGTATGTGTATGTGTATGTGTATGTGTGTGTGTGTGTCTGTGTGTGTGTGTGTGTGTGTGTGTGTGTGTGTGTGTGTGTGTGTGTGTGTGTGTGTGTGTGTGTGTGTGTGTGTGTGTCGCTATTTTCCAATGGCCGAAATGTAGGGCTGAAGTGGTTAATGTCTGTTTTGTAATAATAATAATAATCAAAATCTACACAGTAACTACTAACTATACAGGCTTCAAATAATTGTATTAGAGTAAAAGTAAAAGCCTATGAGATGTAGTAGAGTAGAATGCATTGTAAATTGGATATACTCAAGTACAGAACAAAGTACAATACTTGAGCACATGTACTGCACTGCAAGCAGCCACACCCTGAACAGGCGCTATTATACACTATATCAGTGTAGGCCCTAATAACATTGGAATCGGCGGCTTAGTTCACCATGCCCAAAAGGAGCTGATATCTTATTATCTTACAGAATCTATCTATAAATGCACCTCTAAATAAATGTCTCTGTATGTCTGTACTGTACGTATGTCTGAAATCCACGAAACTCCAGAACCGTTCGCCCCACCTATACTTCAAATTGTCCAGAACCTGCCACAAAAGGCCTCTGCCCGGGCTCTGGACCAGACCAAGCACGAGATGCCTGACACAGAACTCCATATATAGGAATAAAGGGACATAGAGAGACAGATACAGAAATCTCCATATTATGGGCATAAAAGGGACACAGACAGATGGGTGGAACGGGTACTCTGACACGGGTATTGCATAGACGGGTGGGGCATGGATCTCCAACTTCCATCGTTACCGACTCGGTGCTCTTCAGTCCTAGTCTAGTCCTTTTAAAAATAATTTCATTAGTATTGTTTTCACTGGGGATGTTACGGTTTAAATTCTTATTTCACAGACATCTACTGTACATCTCATCCTCCGAGGTGGAAAGTCTGGCGACGCGAGGTTACCGTTAGCCCAGTCGCTGCCAAACTGTGCACACACACTCCCCCTCAGATCAACCTGTCACCACCATGAGGCAGATTTTTGCAAAATATTTTTTTTGCTATGACTCACCCAGATCACAGTCTCTGAAACTCACCCAGATCACAGTCTCTGAAACTCACCCAGATCACAGTCTCTGAAACTCACCCAGATCACAGTCTCTGAAACTCACCCAGATCACAGTCTCTGAAACTCACCCAGATCACAGTCTCTGAAACTCACCCAGATCACAGTCTCTGAAACTCACCCAGATCACAGTCTCTGAAACTCACCCAGATCACAGTCTCTGAAACTCACCCAGATCACAGTCTCTGAACTCCAGTGAATCCACCGCCAGAGTGGCTCCTTCCTGCCACACACAGGAAGTGTAGAGCAAAGTCACCTGGAAGGGCTCGTCCACTTGGCCAATGACAGCTTCCAGAACCTCCCACTCGGCTCTGCAGTAACACATTATACAGACAGATGTTTTGGAGATTGTGTACGATGTTGGGCGTTTGGGCTGAATGGCCCTTGACTGATTTCAAATACTGTCTTTAACGGTTAAAATGTTTGAAATAGCCCAGGCGGTGGCGTAACCGTTTGGGCACCCGACTGGTAATCCAGTCGCAGTGTGCCACGGGTTCGACTCCCGAGCCCGACACGGCCTTTACTGCATGTCATCCCCCCATCTCTCTCCCGTTTCCTGTCAGCCTACTGTCTGTCCCTTCAAAAACCATTAAAAGGCGTAAGCCGCAAAAAAAATATCTTAATAAAAAAAAAAATGTTTGAAATATGGGACAATAAAGAAGAGATTGCTATTAGGTCAAGTGGAGTATCAAGAAAGGAGTATACTAGTATAGTATAGGCAAATGCAACGCATATACAGTAGTATACACACACACGCACACACGCTCACACACGCTCACACACACACACACACACACACACACACACACACACACACACACACACACACACACACACACACACACACACACACACACACACACACACACACACGTTGGGAATGAGTTGACTAGCAATACATTCTAAATCCGCATAGATCACTAGAAGATGTGGAGTGGGACATACTGAGATAAATGTGACGTCTCTCTCTGTGCCCTGCACACTTAGACGCTGCGCGCACAGCACCTGTTTGAGCCACTGTGTTTACTGTACATGTTCCCATTCATCAGTGTGAATGCTCAGTGCTCAGTGAACGGCCCTGTGGGCTATGGGGCAAATTGGCTGATGATGACAACGTACATGTACACTCGCGTCGCCATATAATATGGATAACGGCCAAGTGAATTATCTTTTCAACCTCATAGTGTCTCAGAAACGTTACATAAATTGTTGAAAGTAGTAGTAGTAGTAATATTCCATTGCATCGCAGCCTTCCAATCAGCCTCGTCAATTATCCGGCCTCATCCTGTACATCCACTTACAACTAGTTGGTAGCAGCTAATAATCACTGTAATTGTAATTGTTCCCACTTCCCAGTGTGTGCACTCATCACTGCACTAGCAGTGAGTGCTACTGTAGCCATTAACCTTGTCATGGCAAGAAGAATCTTATCGCTAGACAAACAGCCTTTCCATCAGAAATATCATGTAATTCATAAACACACAGTCCTGTAGTAACTACTGAAGTGAATACACAATTGAGCGTTAGAAATGGGGTTAGGCTGGCCGGACGGATGAAACCAGCCTACCTGTATGTTTGACTGTGACTGAAGTAAAAACCTCTTTCATAATACAAATGCATGGTGCATTACCCACCAGCCACTAACAATGACATACAGCCTTATTGCATTCGGTCATCCATCCTGCTCCTGTCATAACCAATGATACGTACATTCATTTCCATGGTGCACATATACATATACAAGCAAGCTTTTAGCTGGTCTGAAGAGGGCTGTGCTTTAGCATAAGATCAATTCTAACTAAGGACATGACCGCAAAAACAGACACTCAAAAGATTGCTGTCATCTTTGAATTACAGCTCTTTGGTCCGACCCGGTAGAGATTGGACCATTAAAGATTGGCAGCTTTGGCTGCATAGATTTGTTTAACAGCACTATCATCAGCATTGTGAAATAGTTCATTTGTAATTTCAGACATATGTAAAAGGTATTTGTGTGTTGTGTTCGGATAGGCCTATAGTATATAGATCTGTCAACCTTTACTCAGGTCTATTCCAACAAAAGAGAGGATGTAAGCGCTGACCTGGCGCTCTCCTGTCTCTTGTGGTTGAGAAGCACAGAGGTGAGAGCTGGAGCGGACAGCACGGGTCTGACCAGGAGCGTGAGGTTTCCCAGCGTCGTGCCAGCCTCGTAGAGCGCCACCTGCAGGTGGCACAGCTCACTGCTGCCTGGCAGCACCGGGCTGGTCAGCTGGTACTCACAGCTCCCAGAGGAGGAGGGGCCTAGAAGCAGGAAATGACCTTTTGGGGAGAAATTAGAAAGAAATTAAATAACTTAACAATAAAATGCACATTAATTGAATAATACAGTGTTTCTCAAACCTTTGTCATTTCAAGGACCACCAAATGTTACAGACCTGTAAGGGTCCATGGAACCCCCTCAAGGAAACATAAGATAAGACCTTTATTGATCCCGAATAGCCGATCTACAAGCTCACGTGTTTCATTGCGACAGATTTTGAGCTTTTAGATTAAGCCATTAAAGCCCAAACCACACCAAAGGGTGGAGGCGGTTTTAGCGTTGTCCCTGCGGTGTGATATGTCCTGTTGCACGTTGACGCGCGTCGTCCCTAGTGATTCAACGCATGGAATTCAATGGACCAAACCACACCAAAGGAGACGTTAACTCCTTGCAACCGTTTGGAGTGGACCCAAGGAGTTGCATGGTGACCCTTTGGTGTGGTTAGGGCTTTAGACCTTCTAAATCAATAGTTCTCAAACTTCTTAGTGCCAAGGACCCCCAAAATTATATGTAATTGATCGTGGACCCACCCCATATGAAAATATTTTATGCCAGCGACCCCACCCCCCAGAAGAGATGATTTGTGTTTAAAAAAATCTAAATTATGAAACCCTTTCAAGATTATTATTTTTTTCATCAATAGCAGATGTACAAGCTCACAGCATTGTTGTGTTGTGTTGTGTTATCTGCTAGGGCTGTTTAATTATGTACAGTAAGTGGTTAAGTCAAGTCAGTTTGATTTGTATAGCACATTTCATACAAAGTAAATAAAACAACAAATGTACAAACCATACCCACTCGCCCACTCACAATACAACGGAATAAAGCACAATACAAACCCCAAACCACACTTTCGCAACATCAAGAACATCAAAAGCTGCTCATTCAATGCATTGTATCTGAGAATATGTTATTAAAACCCCCTGGCTGAATCAACTGTATGAATTATGTATGCACTGTCAAACCTGTACACAATAAAAATCCTCAGCTTTAAATGTATCAGTTTTGTAACTGATAAAGAGAACACTCAGGATTTTAGTGTACACTATTATCTGAGAACAACAAGTTACTATAACCCCCTTGCAGAAGGAACGGTAACAAATCCTCAGTAAAGGGTCATTTGTATAGACGAATTCAAAAACGGGTCTCATGGTCGCAGCTTACGTATATTTCCTGTAGGCGGACTCGACGTAGCTGCGGGGTTTAAACCCTCACCAGGCGCACCTCTTCTACTACAGTGAACGGTATAGAGTGACTGATGTTAGTCTGCCTCAAACGTTACTCTTTTACCTGCTTTTTATTAACACTAACATTACAAAGATGCCCAGAACATCAAGATGAACCTGTGTAGTTTATGGCTGCCCCAACAGTAGTGGCAACATTTAAAAAAAACGGAATGTCAAAATATCCACCGCGGTAGCTGAGACCAGAGCCATAGAGTAATGGTTGAGACGAAGCAGTGAAAGGTCCTGAAAGATACATAACGTCAGTCTTACCCAATACCCGCGCAATCTTTCTGTTTTATGAACACAAGGCTGCCGTACTTTATACCTCATACTAAGCATTTAAAGTATGAGTATGCTCAGTGTGAGTGGACCTTACGTAAGTGCGTTATTATATAGCCTAACCTCCTTGCAGAAGGAACTGTGTGAACTGTGAATCCTGACAGAAACACACACACAGTATGAACTATGAAGAGCATTTACGTGCACCCTGTGAGTCCTTACCGTCACGTGTTCCCTCTGACTGGTCAGTGGCAGGCATCGCCACGGCGGCCTGGCTGCCTGCTCCGCGTTGCCACGGAGACGCGATCGACCAGTCCCTTTGAGCGCTGTCATTTGACATGGTCCAGGAGCAGGGAGATTCAAAATCACAGGAGGTCACTGCATAGAACAAGAGGACGGACAGACGGAGACAAAGGAGTTTTCACTTTACTTAATTAACCCCCGAAACTGAGAATGATATACTGTCTACTGTATGTATATATGGTTCTACAATTTAATAATACTTGTTAGTAGTCCTATATAAGTACTTCATTGGACCCCTTGGTGTGGTTGTTATGTGCAATGATGTCTTATTTATTGATCTTAGTTCTTCCTGGAGGCTAAAACCTTGACAGTCAAATGTACCAATGAAAAAAGCAGTGATATAGTGACATCACAATATCATCAATTTGAGTTGCTAGTTACTTTGTAGATTTTGGATAATGACACAAACAGTAACCACTTCAGCCCTACTGTATATATTTTGGCCATTTGAAAATAGCCGATCTACAAGCTCACAATGCGTCGCGATGTGACGCATTGTGAGCTTGTAGATCGGCTTTGAGTACTTTTCCCACCAATGGTGCATTTAACCAGTGAGTGGAATTTGGAAATGCTATAACGACTAATTTGGGAGAAATTGAAAACATTTTTGGTAAAAAATATATATATATAAATGGAGGAAAGCAATTATAAATAAATCATATAATAAATCTCAAACCAAGTAGCTTTTTTGTTTTTTCAAGAGACCACATTTCATTTTTATTTTACGGTTCGGAGAAGCCGAAAAGATGGAAGCCCAGAAAACTTCCATGAACTAAAAAAAAAGAATTAATTTCTTTTTCGTTTACATAATTCTCAAACTCGGCACAAATTTCCCCACAAATCTCCCCATAAATGTAGGGTAGCAGCAGGCGTGATTACATACAGATCTACAGTCATCCCTAATCATGGCTGACAAGGGAACAAATCATCTGAAAGAGAAAACAGCTGTTATGATTATAACTAAGGAATCGAAGGGGGGTTTGGGGGGGGGGGGGGGGGGGCTTGAGGAAACAGAAAAGAAAACACAGAGTGCAGTAAAAATCCTCAGTGTTAAACCCCAAATCCTTATTATAATAAACAGCCTAATAATTATAATTATTATTAAAACGTGTTTTAAGGTCCTACATCCTACAACATCAAATTCAACTTTTCCCAACTTTTTGGGGGGGTTTTTTGGCTCCCCTACGTGTCTTCTATCCTCACAAATATCCAATTTTGAACAATCAGACATTCTCATCATATTTGGGTTTTTATAAACAGTGGTCAGGCCAAATGATTTGGTGCTACTCGTGATGTCATACTGTAGTTATCTCCCAATTTTACATTTTGTCTTTGGAGACTGTCTGAGGGGAGGTGGGCCTTATTACAATAGGCCCTGTTTGTTTCAGGGGAGGGGAGGGTGTCTTGTGTGTAGTGTCTGTCGGAACATGGCGACTCCCATGGACACCATCACAACAGATCTAAAGTCGGCCAGATTCATGTCTCCTTTCCTTCTGCATACTAAGAACAAACAAGAAAACGATCACGGATTGTATCGTCCCTCTGCGAACTATTTTTTGATAATGATGATCATCGGTCAGATGAAACAATGCAAATACGCACTTGTGTTACTGGAGGGGCACAGCAACACCACCGTCCCTCGGCAAACTCAGTTGGAACGATACACAGTGACAGACACGTACATAGATGGATAAATAATGATGCGTCTTTGCATCGTTTCATCTGCCCGTCTGGCGTATGCCCCATCCGTCACCATCATCATCATTGTTGTATTATAGTGTTCTGATACTTGGTACTGTGTTCGGATACTCGGTACTGATACGTGCAATGTACTTGTATGTATGGTGTACTGCCTGCCGTAATGGTAACATAAGAGTGGAGCTGTGTTAGCTGAAGGCCGCTGCGCTGGCAGGCAATGATTGTGATGTCTAGTCTGTGACGTCATTAGGACATGAAGTATCCGAGATATATATGCTGCTGTAAGTGGAATAAACCTTGTGAACGTTTTGATGTGACCAAGTCTCGTGTCATGTTAATCTTCTCCCGGGCCGGCCTGTCTGTCTGTCCGCCGCCGAACCATGGAAATGCCAGCCGGGTCGTCACACACCAGAACCAGACGAGGGTCCAATACGTAGAATACAGTATAACATAACAGTTGGTGTCAGAAACGGGACAGATAAGAGGTGAGTCACTTCATATTTTACTCTTCATTAGAGAAAAGTGTCTCTCCTCTTACCTGGTAATATATAGGTTATGATGCAGGGTTTACCTTAGTTAAACCTTGTCTTTTTTTTAGTTCCCACAAGATTACATGCTTCCAAATTTCAAATATAGGCCTGGTAATTTAACATTTAAGTGACTTATACAGTTTTTGTTTTTTTTTGTGACGTGACAGAGTTCAGAGATAAGACTGTTTGGGTTCAAGCAGCAATATGGTTAGAGTCCATATATAAGCCTAATGAGGTTCATTAGCAAAAGACTGCGTAGAGTTAGATACGCGCAGCAATATGGTTAGAGTCCATATTCAGCCTGACGTTTGGTACGCCAGCAGGGTTTATTACACTCTCCTTGTAGTAGGTCAGTGGTCCTAGTGCATGCCCACATGCTAGGATTAACAAAGCCGGACGAATGCTTCCGTCCGCACAACAGCTGTCAGTATACGCTGCAGACTGTTGTTTTTATAAATCTGTTAGATGTTGTCTAACAGGGTACGTCTGTGATATAAGCGTACTAAGCCTGTGGTGTGTTTCCCACAGCAAACTTTAGTTACACTCTGGTCATAGTCAAAAGTCACTGCTAGAGCCAGCTACCAATTTCAAGGTAGCAGAGATAAGGGCTGGTGTGTGAACAGACATCGTTGTGCATTCCATGTGGTTGTCAATTCTTTTGTGTTTTGTGTTTTGTGTCTTGTCGCAAATGGACAGTCAAAGTTAAGATACCCCCAGAAAGAGGGGTGGACATGTGCAAGTAAAGTGACGTTGTGTTTCCCTGTCACGCTTTAAGAATACACAGTAGTTGCTACATTCATCCAAATATCCCAAGGAAATGGGCATATAAGAGTGGTTTAACGTGTTATCCCTGGGGTTTTCATATAACACTGGCATGCTGCTGAGCTACACTCTGTGTATTGAGTTGAATGTTAAGCGATTACAAAGTTAAAACAACCCCTAACCTAAGGGGGCTGATGGATTGAATAAGTGAAATATTAATCAGTATTCAGTGAGACAATGAGTAGTTTCTGTTTCATTTCACTTAAATGAGTGTGCAAAATAGCCAATCTACAAGATGTAAATAGCGAAAATCTGTGTGGGAAGAAAGATCAGAAATATAGTAATCTAATGTTTGATTAGTGTAAAGTGTCTATTTAGCCTGCCCTGGGAGCTGGAAAAGTCAGTACACCAAACGTACTCGAAAGAAAAGGAAGGCCTTAAAGTAAGGACCAGAAGCGCATAGAAAGTTCTGCGAAAGCTGTAAGCGTTTTTGGTTGGTAGAGCCCGTTAGAGACGAGTATTCATCTTTTCTGATCAACGGGCCATACTCTCGCGACGGGAGAGCGCAGAGGCTTGTGTAACCATGGCAACTTGGTGATTTCTTTCACCAGCACACTGGCCTTATCAGAAGAGGAGAAGCTATCTCTTTTCTCACTGGGCCAAGGGAGGAAAGCCGAAAGAGCAGTGTTGTGAACTTGTTTATAAACCTCCCCCACAGCAGTCAGCTAGTAAGAATCACTCCCTCACGAATCCAAGGTAATAGCAACAGGACGGGAGAGCGCAGAGGCTTGCGTAACCATAGCAATTTGGTGACCTGGCACCAGGGCACTGTGGCCATAAGAGAGCTGTTGGTCTTATCTGTGGAATGCGTGGGGAGTACAAGTACTCTGATGGGGTGTGAGTGAGCATATGTGTGTGCGTTTTTCTTCTCTGTTCCCCTGTCTGTCGGGGTTGTGATTTGGCTAGTGACAGGGGAGAGTGGGGGGGGGCGCGCGTGCGTGATTTCACCCCTGTGTGCGTATGGGAAAGCGTGAAGAAATGACTGGTACAAGAGGGAAAGTTTGATCTTCCTGTATATTTTTCTGTCTGCGAAGCTGTATGATACGAGGTTGTCTGAGCGTTGGTGTTTCTCACACACAGCAAAAGAGTCCCTTCACGGAGTGTGTTATCTCTTATCTCATTAAGCCAAGGTCATATACATGTAGGCTCAGACAATAATAGACCCTTCATTATGCCAAGTTAGGAGACTGAATGGAATTCAGTCAAGATATTAAATGGGACAGAATAAAACACATTATAGCCATAAAACATGAATAAGGTGACAGTATTAATGATCCCGCCTTAAATGTATAGGGCTGAGATGCGTAGGCACGTGTATTGTGACATGACAGGAATGTTATTCAGGAAAAATAACATATATTGGCATTAGGCCAAAGAACAGAAGTGGAGGAGACATCATCCACTGGACATTAGTGTAAGTAAACAAATAAAAGAAGCTAAAGGAATAAAGATAATGCCACGACATTTAGGATCTAAATGTAATATTCCCAAGAGCACTAAATATACCTGCAGTAAAAGTAAATAAAGGACCGAAGGTGTAGTTCTTGTGACTTGACAGAGTTTGGAAAGACTGCGTTGTGTTTCACGCAGCAATATGGTATTAGTCCATATTTAGTCTGGCGTTTGGTATACCAGCAGAACAGATTCATTCTGTATTCATAGTAATCTGTTAGATGTTTCTAACGGGGTACGTCTGTGATACGGAGATATCACAGCGTACTAAGCCTGTGGTATTCTTCCCACAGCATACATTTTGTGTGGTTCCACTCTGATCATTTGTATTAAAAAGTCACTGTAGATAGAACATTAAGGTACCCAACTGAAGTGTTCAGTTTGAGAACTAAAAAGTGCAGTTCTAGAAGCTCGTAAAGGCCTGTAGGGCCTCATTTCACTGTCGGAAAAAATAACAGATCTACAAGCTCGATAATGGCCGTAGAGCCTCGTTCACTAAGTGTCATAGCTCAAAATTGGCCAGCTTAAGTACATTTATTTCAAGTTTAAGTAATATGTATCAAGAAATGTAAGCTAATACAGGAAGGAAAATTAGTCATTATTCCGTTATAATGCAGTAATTGGTGGAGTTCCAATCAAAATACAATCATTAGACAGCTTTTTAGGTTGCACCAAATTCATGATCCCAAATTTTGTGTCCCATATGGAGGGGAGGTGTGTGGAATATGAATCAGACAGGCCTGAAGCATATAAGTCCATAATGAAATGACTCAGGTACGACAGGATATATTTTAAGGAGTCAGCCTGGGAGGCCAGGTCAGATTCAAGATGTGTCAGCCTGAGGTCAGTTCATATGCTAGTGCAGTCAAAGCACTCCATGTGTGTACATTTCTCATACAACTACACACACAGACACACTAAAAGGAAGTGGAAAGTTTGTCGACATTTATGTTCAAAAACATTTTAGTAAAACTGCCACATTCAAATATATATATATATATATATACCCAGTGTATTAAAAATATTTATAATTCCCATTTTTTGTCACATCTAAAAAGCTGAATCGTCATCTGCCCACCCAGCCAGCACCCACCCAGCCGAAGGGGGGGTGAACTTCAACCAGAAAGACAATTAGGGAGGGGGATTGGGCTCCCCTGAACCTAGTTGTCAACAGGGGACGGTGGAATCGTGAGGTTCCGAGGGCACGTTAAAGATTTTCTATAGTGCTGGGGAGAGCTACTGAAGGCCTCCGTGTCTGATGAAGGGTGAGTACACCCTACCGTGGTATCCTCTAGTCAGCGCACTCGTCGGCAGTAACTCGCAGGCGATGCGTGGTACGTGGGCGACAGCCCACACCTAGCAGAGGGTTCGTACGAGACGGCCTCTGTGAATAGGCAAGGCCAGTGAAAACGGTCAAAGTTCGAATAACCCATAGCTACGTGGGCTTCGGATCAGACCGTCGGGTTCCTCCTGGGTTTCTAACCGTCACTACGGGATCAAGGAGCTCGCTATCGACTGCGTCTCTGGCCGGTGGGGTCACAATGGAATTAAGTCCAAGCCAGTTGCTTGAAAGATAGAACTGGTGGCTTCCGTGCTCCGCTCAATGTACAGTCAAGCCGTTGTTAGCCGAAAGCGAATGAGTTAGTAGGCGAGCAGCGCTCTTTGTGATCGGCTGCCTTTGAAAAGAAGGGGCCGGGAAGCAAGGAGGCTTGAGTTCTCTGTCCAGGGTTGCCTGGGGGGAGACCTCAAGGCGGAAAGGGGTCCAGCCCTGGACAGCGCCCTTCATCAGGGAAGTCCGAAGGACCTAAGTGACAATGACTTTTTGTCCTAAGAGTGGATGCCGAAAGACATTTTGTGGAGTTTTACCACTGCACAACGCAGTCAGTGGAGCCACCCTTCATTGATTAAAAAGGGAACATTCACTGACGGTGACGGAGACGCAACGCTGACCAGTGGAGCCCCGGCGTTACGGTCTATAGCCCATGGAAGAGTGATGTGTTGCTGCCATGAAGTCTCACTTCCCCCCCGTGCCGTTGATCTTTTTCCACCCCGCAGAGCCAGGAACACATCTTTTCATTGAGTCACAACTCGCTCAGATCTCGCTTTCACTTTTCACATCTAAGTACTATGTCAACTACGAAATTCGGGCTTTCATTTGGTATAGATCGTGCGTGCGTGTAGGCTGGCCAATATTAAATATTTTAAAAACCGTTTTAAAATGCATGTTAGTGCCTTTAAAAAACAATATAGTACATCTTCAGTGGTTGTTGGTGGTGTCCCTATACTGAGAAATGATTGTAGACCAGATTGTAGATCAGGTAGGGCAGTGGTTCTCAACCTTTTCAGGCCGCGACCCCCCAAAATAATCGGATTTGAACTGGGGATGAAAATAGCAGATATACAAGCTCACAGTGCCTAGCACGCCTAACACGGCTATTTAAAAAAATAAATCTTATATTATTTGACAATTTGGCCAACGTTTGACCAGTTTTTATAGTATAGTTTGTTGATTACTTTTGATGCCCTAATGGTATATTTAAATATAGTAGTAGTAGTAGTATATTAAAATCCTAATTCTAAAGTCCTTAAATTGTCACTTCACTGTCATCTGGGGACCACCATCATGTGCACAGGTCGAGAACCACTGAGGTATGACACCTTACACTCCTACCCGACACCTGACACACATAGCACTGCCTGAAGGTCACAAGGGCAATACCTATCTACCCTAGCCAAACAGGGATTCCCTCCTGGAAGAAATGTAGTCTCCCACGCTCGGGAGACCTGGGGTCAAATACTGGGCACGATAACAACAAAAAAAGTACAAACTGCAGCTTAACTTCAGCTCAGTCAGTGTTTATAATGTACCAATGTTAGGCATCTAAATTGTATCAAATGGGCCCCAAAAATGTCACACGCTCTGTTACAAATGGATAAATTAACACAGCTGATAGATAGATATTCTTTTTTTTTTTTCGGTCGAGGAATAACAAGATACAAAAGGGGAAAAAATGCATAGGAGGAAGATGTTTAACCCATTTTGGGCGGGAACCCCTTTTGGTGTGAGCATTATGTTATGCTTTAGCTATTGAAAAATAGCAGATCTACAAGCTCATAGCGAGCTTGTAGGTCTGCTATTTTTGAAAAATGACTGACGACTGACATAGAAACATAGCTTTTTCAGAAAACTCAAAATGGGTTAAAGGAGATGCTTGTGATGCATCATGTGATGCTGGCGTCAGAGAGGAAATGACCACTAACGAGCCACATGGCACAGAAAAGCCCTCGGGGACACACAGGAGAGAGGAAAACCCCCATGCAGAGACCCTTTGGTCGTAAGGTCAGACGTTATTGACACAGGAGAGAGGAAAACCCCCATGCAGAGACCCTTTGGTCCTAAGGTCAGACGTTATTAAATCAGTCCTTTGCTGCTGAGAATCCACTTTTCCGTTTTATGTTTTCCTGTCATAAATAAGCTGAGAACTGAGCTTTCTCCTCCGATCGCATGATGACGCAAGGATGAAGCAGGCTATTTACAGTATTTTGTCACTGTCAAACTGTCGCTGGTGTCTTAAAGTAAAATGAGACTTCGGTAGAGGTTTGGATTGTGTAGCTATGACGTAACTCCAAATATTGGCGAGATATCTCCAATGGCTGCTCTGTTGATTTAAAAACAAAGAATATTCTGCCAATATGCAACAGTACAAAATCTGGCAGCGTTTTTTGGTTCTAACCGGTTATCATACTATTTATTATACTATATTTGAAGGACTGGATCCATTTCTGATCTTCTTCCTAATTCAAATAGCGAAATCTACGTTAAGTTGACACTTATATATTTGAACTACCCCCGCCAAAAGAAACAGAAAAGCTGTGTCAGGTTAACCCGTTAAAACTGGGAAAGCATCTGTGTCATTTTAGATTTTATTTTTGTATTTCAGAAAACTCTTACGATTTATAACAGCGTTTTTGAGTTTTTAATATAGCAGATGTACAAGCTCACAGCAAACTTGTACATCTGTTGTTTTTGAAGATAATGTTTTTGGTTCTCGAGTTACGTGCAATCGTGCATTACAACCGTACACACACAGACACGCACGCACGCACGCACGCACGCACGCACGCACTCACGCACGCACACACTCACGCACGCACGCACGCACGCACGCACGCACGCAGAGACGTGGCGCATTTATAGTAGGATATAACCTCAGATGACATTCCAAAGCCCTCACAGTGATACCCGTTACTGGGCGGCAGTGGCACAGAGGGTAGAGCGGCCACTTGGGAAACGGAAGGTTCCTGGATGGACCCCCTGGCTCATCCTTAGTTACTTAAAGTGACCTTGAGCAAGACATGAACCTCAAACTGCTCCTGGTGAGCAGGTGTTGATTGTTTCCTCTGTCATCAGTGAATGAGAGTGTGAAGGGTAAAGTGCTTTATATAAATGCACCATTTACTAAAGGGTGACTCATTCCTTGTTATTACATATTACTATCACTAAAGCAATGTCAAATAATAATAGATTTGATCTGTAGTAAAAATAGTCATGATAAAAAAGCAAAATATATAGAAGTAGTTCTAATTTGTTTTATAATAATTGTATTATTGTCCACAATGTTGATAAAAATAACTATTCTGCCTGCATAAAGTGCTACAGTTTGACACATAACTGCTCAGTGATCAACTGTATGGTAATTTAGATCAGTTCACATTACTATATGTATGTGTATGTGTATAAAATACACATACATATGTGTGTGTGTGTGTGTGTGCGTGTGTGCGTGCGTGCGTGCGTGCGTGCGTGCGTGCAAATCTTACTTTGGCCATCGTGCTCCGAGTCTGACTGATGAGGCAACAAATGATCAGAGAAGTTTTCCTCCAGAAATCTGTCCAAAAGAGCATGGCTGGTACTGCAGACTGCAGGTTAGAGAGGGGGGGGGGGGGGAAGAGAGGGGGGGGGGGGGGGGTATGGAGATGGGAGGAAACCGTTAGTTGTTTCACTTATCGATGGAAAAAGAGCCTGCTATGGCTTTTTCAAGCCGCAGCACTTAGGCTAAATTAGAGGGAGCAAAGTGATTGAGGCACACAGTCAATGACAGCATGTGGTATCGCACGCTAGTTATGAGTCACGATAGACGGACACTGTACAGTAACTGTACAGTAGCTGCCCTTGAACTGTGGACTCCAATATGCATATTACATTATGTATGAGATTATTGCGGGTATATGGAGGAGCCCTTTCGGAGGAGATGGTAGAATTCTGGCTGAAAGCCTATAATTTATACTCAGAGTTGCAACGGAATTGCAATGGAGTTGCTTGCTAAAAAAATGATGGGTATTCATGCTTTAAAATCAGTTATTTTCAGCAAGCAACTCTGTCGTGCAATGTACAAACGAATAAAGTGCAGTATAAACAAAGCTCACAGTATGTACACAGACATTCAAAGTTCCTTTCTTTAGGGGAAGGAGTAGTCATCTTACAGCATCCTCGTATCCCTGAATGGACCTTGTATCTTGAGCCATTATGTTTAAAATACCACATCTCTTGAATTGTTACACAACATAGTTTACACAATACTTTAACTTGTCCTGTTCTGTATTTCCCCCGATGACTGTGACAGGCTTTTATCCGTTGGCGTGACAACACCATGCTGACTATTTGTTGCAGACAGATAGAGAGATCAGATCATCAGCCATTATCCATGGTGCATCTGTGCCATCTCCCTCATGGGTATCTGTCAGCTGGCCTTATTAGTAGCGTATTGCCCATGTAACTGGAATTATTAGAGGACCAGCTGTCCATGTTAGAATTCTGGGGTTCTTTGATTTCCTGCACTCTAATAGCCTTAGGCTTATTATCACAGTTTAGTGACCCACTTCCAAAAGGTCAGTGGAAATTAGCCAGTATGAAAAACATCAACTTGGCAAAGAGATTAATAGCAGAGGGCTGGTTTAATCCAATTTCATTTCATTATAAACAAAGTTACTGGAATCTGACCATACACAGACACACACCAAACAAAGATAAAGACAAGTTGACAGGATTGGCTTTGTTTTTTGGGGGGGTGGACATAGAACAGTTGGCCCGAGGGAGGGTGGGAGGACCCCTTCATGCTCACCAGACACAACGGCAGAGATGATGATATCACAGGGGGTCATCGTAACTTAACCCATTTTGGACTGAGGTCGATAAAAAAAAAAGCTTCAACATCCAAAATCTTTTCTGAAAAACCCATGTTTCCATGTCAGTGGTGCTCAACCTTTTTCATGTCAAGGACCCCCAGAATTATCTCTATTGGGCCATGGACCCCCATGTAGTTCCAGGGACCCCCCAGAAGCCAATATTTTAGTTAAAAATGTTCGCTCTGAAATATATATTCAAAGATTTGCACCACATTTTCACGACTTTTAAAAAATAGCAGACGTGCTGATCTGCAGATCTGCTATTTTTCAATAGCTAAAGCATGACATAATGCTTGAAACACCAAAAGGGGTTCCCGCCTAAAATGGGTTAACCCCCCGCAACAACGGCATTAGTGTTAGCTAATGCCTCTGAGGCATGTGTCACGTTGGTCACCCAGCACTAACGAGATTATTAGAAGGGACACTTTATTAAAAGCAAGACGGTGATGAAAATGGGCAGTTGTGTTGAAGAGTGACGGAGCAGCTATTCATTGGTAATAAATAGAACACACAATAGCTATGCATAGATGGCTGAATATGGAAACCGGAAAAAATACATTTTGGGACAAAACAACGAGAGCCAAGTATAGACTATTATTAGCCACGAAAGTACCCACATAAATATTTGGAAGAAGACGAAGAAAAACCCTGCTAAATGTAAATGTATCTTTAGATATTCAGAAATTTAAAGACCAAACAAAACCAGACAAAAAAGACATTCTGTACTATAATAATAATTGTAATAACTATAATAATAATAATACATTAGACTTAAATGGCACTTTTATTGGTATGCTGTTTTACAAAAACAAAACAAAAATAATGAAAACAGAGAGTAATTGATAGAGGAAGTGAGCTGACTCATCAGTCATCGGTCACTAGCCAATGCCGCATCAATGACTGAAGCCCAGCTCGCTGGCTGTGTTGGCTTTGTGCTCTGAAGACATCTTAGCTCTGAAAGCAGTCCGTGCATATCTAGAAAACTGCAGCTAAACCACGGGAGCAGTATTCTAGGCTGTGGGCCAATGCTGGCTATAGTCTCTAGAGTCTAGACGTGTCTCTTTCTCTCATCTGCCTCTCTGTTTATTCCTCCTCTAAATTACTTTTCTCCCCTGGCCTGACCTGTGATTCTCCACTCACCCATCAAATACCATCCATCACACTTTCCCTCCTTTCCCATGCATCAGCCAATCGGACTCGGCCCTTCTCGTATTCCCTGGTTACCTGTTCCCTAATCAACGCCCCTGTGTACTGTCTATAAAAGCTCTGTCCTCAGTCAGTCAGTTGGCCGCTCATCTGTTGATATAGAAGCCTGCATTACGTGTATAACGTTACTTGATTATTCCGTGTATATCCTGCCTGTAACCATGCCTTTGTGTTCCTGCATGTCAGGCCGACTGGAGCATTATACATTTATTTGGCACATCCGCTGAATTCCCGTCGACTCTGTCCTGCATTTGGGTCAATCTAAAACACCCCCGATAAGACCGACTTTAACCCATTCTGACCGGGCACCCGTTTTGGTGTTGGCATCATGTTATGCTTTAGCTATTGAAAAATAGCAGATCTACAAGCTCATAGCGCGCCACCGAGTGGCGCGCTACGAGCTTGTAGGTCTGCTATTTTTGAAAAATCGAAGAACGACTGACATTTTTCTAGAATCTGATCTCAGGTCAGAATGGATTAATCAGACCAGTGTGTGTCCCGTGGAAACCTCGTATGAATCTGATCTCAGGTCAGAATGGGTTAAGCAGAGGGATGCTGCTTAAAATGGTAAATGGTGCATTTATATAGCTCTTCACAGAGATTGTGCATTACATTCACCCATACACACACACACGCATTCACACACCGATGCCGGAGGAAACCATTAGGTGTTCACACTGAGTCTTGCTCAAGGACACTTTGACAGTAATTCTGGGGGAGCCCGGGTTCCAACTGGGAACCTTGCGGTTGCCATCCAGTTACTCTACCCCTGAGCCACTGCCGCACCCCTGATGTCTATTGGGTGTTTAAGGAATGTGATTGACTGGAGCAGCTTAGGTATAGTGGATATGTGCTGTACAGAATAATTTTGAATTTAGGCATTATTTTAGCAGACCTTACTGAGCGATATAAAAAGTGCAGAATCAAAGAATACGTTTCAGATGATTTCTTTGTCAACAACAGCAGCGGTAAAGTAGTCAAGGAGTGTTAGAACAAATATAACAATGTAACTACTAACTAGGATAACAACAAGTAAGCAACATACAGTACCTAGGATCTATGTTAATTGTCATCAATAAGTAAGTGCAGATGCAAAGACAGTAGAAGGTAAAAGCTCTCTTCCCCTTCGCTTCTCAGTCCTAAACTTTCAGGTGGTCAGGAAGTGACTCAGCTAATTCAAACATTTCCAGAAACCTTCAGGGGAGAATTGTAAGAAAACCATGATGCTAATGAAGACAGCGCGAGAATTCTTCTGAGCTTCTTTTGAGCCTTTTTATCCATAGGGAGCGAAGCTTTGTCAACCATGCAGCCTGCCTAAGAACGCTCTGATCCACTCCTAGTGCCGGTTCTTATCGTTCAGTCCACCACACATGACAGCAGAATAGACCAAAGACGGCTTTAATCTGAGACATCTGGTGACATGTCGTCAGCATCAGGTACGTACTGTATAAGGACAGACGGATGAGGACAGATGGTGGCTTAGAACATTGGAAACAATTCTCTTGGACGGCGAGAAGAGAGAATGAGCCAGAAAATCACATTCCTTTTCACAGCCAAAATACGTGGCACGCACAGTCGCGCACGCACACACGTACGCACGCACACGCACATGCAGTGACACACACAGTGACACACACACACTCAGCTATTCAAAATGTACACATAAGTACATTCCACATTCAGACAAACCTGGTGTGAGTTATCTTAAAGTTAAAGTTGTGGCGGGCATAAAGATAAAGACAAGTTGGCGGGCTGGCATAAATGCCCAAGTATGGACTGGAATGGAAATGCCAGATGTCAGCACAAATCAGCAATAATGCCTATATATGGACTGGACCTACCCGAGTCAGCACAAATCAGGTTTTCCTGTATAGGAAAGAACGTAGTCTTAAATGCTACAGGAGGTAGGTGCACATTCCTGTGCACGCTGGGGCACAGGAATTGTTATTTTAAATGATAAATAAAATCCATGTGCACGGCTGCACGCTCTCTTGTAAGGAGTTTAAACTCAGGGCCCTGAGTTTAAACTCGGTTTTTAATAACCAGTAAGAGGCCCTGAGAGTGAGAACTGAGAAGCGACCTCGCCCTTGCGTGCATGCATGCGCCTGGGTGACGGCAGACTGCTGGGAGAGCGCCGGCGCTATGGCATGCAGGTCAGATCAACATATGGAATGAATTCTGTACTGGACATATATGGAGTGTGTCTTAGTCGTCATGAAAGGGGGCGGGACTGCGACGCTCTATTTCATAGTAAATTTTAACAAGTTCACTACAAGAATAATTTCTACAATAAAGCAGTTCCTGACTGCCTGCACAAACAAGGAAGTTGCTATGCAAATGCATGAAAGGTCCCAAAAAGATGATTATTCTAATCACCGGTTGCGCAGTAATACTGATGTCATGCAGTCACATACTGTATGTCTGTTTAAGAGCATTTTACGATGTCTTCGAATGCAGCTCAGCCAACCCTAATCACGGATTGGAACTATCTGTTTCATTAAATTGCTTACATGTGTCACATTAAACCAAAACGTCTCACCTCTATGACTGATGTTTGGGGCATTTCACTGACAAAAAATAAAATTCCATAATTCTTTCTGGTAACATAAACAACTATAAATTCAGGGAAGAGTTGTGTACAGACTTGGCACATCACAGCTACACTATATAGAACGTGATGAGCACTGCAGTGCTTAGGTGCCCTTGAGCAAGGCACTGAACCCCCAGCTCAGTGGACAACAGTATAAAACTGAGGTTGTACACAATGGGCAGTTCCCAGGTTTTAATGTGATCGTGCAGGGTCTTGCTGTAAAGGAACACTAGTGCTCAGGCAGCTCAGCATCTTCCCTGCAGGTTGTACTGATTTGAATACTATATTAACCCATTCTGACCTGAGATCAGATTCGTACGAGGTTTCCACTGGACACACGCTGGTCTGATTAACCCATTCTGACCTGAGATCAGATTCTAAAAAAAAATGTCAGTCGTTCTTCGATTTTTCAAAAATAGCAGACCTACAAGCTCGTAGCGCGCCACTCGGTGGCGCGCTATGAGCTTGTAGATCTGCTATTTTTCAATAGCTAAAGCATAACATAGTGCTAACACAAAAATGGGTTCCCGGCCAGAATGGGTTAAACTGGGGACCCCCTAACCTCAAGACCTCATGGGGGTCCTTCCTTGGACCACACTTTTAGACCACACTATGTTAATGCATGTTAAAACAAAATATTTGACCAGACTGTAGGAAATGAAGAGGATGTATACTCGTCATAAATTAGGCTAGGAATCATATCACAGTGACAGTAGTGGTGGACATTATGCAAAATGATAATGACCAATAGTGAACCAATAGTACCACTATCATGTACACAAAACTCCTCAATGTTAATGTATCCATTGGTTACATCAGTAGTACAAGAGGGTTTTAACAGGGAACAGGGAACTATACCAGGACTAATAATATACTATACTGTACACTCTGACACACAGTGAATCATACACAAATAGTTTTGCACAGTTACGAGTGCATTAGGCCTGGCAAACAGCCACACAGGCACTGCATCAGTGGCCATGCTTGGCTGCCCTATACAACAAGAGGACATTAGCAATGATGACCACACTGCCGCAAAATATAACTACAGAAAAAAACATCTAAAAAATACTTCCAGTATTCCAGTAAGTCATTTTCTGTGCCCACTATTCTGGCATGGTTGTGTTTCACACACTCAAATGCTACAATAAGATGCCAACTGGGTTTAACGGACCAACATATGAATATGATTTCATCTGCGTCTTCTAATGAATGTATAAATGAAGGCATAGGCCCAAAACATCAGCCTATGAAACTCAGTCGACATCTAGTACTTAAGAGCATGTGGGATTTCTTTTCTCCTCTAATTAGCAGTATTAGCCAATTTATCCAGAACTCTCCACCTCGTTAGACATGTAACTGCTGCCAAACCACAATTGCATAACATTTATGGACTGCTCTTGGAGGTTCACTGAAGGTCTGTAACTCTCACTTATTTTCTTTAAATTCTAATTTTAAACAAATTATAATCAACTAAATCAATTAGTCTGAACCAATTAAGCCCAATTATATCGTACAACAGTGTGCCATGGAAAGAGAGAACATAATTTAGCTAATCTACAAGCTGACAATGTGTCGCATGATGCATCACGGCACATTGCAAGCTTGCAGATCTGCTACTGTATTTGGGGTATTTTGGAAAACTAGATTAAATTGATTAGTTTGGCTATTGCGCCTCTAGTTCACTGTACAGTAGGCTACTGTATGTATGTGAAGCTGTCTAGTACAGTCACACAGCTTACAATATTACAAACTATGTTGGGTATGTATGTTGGTCGTGACTAGTATCAAAACTAATGGCATTCACTCACAGATCAATCATCTTCTATTTACTGAGTACAAAAAGGAACGAAAGCTTTTCAGCTACAGGCCAGCATCGGTATAATCAAAACCAGCAGACATGACACTTTATAGAAAGGAGCTCGTTCCTGGGGGTCTGGATGTTCCGGGGAGAAAATAAGATCCCAGATATCTTTCTTACACTTATTATTATGTATCGTCCCAAGAAAGAGTCATAGCTTGTAGACTATTATGATGAAGACTGTCCACTGGCCAAAATGAAACCCTTATTACTCTGATCTCCTCAAATTGTGATTTTGTAGTGATATGTTTTGGACGATATTAGAGAATGACAAATAACATAACACTGGTGCAAGTCTTACCGGGGTTCACAAGGCAAATGAGAGAAACATCAAAAGTATCAAACACTGAACGTGGGGTAAAATAAGAATTCCTATGTGTTTTTGCAGGAAATAAGTAATTGGGCTCAGAAAACTTGGGTCCAATGGTTCACAACAACTGGGCTTAATCTACTTATCAACTTGACAGATGCTATATGCAAGGCCACATGTATCTAATCCAGTCCGTGTAATGTTCAGATATCACATGTGATTTGACAGAATACCCGCTAAAGCTAGCTGATGTTAAAACACTTATGTTCGACCTTGAACGTGGACCAACTGTCTTCCTGTGAGGCTGCACTGTTCCGGAACCGCAATGCGAGACCGAGACAATATGTGCTCTCTGGAACAGCAAGGTTTTGGGCTGACAACAGATACACACCAGTGCACATGTGCACGGCCATGCATGCACATGTGTGCACGCTGGACGCAAACAGACACGACCACATCGCACACCACGTCCCTGAAAAATAACAGATGAAACGTCTGTTTCACATTTCAGCGTGCACAGCTAATTCTGGACACTGTGTCTGTACACAGTAAAACCATCAGTATTCTTTTAACTCTGAGAGTGCACAAATGGAACCAGCGGTAGTGTGTCATATGAACCAAATCTGTACGCTCAGCCTCTCTGAGTTAAATGAACACTCCGATTTGACTGTGTATATGTACGGTACAGACTAACATCACCCCCATTGTTTAACCCATTTAGACCTGCGGGAACGATTCTGCCAAATGTCTTCTAAATCCTGACTTTTCTTGAAAAAGCAGTTTTTCTATGTCAGTCGTTCTCAAAAACACTTTTCACGATACTTCAAAAATAGCAGGCATAATAATGCTATAACACCAAAAGGGTTTCCCGCCCAAAATGGGTTAATAAACATAATGAAACAAATAGGTAAACGGTTTTACTGCCAAAGCTGTGGATGACTGTAGCTGTAACGCTCTCCAGGAGACTTGTCAAAATAAGACGTAGATAATAGTGTGTGAAGAAATTTAATGACATTGGAATTGCCAATGCTTGTTCATTTCAACGTTTAAAAAGGTGCTTGTTGATAGATCACAGACAGCATCATTCTTCAACAACAGCTGAATAATTCTAGCTAACTGTTTGGAGGTCAAAATGAGCTCAAATTAAAATAAAATCTTCAAAATATCAGTGAAGACTTATTTTTTACTGTACTACACAGCACAAATGTTTTATTCAACCAAAATTAAATTTTAACCTAAAAAAGTATCACCAAATCTGTGTGTTTGCGGGTTTATCTGCATGCCCTGCAGGGCTAATCTAGCAGAACACTGGATTGATCAGAGTGCAATTTCTTGTGTACAATGCCAGTAGGCCAAGGAAGTACCTCCACACTTTTGTTATATTCTGAAATCTTTCACTTAAATGTTATAATGGATGGAAGTGAAGGCTGCAATCTTGAAAAATACAACACAAGTATGCTTTGTTCAATATGAGCCTAGTTTGAAATATATCATCTAATTTGTTGAAAGGAAAAGGTTTAGCTGGACACCATCCAGATCTGTGCAATATGTACTTCATCATGAATTCATATTGTCAGTCATTTTCTATAATATAATAATTATTATTGTTTTCAACACTAGCTGCTGACGAAAGCAACCGACGTCACAGAAAACTAGGATACCAAGTTCTAATCTTGCAACAAAAATGTATCAAGTTTCTTATCTTGCTCTAAATTCTGTCTGCAATAGATTAAGCTATAAACTATTTCTGGACTGTTATTGGGATCAGTAAGGAATGATTGGTACTGTAAATGCAGATTCGTCAGGGAGCACTGTGTTACCGTGCCTGCTTCAGAGGTTTTCAAAGTCTGGTATCTAGGTTAGACACAGGAAAAAAATGCAGCTTGAAGCTCGATAATCTCTCTCCCAGAGGGTGTAGAAAATTGCGGTTACGCAATTTATGTGTAACCAGGTTGTTTATCAAAAACATCTGTAGGTAAACTAACAAGCAATATCGTTGGAGATAAAACACCAATACCACTGAAACAACAATGTACAAATTGAATCTACAAATGGCACACAAAAATGTTGACGCCAACAAGTGTTCTTATCTTGTCCGTCATGACTTTTTGATCATTATTCACACACGTCTGATTGGTGGTGTAACTTCAGCACAAAGAAAACAATCAAATGTATATTAATTTATATAACGTTCACTTCACATCGTTCAGTGTTAATTTGGAAGCATAGCATTCCACAATTTGTTTCCGTCTTTTGTCATTTTTGTTTTCTGAAGATTCAAAAGAACACTAGTGGCAAAATATCTATTATATTATTTAAGGGAAAAGGCTGACATTTAACAACACATCAATCATATTCACTACACACTTTTAAAACATGTAACCTGGAACAAATGTTATGCTGAGGAGGTTCTTTCTCACACCACAGCTCACAACATGCACAAACACACATCTGTTCTCATTAAGGTCTCACAGGTCTGTCCAAAAGACACAGATTACCACTAAAACAATATAACACCCGCCTTAAATTAGGTCCCAAGGCCACACACTGCTACAGCCACACACAGTAAAAGCCTCAGTGTTCATTTAACTCAGAGAGAGTGTGCAAATATGACCAAGTGGAACCCAAGTGTTAGTCACATTTCAACACTGTGTTGTTTATGTTTTCACAATTGTATTGGTAACCACAGTACTGGTCCTTCAGCATACCTGCACGACTCCACCACCACAATTACAAAAAAAGAAATGTTAGGACAGATAAAATTGCAAAACATTTTGGAACTCATTATGGTTGCGTACACCCTTCGTAAATTACTGGTAATAATTCAAGGAAAGCTGGGTTTTGCTTTGGCTTCAATTACAGCAATGTATACAATGTGTACAGTAGGCTATTACTTTCAAATAACTACTTAACCATCGACCATCGAGTGTTGTTAGACATGTAATACATTTCTATTTTAACCCATTTAGGCCTGACCTCAAAATAAAAATAAAATCCTCTAAATCCTCCAGTTTTCTGAAATAAATATTTTCACGATTTTTCAAAAATAGCAGACCTACAAGCTCGTAGCACGCCACTCGGTGGTGAATGGTAGAGATCAGGGCTGGAGCCAGGCTACCAGGGACCCCCATAAGAGAAGATTTTTTACGGCTCTAGCAATGATTCTCAACTCGTTTAATGTCAAGGGCCCCCAGTTTGACATGCATATTAGTCTACAGACCCCCATTTAATGGCATTTCTATCTCTAAGACCCCAATTTATATTGTAAAATCAATGTTAATTTAACTCTGAGAGTGTACAAATTGAACCAAATGGACCCTAACGGGTCAGAGTTACAGACCCATAAGGGTCCATTTGGAAGGGCCCCCTGGAACTCCCTCACATTAGCCCTTCGCCAAGTCCCTAACAAACCTGTCCCGTCCAATAGGCACGTTAGCAGCGAGGAGAGGAGACAGGGCAAGCTGTCCTCCCCCATAGAGATGCATCATGCATGTTAAAATATAAATAATCAATCATTTCAGTAGCAAGAGCATAAAAATGTCTTCTCAGTCTAGTCAACCAGGCTTGCAGTAGGCTATGCACTGGACAATTTGCATGACATTATTTAAATAAACTATAGAAATATGAGAGGGAGGAATCAACTTTCAGCGAACCACCTGACAGGAGTTTTCATGTTGCACGGTAAGACTACGGTCATTAGTATTATTGCCATAACCATAGCAACAGTTGCTAAACTATTTGGATTCATCATTGGCAGTGGACAATTGCTTTTTGGGGTTCGGATTTAGCAAAGGGCTAATTGACCTTCGCTCTGACATGCACCATTCAGCACCGTGGGCAGCATAAGGGTCAGAGAGGAGAGGATGGGGATTTGAAAGGAAACCTTTCTTCTTTTTCAATCAATCATTGAGCCAAGGACTGTTCCAGTTAATAATGCCTATTTCAGTTGAAACAAATGTAACATTGCTAGATACTAGGGCTTTCTGTCTTAACAAGTAATTTGATTGATTGGAACGACTCCATTCATATACAGAATCACACAAGCAGGCAGACGGGATCAAGTTCAAATGCAACGAATACATAGAAAATCAAAGATTAAGAAGCCAACTAATACCTTAAAAACCACAAAACACCAGCCTAGAAGAAATAAATGTAAGCATAAGAAACTGCAATTTATGTCACATAACATCTTTATTTTAATTTTCCTTCGACTCAACCTGAACTGAAACTGTTTGGCACTAATGGGCTTTCAAAAATGATGTATTTTAAGGATGGACAGTTGGACACAAATTGGAGGAAGATCAATCAAACGCACAATTGTTCGATTTAGAGCTGGGACTCGATTAAAAAAAAATCTAATTATTCAGAGGCTTTGTATCGCATTTTAATCGCATATCAATATTTAACCCGAGAACAGTGAGAAACCTTTTTTTCAAATGTTTTTGGTATCCCAGTGAATACGGGATTCCACTCATTTTCAACATTTTACTGTCATTAAAGGAGAATTCCATACTAAAAGGCTTTCTTACCTTTCTTTGTAGTTGTTACGTCCCCATCAAAGAGGTCCAGGTGTTATTTTGTGCAAAAGCTCCTTATTGGCTATTTCCCCTACCATAAGCCCTAAATGAATTGCATTGAATTGAATGGGAATTGAATGGGGCTATGGGGTGTTGTGCTAATTTGCTTATTTCCATCGCTCAAAATTATAATTTCTTTTGGGTCAAGGATGTTTTATCCTTTATACCATTGGAGAAGCTCAGATACAACAGGTTCAAATCTCGCCAGAAATTTGTAAAGGCTTGGTCCCCTTTCCTTGAATTCACCCTTTCACTGTCCTCCGACTCACTGTCCTTTGATGATGTGTCCTAAGTGTTTTTCCTACATGTAATTTGGTTCACTGTGTAGCCCCTTAATCTAGTAAAAGGCAAATTTTATTTTATTGTATTTACTTCATTTATTATTTATATCCTTTAATACCCTTTAGGTTTTTTTTGTGTGTTGTTGTTGTTTTGCTTTGTGATGGAACCGGGGAGGGTGGGGTATATGTGGGGTTGTTTGTCTACAAAAATTGAAAATCTTATAAATAAAGTTATAAAAAAATATATATATATATAATTTCTTTGTATATATCCTCTCTTCATAATGTAAATAATATCCCAAGCGGCACACTTTACTACTTCTTTCGATGGAAATAATATATATATATATATAGCATAACACCCCATAGCCCCATTCAATGCAATGCAATTCATTGAGGGCTTATGGTAGGGAAAATAGCCAATAAGGAGTTTTTGCACAAAAAAACACCTGGACCTCTTTGGTGGGGACGTAACAACTACAAAGAAAGGTAAGAAACATAAGAAAGCATTCTAGCATGGAATTCTCCTTTAATATACCTTAGAGTTGTTGTGTGGATATAATAAGAAAGTCCCCCCATTCTGTGTTGCCTAGAACTGGAGGTCTGAAAAAAGATCAGTAACATTATGAAGTACATCTCAGTGACATCACAAAAATGTACTTCATAATGTTACAGTTTTTTTCAGACCTCCAGTTCTATATAGGCAACACAGAATGGGGGGACTTTTTATTATTTCCAGTGCACACAACTCCATAGAAAAATGCGTTTTATCCCAACAGTGATATATAGGCATATATAGTCAGCAAGTGCCTATATAAAGTGTCTTCAGTGTGTATATGAATACTCAAATGTGCTTCACATGGCTGGGCATGAGAAAACAAATAAAAACCACTCTATTATGGGGGAAACAAAAAGGTGCGATTAATTTATCTGTAGTTAATCGCGATACATTTTTCTGTAGTTAATTAATCTCGATTAACGTGTTAAAGTCCCGGCCCTAGTTCCATTGCAATTTAAGGAGGAGCAGTGCAGTCACTCAAGACAAACCAAAATGTAAAAGTTCCTGAATGATCGATCGGTTGCACAGAAAAGTACAGTTTGTTACAAGGTAATTGTAACAAAGATTTTAAGATTTTAAACCCAAGAAAGCCTACCCTATGTTTCCATTGGTGGGGTTCTTTGTACTCAATTCATCAAAGAATTAATGTCCAAACCCCCTGGGGTGTTATTTGTTTGTCAAAGATTTGTATAACGCGGCTGGATATTGACCAGCGAGCCAAGATATGGTAGTGGCCATACATTGTCACACCCAATTGACACCAGAGAGGTGCCAGAAAGTCATTACCATCTGTATCAGACCCTGCTTGTTTATATTCAGAGCACTAGGATAACACTAGGATATTAAACCACTTTAGGATCATAAATAACACAACACTGAGGAAAACTCCAAACTAAGTCAACTGGAAAACAAAATGTAGCTATTTAAAATGTGTCTTTTTCTTACTTGACACCATTCTTCCTTTGTTATCAAGCCATAATGACCATAATGTTAATTTAAGGGGCAACACGGGGACCTGTAAAACGTCAAGATATACAAATGCATGAAGAAGACTATTATTCTCTGGCTGACATATAGTTCAGTACTGTAGCGTTCTACTACTATGTATTTTTCATGCTCCATCAAAAACAATGGTCAGACTGTCAACCATCACTCAATAAATAAGGCCTGTCTAGTGGACACAGACCCTGTTGTCCATCTAAATGTATATTACTCCAAGTGAGGAGCTGACGTAGGATTTATCATCTCTTCTGATCCACAAGGTGAGAGCTACAAACAGTCAACGAGTGATCTATTGTACAAATCGACTATCTCCTTTGAGGTGTACTCAGCCAAGGATATGGAGGTATTAAGAGGCAGGGAGCTCTTCCCAGGTCTCGATGTCGAGGTAGAGTAGGGGAAGATGTTCATTGCTTCATTCGTGACAGAGCATCTGTTATACCGTGCTTCTCGTGAGGACCAGCCTACAGCCAGGCATGTCTGAGACCAAATATGTGGCTGGTTGTTGTGGCCATAAAACGGTCCATCTCCCCCCCTGACACCCTTCTGAAGGCCCATTCATGTGCACTGAATCAGGCTTTTGGCATTTCCAAAAGAATTAAGTCCCATAACTCAATTTATAATTTAATTGGTTGCAGCTCGGCTGAAATTAGATACCGTAAGCAAGCCCTCGATCGCCCCTGTCCCTTGGTTTTTGCTTTTGAAAAAAAGGTGGACCTACAGCTTTTTTTTTGTCTGTTTTCATCGTTTCTGTCCTATCGGTCATATCAAAAGGCAATATTAACCTAAGGCTAAGGTGACTAAGTGCAATGTACCACACATAATAAATTACCTTTAGCATACACTACAGTGAGGGGTTATATTGACTAAGGACTTAAGAGTGATGATTGAGATGAATTACTTAATTAATTTACTGTATAATATGTCAATCTGATTTGTCATTGTGTGGACTCCTGCTGTAGGCCCTATCCCAGAACAGTGTCTTATACAGTATATATGAATATAATAGGACGGAGTATGGTTAGCTACAGTGTTGACTCAGGCAATGGCATGCAGTGTCTTGCTCAAGGGCATGCGATTAGCCCATTCTGACCTGAGATCAGATTCATACGAGGTTTCCACTGGACACACACTGGTCTGATTAACCCATTCTGACCTGAGATCAGATTCTAAAAATGTCAGTCGTTCTTCGATTTTTTCAAAAATAGCAGACCTACAAGCTCGTAGCGCGCCACTCGGTGGCGCGCTACGAGCTTGTAGATCTGCTATTTTTCAATAGCTAAAGCATAACATGATGCTAACACCAAAATGGGTGCCCGGTCAGAATGGGTTAATATGGTGGACATAAACGATACCAGTTGGCTATTGCTAAACTGTACCAGCTGTGCTTTGGCCTACATGTCATAGCTCAAAAATTATATACCCTTTGTGTGCTGTGGACTGATTTGAGATTGGCTATGTAACCTCAAAGTCTTTAACCATCCGCGTTCAAGCATCATGCAGCTACAGTCTCTTCTACTAACTCGTTAAATTGTATGAAACTATAAATTCCATTTCATACATTTGAGGATTAACAAAGAGTTACTTGGTTAATGCAGCACATACTTTATTATGTGCTGTGTGACTTATTTGATAGAAGTGCAGTTTAAGTCCAAGAGTCACAGAGGGTTATGAACAGTGTTGCACCAATTAAGCCAGGATTTTCTTTGTACTTAAGATGAACCTCTATTGACCCCTCTGGTCCATAGCTCTAATGCCTTCATTAGAGCTATAGAACTACAGACCAGCCTCTTGTCTGTAGCGTAAATATAAAAAAGAAATTACCTACTCACCAAAACTAAGGAAAGTATAGGCTTTCTAATTACACTAACCGCCTTTGTATTGGTGAGTAGGTAAAACGTTTTTTATATTTACACTACAGTTGAGAGGCTATAGTCTGCATTTCATGTGAGGGCTAGAAGCAAAGAGTGGCAGAGCCTGAATGCAACGGCAGCAAAGGTATAGGGCATTAGGGCTATGGACCAGAGCTACCCCCCCCCCCCCCCCCCACCACCATGGGTAAATTCAGGTTTCCATTGTTATACAGTAACATAAGGCATATTTGCAACTCAGCAGCCAACTATGATTCTATTCTATCAGGCATTACCAATAGCAACAGGTAAAGCAAAGCATCAATTAGATGACAGATAGCTCTTGCATCCAGCACAGATTTGTGCAAAGTGCAGTGTAATTGTAATTTCTGGTTTACAACTGATGCGTTTTTTTTTTTTTTTCATGCATATCGGCCTCATTGTGTAAGTGCCAAATTAACTTGTGCCCATCTGTTCTGTATGGCGTGTTGGTCTTACAACGAGTGTAGACAGCTGCATTGCTGGTGCATTGCTATCTTAGAAAGGTCAGAAAGTGCAAAGTGATAGAGCAGCTTTGATCTGGTCTAAAGTCTATAGTGCAGTTCCCCAGCGCAGTATTTCTGTGCTATTTAAAGAGTGCATTAGATAGCCGATTGAATTATAGTATAGGCGGGTTCACAACATCCAAATCCATCTGAGTTCAACACAATGCTCACATTCAGCTGCTACAGTTCGTCTTTGAAGAAGACTGTAACTAAAAAGGATGAGCATGTGATCACCAGGTTGATATGCCAAGATATCATCTTGGCATGTCACGGTCATTGAGGCGCCGCGGTCCACCTCCTGTTTCCACTAGCATTATTTGGTAAGTGTGGAGCTTTTAATTATATGACTATCTTCTGCTCACATAGAGGGTCCTCACATGATGCCACATTCTACAACAAGACCGCCAAGAGCTTTCTGACAGGCTTGCATCACCAGGTTTAGTAACTCTAAACCTGGTACAAGGTAATATCCTGAGGCTACACTAGGAATGCACAGCACTGAACAGCATACTGTAGGCTGATCATCATCTCATACAATATGAACTATGCAAGCCCAAAACTGAGCCTCCTTAAAAAGCTTGGAGTTGACAACCATGGCTGTTGGAATCTACATATACAGCTCAAATGTTTTAACTTTAATTTCTGAACAGTTTCCACCTTGTTTCCTTTGTATAACCCCTTCCTTTTGCGCTGAACCAGCCTGCCACAAGGCTGTCCTGATTACACAGGCTTCCACACAGGATAATGTTTCTGTGTATGCACTGTATGACTGCAGTACGTATGTATATATCATGCAAGTTTCAAGTAGAGGTTGAGTATTGAGTCTAATGTTAAACTGTCATGCCATTGTCCCACTAGTCATACTATACTGTAGATACGGTAGATTATACCGTCATCAATCAAAACAGGAAGGAGCGGCACAACTCTGCACCTTTTGCCACAAGAAAGAAGCCATAGGAAAACAATGGTTTTAGCTGGTGACGTGTTTCTAGCGACCCATCTCATGTGTGATTATTCTGCAGATGTCAGCCCTAGAGAAGCCTTCCCACGCATCCTTGACATTTGGAGGGCCCTAGGAGGCTAGGATACAAAGGTGAGGAGAACGAATCAATGAGCGCATGCATGGAATCCATAGTCCATAGAGCGCTGCCTGTTATTCTGTTTTTATTTCCTGCCCGTAAAACTCAGGAAATGAGTTTTCTTTCATGATATGTCCTTTACAGTAACTGAAAGTAGTCTACACTGTGATACATCGTTCCATTTGACCTAATGAAAACAGCTATGAAATATCGATCCACTGGCACCATCTGTGGTACGATGTTATGTTGCTGCAATCTTGCGATGACCTTCATTCTACAGAATGTTTGTTTTGGGGGGGTTTGATCACTTTAAATGACTAATTACGCATTGAGATGAGAATTCCAATTAAAAAAAAACATTACTGTGTAGATTGATACCCCATCTGTGTACTTTTAGCTGCCATTGGGGGAAAAAGGTGTCTTAAGGGATTTAACTTACAAGCCTGTCTTGTGTTGCCAGTAGTGCTGTTCTATTGCATCAAAGCAGGAGAAAATGCCACACACATGGTAAAAGGAGTTGATTGGTTGTACACAACCTCAAATCTGTCTCGTTTCATATGGTGTAAGTGTGCTATACATTACCTGGAATACATTACATTATGTTTGAGGGAGAGAACAAATCAAGCCCTGGGCGAGGGGACTATTTAGCTTTGAATGGATACTATATGGATCACTGTCAAATGCGGTGCTCTCCATTATACTGTGAGTACATGCACAGCTTTATGTCTGTGTGTAAAAGACGTTCTGTCATGGAATTGGATGATACTGTAGCTTGATGAAACCGTCAGCTCCTCATTTCTCATTTTTAACACAACCTCATGCCTTCACGCATACGAGATCAAGAGCTGAAAGTAATAAATCCACTTTAAACCATGTTGGACTGGTCTCAGAAGTTGACGGGTCAGATATATGCATGCCACAGCATGATCATCTGTCAGTCAAGCTGCAGGGCCGCAGAGCTTTGATCTGCAACGTCTCTCTGATCATCGACTTGGGGCGGAACATTCTACCACCTACAGTACACACCCGAGGACGTCACCTCAGTACAAAGTCCAGCATCTGTGCTGAATCACAAACAAGAGGAGAACAACAGCGACAGATGGGACGGATTTATGGCCATAAGTGCATATGGAAATACTGTAGCACTATCACAAAATCTATACTATATCGTTGCTGTC
This sequence comes from Protomyctophum bolini, assembly GCF_963924005.1. NCBI lineage: Eukaryota > Metazoa > Chordata > Actinopteri > Myctophiformes > Myctophidae > Protomyctophum > Protomyctophum bolini. Next base: position 8,305,821 of record NC_137876.1, on the reverse strand, counting down.
GGGCAGAAAACCGTTCATCTCCGTATTTTTCGTAAATTAATGCCACACTTGATCATACTACAGTGTCACACAAAACAGTCAAAAGTAGCAGATCCGCAAGCTCGAATCACTGAGGATTTTACTGTATACATAATACTGATAGTGAGACCTCACACGCAGCATTGAAAACCGTATAGAAGTCAGAGGTTTGCACCCCATGCAAAGTAATTTGCTGTCATGTTATATGAACAAGACAAACACTTTTAGCTGCTACTGTACTTGCCGTCTTGGGTACACTACTGTAAACAGGTGCATAATAGCCATTCTGAATTGCGTGTTGCATTTGAGGTCAGGACCCAGGACTAATCTACTTACCCCCTTCAACCAACCTCTTCTGTTTGAAATGAGGGTTCAAACTACATTCAAGAACTTGGTTCACTTCCAAGAAAAACATTTAAGCAGTTCACGGTAGCAGCCGCCGTTTGATCCCGGAGTGACTCCGATGCCTAAATACAGCCAGCAGAATTAAATTGGTCTAAATCACTGCTACAAGTTTAACAGAATGTATAAACATTGGATGGAGCTGCATGTGTTTATCCAGATATATTTCCCTCATTCCCTGCATCACCTCCAAGGTCCACACCAAATGAAATATAATCTCTGACCTGATGAACTGATGCTCTGAATTAGCTTTAGTCCAGTATTACATGACTGTGTATACTGAATGCTGTTATGGTACGTTCAAAAACTGTTGATGTAGTCAGGCACCCCTTTTCACGCAGATACTGTAGAAACACTGTGAGGTGCTAAAAGGGGTGAGCCAAAGAAGTTGAACAAATCAAAGCAAATCTAATCAAAGCCTTGAGCAGAAATGGCGGAGGGCTGTGCCTTTCTAAGACTGGTGAAGCAAAGATGTAGGAAGGCCAGAAAAAATACAAAATAAGTAAATGACTGGCTCATTACATAGTAGAACAATAAAAAATAAGTATTTTCTTGTTTTGTAAATGAGCCATGGTGTGTACTATGAATGAGCCATTTACGTTTAAGATCTTTTTTGAGTGGTGCAGCCACTCCAATGCACAGCAATGTGTGTCCCTGGCTGGCTGGCTGTGTCTGTCTCTGGGTCTGTCCGTCTGAGCACGGAAATAGCGTTATAGCGTTGCGCAGACTAACACACACACACACACACACACACACACACACACACACACAGACCAGGGAGGAAGGCTTGTACAGTACAGTATTACAGCACGAGTACAGTACAGCACCACTCAGACGGGTCTGATTTTTTTGTAGTATGTTATATTTGTTGTTTTTTTCTTTCATTTGAAGAGCAAATATTTAAGCCTTTTTTGATAGTGCCAAGAATAGAACAATGACACACAGCAAATTGTTCGACCAGCCAGGAATCGAACTGGAGACTTACTGATAAAGGGTATTTTGCACTCATGTGCTATGTTGTGCCTAACAACTTGGCTATCAGGATGCCTTGGAATGTTGCCCATATTGACCTCTTTACTGTACATCTTGAGTGCACAGCTCGGTCATTTAATAAGCAGGTTTAGAGTCTGTATTTGGGCCTGGCAACATCTTACAACAATTCAATCATACTAAAAGCGCGCGCACACACACACACACACACACACACACACACACACACACACACACACACACACACACACACACACACACACACACACACACACACACACACACACACACACACACACACACGATTCTGCGATAATATTGGCATGCGACACCTATATGATGAAGTATAAATCAGGCTTAAGGGAGGAACTGCATACTGTTACACACAATGATAATTCACATTAAAACAATGTTTAATTTAGTTGTTATTGTTATTAATATCCCTACTGGATCACCTGCCAGTGAGGAGCCCACACTGGAAGGATGCAGATCGAGCCTCCATCCTACTCCTCCAGGTTAAACATTTCCCAGTGATGGGCACTGCCCCAGAACATAATACATGTAATGACAACAATCACCTCTCCCGAACACAGCCAACTGTGTTTGTACAGTTTAATGTACATGCTTATAGTCATAGCTCTTGCTCGCCTTTTTGCTTTGTTTTCCTTTTGTTTTGTTTGTTTTTGAGGGGCGCTAATCTGGCTTTTGAAATGATGTCATATGGCAGCCAAGTCTGTGGACTTTTAATGTTTGTTTACAGCACTGAAAAAACATCGCCAGGCTTCAAATGTGACTTTTGAACTTTTGGTCAACTACGGTTAATTGTTTTTAAATGTGCTATATAAATAAAGTTTGATTGATTGATTGATTTAATAAATACAGTATGAATTGTATTACACTTGCATTGAATTGCAGTGCACTTATAGCCAGCAGGTCAAAATTACTAGGAGACTTATAATGAACCCGTTTCTGAAAATGTACATACAGGATGAAAAAATGAACCACTAGAGGGAGCAACCAGCTACAAATGTGTGCAAGAAGAGAAAATTCTACTACTACTACTGTAGTGCATCAGTAAAGTTGATATATTTTTTAACAGAACTATTTATTTTCACAATAGCCTGGACAAAAGCATTGCCTTTCTTTGATTTATTTGCACTAGAATTGCAAACATGTGCCACCAGAAGGAAGGCTGCTGTGCTGTCAACAATATTGCTCCGAAACAGAAGCATGGAATTTAAACACATTTAGGGAATCCATCCGTGCATGCTTTGAATCCCAAATGTCCTGCCTGAGATGAAGTAATGCATACCATATGAATACTTAAAGCCTGAGAGCAGTCAGAATGATACTAGATTATGGTGATGAATCCATGAGGGAGTTCTTCATCATCATCATTTCCATGTACAGATGTTCAATGTCTCTGTGGTTTAATAAAGTAGCCCCTATACCCAATGCATCATGCATAGCGTAAATTAAGCTAAAGAGCATGCTCCATATCCATTTATATGACATACCAGAAATTTCCTTTTTTCTTCATCCAAGAATACATATTATGGAACTAATAGAAAAACAAAAGCAACAGTATACTGTAGTGTATAACAGCTTGTGGTACAAAGTGGATTAATAAGTGCCATTAAGAATTTGTTAAAATTACATTTCCCCTCTCATGGGACTTTGAAGCACATACAGAATTCTGGCATGCAATTCTTTTCATGGTCAGCTAGCCAACTAAACATTCCATGTGCCAATAATGGGAGGTAGATAGACTAAATTCTAAATCATTACAGTTTAGAATTACAAGGACTTTCTGAATATGCTTGTATTTTCTCTCATTATTGAGCTATTTTATTTAAATCATATGACATGTTTGGTTAATATTCTGTTTAAATTCCAAGTCTTATCATTCGTTTTATTTTATGGAGATGCACTGAGCAATCAAAAAGGCCTATTTTCCTCTGTCTATACAGTATGTCTTAATTAAAGCAAGCAAAAGTATTCAGTCTAGGCTATAAGTTAATGCGGGATATGGGTTCAAATGAATTTGCTGTGTGGCACCATCAGTCGCACCATTTTCTATGCACTGAAACTGCACGGCTGGCTGTTAATTACTTAATTGGAGAACACGGTCGTTCAGCATTCCGAGTAAATTGATTTAGAATACTTCAATGGAAAATAGGGGGCGGGGGTGTGAAATTAAGACAAAACTTTTTTTTAGTGAAGTTGAACATTTGGTCTCTTGGGGGAAATGAAGCAAAAAAAATTCACAAGTCGTAAATAGAATAATGTGAATTAAATAATTGCTACTTACATAATAAAAAGATGGTCGCGAAATTAATACTTTTGTGCCTTTTTACATTATCCATGGCTCCTTTCGGAAGAATCCTGACCAGAAGTGTCCGTGAATATTTTTGCCACCTTTACGTCTTCATGAATTATGTTCAGTAGAGAAGTACAGACGAATGAACAGCCAACAGTCCCACACGCGTCTCCCGTCGATGTAAGCTACTTAATCTTTCACTTGCGCACTCAAACACACTGCTGCTGTAACGCATTCCGCTGATGCTGATGCTGCAACCTCAGGACAACTGACTACAAAACTCTGTCTCTCTCCTCTCTTTCTCTCTCCCTCCCCTCTCTCCCCCCTCTCTCTCTCTCTCTCTCTCTCTCTCGGCCCCCAGAGAGCTCTCTCTCTCGGCTACATGCAGGCACTTGGTCCTAAAGACATTCATTTTCTCTCATAGATTATAACCTCACTTTAGGAATATATATTTTTTTGTCCAACATGTTCGCTATGGTATTTCTCTGCCCCTCCCTGTACAAGTTCTACACAACACAAACAACACAAGCCTTACCTACACAAAGCTAGCTACTTGTGTAAAGAAAAGAAAAAGACCAAATTATAAACAAAATCACACCAATGCGAAGTGAGGGGCGCTATATACATCATACATCATCTTATGAACAACTGAATTGATGTAAATGGTTATCCGATATGCTCGACGTGAAATTCTCCATTCAAATTGTCAATGGGAATTTAATGTTTGTGCAGGACGAAAATAGCCGCTTTGCTCAGACACAACTTCTCCATTCATTGTCAATGGGAATTTTGTGTAAGACGAAAATCTACACTAATAACTGAATCAAACGGCCTGCTGACTGCTCTACCATAATGTGTTAAACAAGTGCAATATTAGTTGAGTGTGATATGATCTACAAAGTTGATCCCATTGGAGCAGTTGCCAAATGTCCCAACCCCAAACATTTAGAAAAAAACAACAAAACAATAGCCCCAAAACATCTTCAACATCCATGTGCATGCCATGTGTTCTTAGCCGATGCTTTCCTTCCTTTGATGAGCTGAGATCAAAGCAGCTATACCGTACCAGCCTCACACTAATGATGAGAAAAACAGAGTCAGCCTACTGTAGCCTTCTGTAAAAGGTGTTGCATCGACCGTCCCTATTGGGCATCTGGGCATATGTCATAAATGACATAATGCCCAGAATAGAAATAACAAGAAATAAGCTACTTTAGGTCAAATTGCATAGGCTTACAAATAAGAGCATGCCCCCAAGAAGGGAATAGAATATAACGAAACCATATACAGCATCACTGTCCTGAGGTGAAAATTCAGCAGAAAATATATAGCCGCTCAACAAGCTCCCCTTGGGGGACTCCGGTTACCAAAGTATAGGCTTGAAGTAGTTAAAGGAACATAATCAGGGCCAGATTAGCCCTTTGTTTACAAGGTAGTGCCCACTGGGACTGAATTATGTCCGTGGGGTGAGCGGTACTTCCGGTGCATTTATGCATTTATTATACCACAAAAGGCTAATGAGCCAAAGTCCCCTCACCTGTGCAATTTCCAGCCTCTGCCTCAGCCATTTGATTGCCATGGCAACCCCACACCTGCAAATTGATTACTTAACCACTCCACTTTCCACAGTCAGTTTGCACTCTTCAGACAGACTGGCAGATACAGAGATCTCCATGTGGGACACAGACAGATAGTTAAAACGGGTTGACAACGGGTATTATTAGGTTCCCAAGTTGCATCGTTCTCAAGTAGGCCGGTACAAGCTCACAATGTTGGCTAAACTCATCATCACACATCAAATAAGTAATGGTGACTTTTCTAATCGATCTTTGCTTTTCAATGCATTGAAACAAAAATCACACCCGTGTGAAGTGAGGGGCGCTCTTCATACATCATACATCACCCCTTTATTTCCGGGTCCTCACCTTCGGCTTCGTCATCAATGTTTGAATTGTCCATTAATTGTCAATGGCATTTTAATGTTTGTGAAGTTTGTGCACACACACCAAAAGCTGGACATAGGAGGGGCTCAGAAAAACCTCAGAAAAACTATGCCCAAACCTAAACTTATTTCTAACCTCAGAAAAACAAATACAAGAACACGAGAACCGCTGGAGGCAAGAGGTCTGTGGTAGAAATGGGGGCGAGTGTGTTTTGGGGCGAATGTTCCTGTTACCGAGTCAAAGCTAAACATGCCAGACCTCCAGTATGACCCTTTAATGTCCGTTAGATTAGAACATCTCCTTCCAGGGCGTGCCGGTAGATAACCGGAGTGTTGACCACATAATTAAATGAACGGCAGGCTGTATACATTCACACCAATGTCCATGATGACATTAATTGGATGTGACCTTACGGTATGTGGCCTAACAGACAGCAGTACACTATGTCCTCCACTCCACCCATCTCACAATGTCACAACTGACATAATCATAACTAAATGAGTCGCAAAATAAATACACATAAATGACAAAGCAACGGGAAAAAATGAACACCCTGTCGGTATAGTAAGTAGCCTTGCCGAGCCATGAGGCCCATAGGGCAGGAGCCTATCTCCTGTTTCTGTAGTGTGAGGCAGCTTGATGTACAGTGCAAGTACACCCCCTGGACATGACGCTAGTATGTCGCAGGGACTTACCCCCAATCCAACCCTTGATGCTGAGTGTCAAGCAGGGAGGCACTGGGTCCCATTTTTAGAGTCTTTGGTATGACCCGGGCAGGGATTGAACCCCGACCTCCCAGTCGCAGGGCGGACACTCTAACCACAAGGCCACTGAGCTGTCGGTATACTGAAAAATAATCCTTTATTTGTGTGTGCAGTGGCGTAAATATCGGCGGTGCAACCAGTGCGCTGCACCGGGGCCCAGACGCCGTGGGGTCCCATGAAGGAAGAAGACAAAAGGTGTAGGTGAACACGTGACTCGTCGCTTAAAGACACCGTCAGTGATGTCACTGGCTGACTGGTTTATAAACAGCTTCAATTCCCTACTAGAACTACTTCCGTGTTGCATAACAGTAACATCACTGTCGAGTCCTTGGTAGCCTTAGTTGTGACGTGTGTTTGTGTTCGTGATCAGCATGCTGTAGACTATTATGTCATGTTCGCACTAATGAAACTGGACGGGATTATTATAACATTCGAAGATGTAACCCAGCTAAAATAATCCATCACTCTGCAAGTTTGAGGACAACTTTAGTTTTTTTCAACCAAGGATCATGTTTTAGGTTGTTATTAGAGAAACTAAAAGATGAATGTAATTTTTCTTTTCATTTGCTGCTATCTTTCGTTTTAAGCGATTTTAGCTATTTTTTACAGGGGGGCATTCGAGCATGGGGCTAAATATGTATTTTTTTTACAAAATGTTATAGCGATTTATTTTTTTATTATCTACAACACAGTATGGCAGCCCCCTATAGTACCCCCCTTGTGCAGATTCTATTCTCTTTGTAAGTGTACACACACACACACACACACACACACACACACACACACACACACACACACACACACTACATACACTGTACATGTACGCACACATAATACATACACTTTCTGCAAAGGATGGAATGGATTCCACTGCTTCTCGAGTTGAACTGAATAAATAAACCTCAGATCTTCCCACCAAGTAATCTCTCTTATCAAATCTTGCAAAGCAGGAAGGAGTACCTGCCAAGGTCTAGTTGGTAACAGTCAGGCAGACAACTACACTTGAGCAGGAAGCAATCATGTGAGGTCAGATGTCTTCCTGTCATACCTTTTGCAGCTGAGAGCGACCATTCTACGGCACTGTTTCCCAAACACAGGTCACGGACCAATTAAAAAAATATGCCCTTTTTTCAGTTTCCTACAAAAAAAATATATAGGCAAAAAATATGTATTTCAAAAGATTATTATTATTTTTTAAACAAAAACAATCACAACTTTTGTCAATTAAAAACAATTCCAACATTTTCAAAAGCATTTCATTAAAAAAAAATGCAGATCTGCTACTCTTGCTATTTTTGAATTTGACTCCTAAAAAGTAAAATCTTTGTCTTTTGGACATTCAGTATGAGGTTTACTTGTAGACATAATGCTACTGTATGCTAAAGTATGTTAGTTTATTTAGATACGGCCTTGAGAACGATGCAACTTGGGAACCTAATAATACCCGTTGTCAACTTGTCATAGCACCCGTTTTAACTATCTGTCTGTGTCCCACATGGAGATCTCTGTATCTGCCTAACCTCACCTCACCAGGCTTTCCACCTCGGAGGAAAGCCTGGTCTACCTCATTTCGGGTATATGATCCGCTCGGGAGCGGATGATAGCGTTACGTCATGTTGTAGTATTGTTTTGTAGTCGACAGGCAGGAACAATGAAACAGAACTTCCTTTTCCCTCAAACCGAAAGAATAACAATAAAAGCTCTCTTGGCCTGCAGCTTTTATTGAGAAAAATCAGTTTGAGGGAAAAGGAAGTTCAGTTTGATTGTTCCTGCCTGTCGACTACAAAACAATATTACAACATGACGTAACGTAATCATCCACTCCCGACCGGATCATATACCCGAAATGAAATGGTGCCCTGCAGGCTAGTATCTGCCTGTGTCTGTCTGAAGAGTGCAAACTGACTGTGAAAAGTGGAGTGGTTAAGTAATCAATTTGCAGGTGTGGGGTTGCCATGGCAATCAATTGGCTGAGGCAGAGGCTGGAAATTGCGCAGGTGAGGACACACACACACACACACACACACACACACACACACACACACACACTCGCGCAAGCAAACAGAGACATTTATAGTAGGAATCTGCTTGTTATCTTTACTTTGTAGCACATACTTGTTTTCTTAGCATTCTGACAGTAGTTTATCGAAGACTGTTGATGGTTAATACATGTTCATGGACTTTCTGCACTTGCCCCGATCTTACACATGACATAAATCACTCTGGAAAAGAGTGTCTGCTAAATGCTTAAATTGCAATTGTAATTGACAAGTGGAGAGCTTCAGAGCTTCATCAATGGAACTATGAAAGACTTTGAGTTGGCCATAACCACATGAACCCTTATATGTCCCTGTAGTAGGGCAAAACTTTGGTGGATTGTGAGCTGGTACATCGGTTATTTTCAGTAAAGAGATTTGGTGTTGACAGAAATACTAGCATACCTAGCATAGAGCCCTGGCTGACCCTGGCCGATTAGTCAAAGAGTATATAGGTTTTAGTGGTTAAAGTGGAAAACTTTCCTCAATTTTTTTAGAGCATTTCAGCGACTGATAAAGCTCTCCTTTTAAATCCTTGTCATAATACTGTAAATCTACATTCGTTTATTTTTTGAATGTTTTTCTTTTTGCGGCTTTCGCCTTTATTTTATATATTTTATGGAGGGACAGACAGGCTGACAGGAAATGGGGAGAGAGATGGGGGAAGACATGCAGTAAATGCCGTCGGGATCGGGAGTCGAACCCGTGGCACACTGCCAGACTGGATTACCAGCCAAGGAGCCTGGACCGCTGAGCCATGGCCCAGGCATAAATCTACATTAGTGAAGGACTTCACAAGAGTCCAGCCCTCTGTCACGGGTGCCACACAGTCTCTTTCACATGCTTTTACCGATACTGTAAGTACAGCAAAAACAAAACAACGCATCCTAGAGGTGTGCATAGTTGAGCCGTGAGGCTCGTTCGTTGGCTCAGTCCAATGTTGCTTTGGTGTTTTCAGCACCTTCGGATGAATACATTTGCAGACAGAATAGGTTAATACGTAAATTACGTATACATGTACTTACTGTACATACACACTATATCAACATACCGTAATTTACATACAGTAGACTATACAGACATCATTACAATAGTGGTGGCTCAATTAAATTCAATCTTTTATCATAGCAGCTGTATATCAAATGAGCATTTTCGTATCTTTTGACTTACCTTTAGCAGAATAAAATATATTCAGCTGAAAGTAAGTCAGAATGCACGAAAAATTGAGTTTGCCAATGGCTATCAAACCTCACAGCAAGACATCACATTAGTTAACATAACTCACATCTGTTATCTGTGGATCTTTCTAACACCACAGAATTTGTGGTTTCTTCTGGCCGTGAAAGCAATATAACTCAAATCTGTTAACTGTGGCTCTTTTTTACCACCACAGAATGTGTGGTGTCTTCTGGCCATCTAAAACAGATCCCAATGTCCAATGCAAAATGTCCCACCCGGTGCTCTGCCGAATGCTTCATCCTGCACTGAGCAGTGCGGCAAGAAAACACCAGGCCACAACTTCCCAAGCTGGATTCCAGAAAACACCACACTTTACATTATACTGTCTATGGAAATCAATTCTGTTGCTATTACATTTATTTCATAAAGTTGTCTTAATTGAGCTGGCCTTCATGATTGCAACAAAACACAGCCACAGCCACAGCCGCAGGCAAAGGCGCTGATCAAAGCCACAACCCCGAACTTTCTGGTCCCACATCTGTGGTTGTGTACAATAAGAGAATTCCACTTCATCCAGTGCTGTATTAACTGTCCTGACCTCGGATATTGCAGCGAGGCAGGGTGCCACTGCTTAAGCCAAAAGGGCAGTTTCTCTCCTTTATGTAGACATTTCAACCTCTGCTCTCACGCAACTAAATGATGTGAGATTTCTTCACAAGCTGATTAATTAATGTAATCACCAAACCAGACCAAACGTGTTTACCTTTTCTCATCCGTGTATAATCATCATCACATCTGCATGATCAAAAAAACTGACTCATGGGTCAAACCCAGCAAGCTGGCTTGACTAATAGTCTGAGCTACTGTACTGTAGCACACAGCACAGCAGTCTGGGAAACACATCACATAAACGTTCAGCTACACAATAACAACGACAACATCACTTCACATCACAACAAATGTAGACCACAATGAATAGATTCTGGATCAACCCCTCTTCAGTGGGGGAGCTTGCTTCATGCCACAAAACGCTGGAGCTCAGCCTCTCACTCCTTACAGGGAGAGGAGTATTATGGAAAATTAGCACACACAGCAAAGCATGCACAGAGCCTAGGCATGCTCGTAAAACCACTCCTGCCCCCCACAGTACCACCTTTACAAGCCTGGTGTCTGCACCGCAGTCACCAGAATACTCACACATAAAAGTGTGATGCCGTTACTTGTTAAAATATCACACCATCTTAAAGCTATAGTCTACTACAGTCCTACAGATGTAAAGGTTTTATGTTTGGTAGCCCTAGGGGCACGTGCACGTGAGGGACTTACAAATGGTCAACCTTGTGGGGGAAGGAATTAGCAAGGTACTGTGCAGTACAGCTAGGAAGCCACTCCATTTGGAGGAGGCGCTGTTTCCTTTATCCATTATTTATGTCTGCTGTTTAAGACAAGTATGTCAAGTATATTGGATCTAACAATGTTATGCCATCTAGGCACTTTGTAACTGTCTATTTTCCTATTGTCTGACTGCACTGGCAGTGTTTTGTACGAGGCATTCTTTTACTTCTGTTTATGTGAACATAGATAAATATTTCTCTCTCTCTCTGTGTGTGTGTGTGTGTGTGTGTGTGTGTGTGTGTGTGTGTGTGTGTGTGTGTGTGTGTGTGTGTGTGTGTGTGCGCGCGCATGCGCACGTGCGTGTCATCAATCTTTTATGGAATTGAGGATGATGATGATAGCTGGTGTGGGCTTTGAAGTTAATCTGTGGAATTGATGCTGCTGCTGCTACTACTACACTTGCTAGACAAAATAATGTACTATCAAAGCTGAATAGTATTATTTATCAAATGTGTAATGTGACATTTATGAATATGCCTTATTTACTGAACTGAAGCATTGATAACAGCAGTGAACTGTACCATCATTCATACTGTATTTAGAGTAGCATTCCATTTGCTCTGACACATGGACAGAGATCTGACATGTGGTAAATCATGTCAAACTGTTTGACAGGGAGGTGTCAACTGTCAGTCACCTTTACCTTGGAAAAATAAAGTTTGCGTAAATTGTGTGAGATTCTTTGAGCAACGTAATCGTAATGAAAACTTCCTCTGCTTTCATGGGAGGTTTAGCAGTGGTATAGCCAAGGCAGAACACAATGTCAAGTCAATGGGACTCATGAATCATCAGCTGATGATTCATGATGATCTGTGTGTGTATGCGTGTGTGCGTGTGCACATAATCCACGTATGCATGTGCACATGGGTCCATCCATCCATCCATCCATCTTCAACCACTTATCCGCACATGTGTATCTGTACAATATACACTTTGTATGTGTGTGTGCTCATGATCATGTCAATATTGTAATAAATCGGCGAAAAGGGTCTGGGCTAATCATGCTTAATTATTAGCATTGGGGATCTTTACAGATTATGAATCCAGGGTATTACTGTGGAAAAACTCCCAAATAACAGAGCATGATTACAGCTATACTGTAAATTGAAGCTGCACCATGTAACTTGTATCTCCTACAATGGATTTTAACCCGTCTTTCCTGTGCTGACATTTTCACCATTGAGCTAGTGGAACCCGCCTGCTTGCTCAGGGGATACATACAGTACTGTTATGATGGAAATAACGTTTGTATTTGTAATATGGAATTGTCTAACACTATACTTTTAAAAGTGGTCAATATCTCTAGTCTAACAGACACAGACCATCATCGAAAGATATTTTGTAAACTAAGGGTGGCAGTGGCTTAGGGGTAGAGTGGCCGGATGGTAACCGGTTGCCGGATGGTAACCGCAAGGATTTCTTATGACCTGATTCATTAAGATAATGGATTATTGCAATTGCCTGGCTTATGGAAATTACCTTCATGAAGTGGACATATAGATACCACATTTTGCATGACACTTCTTTAGGACCTATTGATGGATTTAAAAAACTCTCCATATATCTCCCTCCCTGCCCTGCTTCCAGCCCCCGAACACGAGCCAATGTGTTTGTATAAACCCCCGGCCAAGCCGGACGCAGCGCGGTGGATTCAATCACCTGTAGCTAAAATCCATCAGTAGGTCATAAAGAAACTTTCTTTTTATCTGCTCCATAACGTTAAGTCTGAAAAAGAGCATTTAGCCATATTACTATATGCCCCCATGACCTGTGTCCAGTATCTCTCGATCAGGATGAGCCTAAATCTAATCATGTACTGTAATTGAATTAGCAGAACCTCATTACTTTCAATTGCCTTTAGAAGTAATGCTTTGTCTCAGCTCTCATTGTATGACATCTGCCCTTCCTTGAAAAGGGTGGTGGAACGAGAGCGGACTGAATTTCGGCGTGGTCTTGCAGGTACAGTATGGCGCATAATTTAATTGATTCCCACAGATTTTGCACTTATTATCATACAGGAGATTCCCGCACACATTTGCTGTGATGCTGCTTAAAATATAATCAGCCGACGTGAATGCAGAAGGAGTGGCGGGAAGCAGCACTGAGTAAGTATTTGCCGTTAATGTTGTCCACTCCTCCCCTGCTTCTCTCCCTCCTCTCACTCACACTCGGTCAATCACTCAGTCACTCAGTCAGTGTTTCCACACCCAAGCGCAAAACGGACACGAGCCGCGCACGTTCTCGGCTGTGCGCAGCTTCTTTTTCCGCGTTTTTAGACAGCTGGTGGATGGAAATTAAGCTCCACCTCCGCGGACGGCTGACGCGGAGGAGAGCGTTTCCGGGAATCTGGCCGTTGTGCAAGGCGTCCGCGGTCCGCGGAAGTGGAGCTTCTTTTCCATCCACCAGCTGTCTAAAAACCCGGAAAAAGATGCTGCGCACAGCCGAGAACGTGCGCGGCTCTTTAGTAAGTCTGGCAGCACCTATAGTCACTCACACACACGCACGCACACACACACACACACACACACACACACACACACACAGCTGTGCTAAAAAAAGCCCTGTGTTTTCCTGAGTCCACTATACAAGTAACAGTAAGCAACTAATTACTTGTGTTTTTTACAAAGTTGTTAAGTGGAAAGACATGAAGTGGAGGAGACATGGTACAAGAATAGAGCATGGGAACAAGAGAAAAGCCTAAATGACTTTAACCAGGTTTCCATCAACCTGTTGTTGTTTTTTTTGCACATTTTGGATTTTTTTGTTTTTGTTTGAAGGAGGACCTTTAGTTAAGTTCACAAGTAGCATCCCCCCCCCCCAAAGTGTATAAATGCCCAAATGTATTTCAGGCCCTGGAAAGGGGAGGGGGCTTTGTTAATCCCATAGGTAAAATTCAGTTTGAACTTCACTCAGCTGCTCAAATGGTCATGGGCTTGGCTGTCAAGGGTTAATTGTCTTGCTCAGGGGCACTTAATTGGTGGGAGGCGACCCAGTGACCTTCTGATTGATTATTAGACACAGACAGCATCTCTCGCTACAGCTGCACAAAAGGAGGAGGTGGAGAGGGAGAGAGAAGCTGGGTCTTTATTTTGGATAGCCAAACCTTCTGAACCATAAGGGTTTAGACTACTAGAGGTACCTAACTGAACAGAATCTCTGTGTCTGTGTCCCGACCGACTTCAAACTAAAAATACTTAAATATTAAAAAGTAAAAATGTCAAAGCATCGTTAATTTGACATTTAGACCTTAAATAAAACCAGACCAATAAAACATGCAGTTTGCACTCTTAAAGATAAAGATCTTCTTAAATTGGCCTCTTTTTTTTTTCTACACCTGACAGCAATATTGACAGCAACATGCACAGCAGTAGCACCCTGGCTCTGTTTGACCAGAATGTACAACCTGAATCAGTATCATTGGTAACACCTGGGAAGGAAGTAGGAAGTGGCCCAATTGCACAATATGGCTGCTATCAGATGGACTGGTCAAAAAAGTCAGGAGAACAAGGGCTTTTGCAGGGTACATCTCGGGAGTCAGTAGCAGGGTGAGTTCAGGTTATATGGGACATTAACGTGGGACAGCTATAGGACTACTTGTAATGATTTAATATCTGAAAATGCAACAGCCTAAAACTGATCTGGTTACTATACTTTGGTCTGACGGAGCATTGCCCGATCGACAACCTACCTCAAACCCTCCCCCTAACCCTAACCTCCCCCGGGGCAGACACCTAAACCTAACCCCAACCCTCACCCTCACCCTAACCCTAACCAGCTCCCCCGGGGCAGCACACCTAAACCTAACCCCACCCCTCTCCCGACCCCCAGCGCACCTCGGACCAATGCTCCGTCGGATCATAGTATGCCTCCAAACTGATCTTGGTTGCTGCTGCAACACTTAATTATTTCATGCTCTGTGTACTAGCAATGTATCACACAAGTCTAGTCTTCCTTTGTGAGATCAATTAAGTATTGAAGCTCACATATTTCTATGTTTTGCCCTAATAGTTTGTAGACCGGGCTTATGGAGAGAGCCGAGAGAACATGTGTTTAGCCTCTGATGATCGAGTCTTGTCTTGTGTGTCTTTTACTCAGAAAATCACTTGATCTCAAGCTGTTGGTCGAAACGAGTTACCTTTTTTTTTTAATCAAAGGCATACTTCTAAACTTAAAGCATTGTCAAAAACTGAACCAAACAAAGTTTAGCTCGCTTTGTCAGCAAATAAAGCATTGTCAAAAACTGAACCAAACTAAGTTTAGCTCGCTTTGTCAGCAAATAATTTTGTTTTGACAGATTAGACTGTACATTTTAATTCACCGTTTTTAAATTAAGTGAACAATTCCTTGCTTTGTAATCAGAAGGGTACTGTGGTAAGATGTCTGTATGTTTCAATAATTAGTATGATTCTAACCCTAAACAGATTGGGATTATTTCACTTAGCCTCCACATGCTCAAACCACCTTTAGAGTAGGATTTGCCAGGTTGTCAGAGTTGCAATGGATGGTGATGATGTGTTGGAGATGACTCGAGAGGAGCTCAGAGAATGGATTAAAGAGAAGGTGAAAGAGAAGTTGAACCCAGGAACATCACAGAGCAGCTGGAGCCAACCCTTGATAGAGAGGAGAGAGAGGCGGCTGACTGTGTTCAACAGTCTCTGCGAGTGAGTGCCTCTTGGGATACATGCAGTACAAGGCAATAAGGCATACAATAATGTACAGCAGGGGGGTCCTTCCTGTAGTAACTGAGAAGACTGGGAAAACAAAGGTAAAATCACTTTTTTTCCCTTTCTTTTTTGATGGGTGCTAGCCCCTCCTATGTACAGCTTTGAGGTTTTGTGTAAACATAATGCCAACATTGAATGCCATTGACAATGAATGGTCAGTTTTTAGTGTTTGTGTAAACACAAACATTGAAGACGAAGGTGAGGACGCAAATTCTCATTGGCCGCATGATGATAAGAGTGCCCCTCACTTTTTTTTGTATGTAAAAAATCTACATTAATATAAATTCAAGACATTATTAGCAGAAATTAAGTGGAAAAAAAAGGCATTTAATTTGCACAGCACTGATGATTGTGTTGCTGTGTGCTGTCATATTAATCTATGAAGACATCAAAGCTGCAGCATTTTTCTGAAAACCCCATGTTTCTACAGTAGTCAGTGGTGCTCAACCTTTTTCATGTCAAGGACCCCCAGAATTATCTTTATTGGGCCACGGACCCCCATCTCAAAATATGTAGTACCAGGGACCCCCCAGAAGCCAATATTTTAGTTAAAAATGTTCGCTCTGAAATATACTGTATATTCAAAGATTTGCACCACATTTTCACGATTTTTCAAAAATAGCAGACCTACAAGCTTGTAGATCTGCTATTTTTCAATAGCTAAAGTATAACATAATGCTTGAAACACCAACAGGGGTTCCCGTCCCGCCCAAAATGAGTTAAACAACCCATAGTCGAGCTTAAAGGGGACTCCCAATAATGTTCACTCAACATGCATCCCTGACTGTGCCATGGCATGCAGCTCTGTGGCAGAATGTGAGGCTACTGTGAAGGAAGCTTACGGTGCGCTGGGTTTGGAGTACAGAGACACTGATTCGGAGGGTGAGACGCACTGCACCGACTCTGACCGTGGAGCTGCAGCAAACGGATTTGATGATTCTTACGACAGTAAGTACAGTACAGTATGTTTATTGAAAACGATTTGCACAACCATTAACTTTCTGTTACGGTGTACGTTTACGGTATTGTTCGCCAGCACAGTTTGACATGGTTAAAGATATATGAACCCATTAAGACTCCTCCTACCTAACGGGTTTTCTAAAACAATTAGTGGTACTGGTTGGTAATCAAACTTTTTCATGTCAAGGACCCCCAAAATGATATGCATTTGGCCGCCAACCCCCATCTCAGAATATTTTGTTACAGGTACCCCCAGAATATAACTAGAACTGCACTCTGCCGAGTGCATACTTGCTTGTTGCACACTAGTAGGCCATAAATGGCCTACTAGTGCGCAAGCAGAGCGCGCAAGTACTTTCGACCGCTGGAAACTATCACATCTCAGTATCTCTGTGAAGGAACGTTTGAAATGTATAATCATTACGTGTAACTATTTGCTACCTAACTACTTTTTTACAGAAAAATGAATCATTGATATGTGATGAAAAAGAAAAGGTATATAAACTGAATTAAAATATATTATACAGTATAATTATTTTATTACTTATTGTAAATTGTCAATTGTTTTAAATGTATTTAATTTTGTACTATAGTGATATTAATACTAAATCATGATCAGAGTAATATGTGTCTCTAACTTCAATTTCTGTAATAATACTTTCAAATTTGTTGAAATATACATGATCTAAAATACTTCCGAAATCTGTAGTTGGATTTGTATCTCAGTGATGACGTAAGAGAAATGGTCAGCTGTGTAATCTGGTCCCACCAGATACCACATTACGTCATCGTTGAGAGCTGGGATCAGAGTACACGGTGTGTATATGTATGACTAGCTCTCAGTGATGACGTAAGAGTAATATGGTCATCTGTGTAGTCTGGTCCCAGCAGACCAGGCACAGATTTACAAATTACAAATCACATTACAACTACATACAGAGTATGTAGTTGTAATTTGATTAGCAGTATACTGTGGTTACTTGGTTCCAAAAAGTGAAGCCAAGTTTTTTTCAACCGTAAGTTTGTGCCTGGTTTGCTGGGACCAGTTACAACATTACGTCATCGTTGAGAACTGGGACCAGAGTACATGGTGTGTATATGTATGACTAGCTCTCAGTGATGACGTAAGAGTAATATGGTCATCTGTGTAGTCTGGTCCCAGCAGACCAGGCACAGATTTACAAATTACAAATCACATTACAACTACATACAGAGTATGTAGTTGTAATTTGATTAGCAGTATACTGTGGTTACTTGGTTCCAAAAAGTGAAGCCAAGTTTTTTTCAACCGTAAGTCTGTGCCTGGTTTGCTGGGACCAGTTACAACATTACGTCATCGCTGAGAACTGGGACCAGTTACATACGGTCCCGGTTCTCAGCGATGACGTAATGTTGTAACTGGTCCCAGCAAACCAGGCACAGACTTGCGGTTGAAAAAAACTTGGCTTCACTTTGAAGAGACCAAGCGAAATGATTACTTGCGCGCTCTGCTTGCGCAAGTAATAATAGAATATAACATTGTGACATGTACACGTGTATACATTTTAATTATGTCTTATATTTTCACACTTTCATCCTTCCTAGGTGATATGCATTCCATTTCATTCTTGCGTCACAAACTGCCGCTGGAAAAGGTTTGCCATGCTCTCAGTCCACTGTCGCCCCTGCAGCAATGCAGCAGCGATGAGGAGGATGAGGAGGTGGAGGAGTGGACTCTTCGTCTGTCTGGTAATCCTACACAGCTACTATGTACCATAATGAATTACAGTAGCTGAAGGCGATTGGTTTTAAACATCTGTAAACCAGATGAAATCCTACCTCGAGAGAAGAGAACAAGTACTGTAGTTGATGTCAATGGAACCATTGACATCACATGTCAAAATGGTTCCACCTCGTTCCTCCCAGTGAACTGTGGGGGGGCCAGTACTGTTCCTTCTATATTGTACATCAACAACATGAAAGCAGCCTGTAACTGCAATTTAAAAGCGATCAGAATTCCCCCACCCAGATTCTTCCAGCCGGTCCAGGAGATTGAACCTGGGAATTTTTGTCCACAAGTAGTACACTCCTATAACCTTTATCCTGTCTCTACCTTTCTCTCCCTCTCTCAGGAAGGAGGTCCCAGTTTTCGAAGACTCGGGTCTACTCCTGTTCTAAGTGTCCATATACCTGCACATCTCAGGTCTTCCTCCATAAACACATGAGGACCCACCTCGACTACCAGATGCTGAGCAAAGAACAGATCACCTCAGCAGCCTGTCAGAAACCCATAGACTCTGTAGCCAGCCAGGAACAACAAGGACACACTGATGAACCAAGAGCTCAGCCAGGAGAAGTGCGTCAACAGCAGCTGACTTGCGCAGGAAAGAAAACCCACCTCTGTAATCAGTGTCAGAAGAGTTTCAGTCGTTCAAGTACTCTGAAGGCACACCTGCGTGTCCATAAAGGCGTAAAACCTTTCCCCTGCAATCAGTGTGACAAGCGTTTCAGTCACTCAAGTGATCTGAAGTCACACCTGCATGTCCATAAAGGCGTAAAACCCTTCCCCTGCAATCAGTGTGAGAAGCGTTTCAGTCGCTCAAGTCATCTGAAGTCACACCTGCATGTCCATACTGGAGTAAAACCCTTCCCCTGCAATCAGTGTGACAAGAGGTTCCGTGATTCATATGATCTGAAGGCACACCTGCACATCCATACTGGAGTAAAACCCTTCCCCTGCAATCAGTGTGACAAGCGTTTCATTAGCTCAGGTCATCTTAAGGCACACCTGCATGTCCACACTGGAGCAAAACCCTTCCCCTGCAATCAGTGTGACAAGAGGTTCCGTGATTCATATGATCTGAAGTCACACCTGCACATCCATACTGGAGTAAAACCCTTCCCCTGCAATCAGTGTGACAAGTGTTTCAGTCGCTCAAGTCAACTGAAGTTACACCTGCATGTCCACACTGGAGTAAAACCCTTCCCCTGCAATCAGTGTGACAAGAGGTTCCGTGATTCATATGATCTGAAGTCACACCTGCACATCCATACTGGAGTTGTAAAACCCTTCCCCTGCAATCAGTGTGACAAGCGTTTCAGTCGCTCAGGTAATCTTAAGTCACACCTGCGTGTCCACACTGGAGCAAAACCCTTCCCCTGCAATCAGTGTGACAAGAGGTTCATTCGCTCAGGTAATCTCAAGTCACACCTGCGTGTCCACACTGGAGTAAAACCCTTCCCCTGCAATCAGGGTGACACAAGTTACAGTGCAGCTAGATTGAAAGAACACCAGCATCTCCACACTTATGAAATATGAAATATGAAATATGAATTGCCACTAGACAGTGGTCACAGATTCACTTGAGTGAGGCCATATAAAAAGTGTTGCTGTGATTTATCTGTCCTTTCCACAAGGCATCTTTAACACATAATAATGCGCTTGTTTGTAAATGCTGGAACAAAGATTGACTTTTTTCTTCAACTTTTCTTGTAACCTGCTGATTTTTTTTTTTTTTTATGTTTTAAACCATTTTTTTTTTTTTTTAACTTTGTTTAACATGAAAGGGAAATATCCCTTTAGTCTTTAGCCGCTATATGTACAGTGTACACTAACACATGCATGTCTTTACATGAAACAGTTGCTGCCCAACAAGCATGCTGGATTTAAAAATAACATGATTTGAGTGATTTGTCCACAGCATCCCTGCTGAATTGAATTTAACATTAAAAGTCATGTATGCATATGGGTGGACAGACCAATCTCTTTTGACTCCCGCCATCTCACACAAAAGTCTCGTCAAATATGCTTACTTTAGGAAGATGTCCCAACGCATACTTTGCCACTAAGGGTAAAATGGAACAATTATGGTCTCCAAAGTGGGTACAGACTGATGGCAGATTTGAATGATGCTAGATCTCATGACAGTGTATTGCTGGTACAAAGAGATGAAGCAGATTTTCTCCTGATTTGTCTCCCTGAATAAAGCCATTTTAGTGTCAACATTGGAAAGATTGTGTGGCGTGCGAAGATTGGGTTCAATATTTAGTTCAGTGAAGACTGAAGAATCGTGTGTCCGACATGTGAGTCAATGAGACTAACATTCCTGGTATGTCTGTCACTAGCTTAGAATGAGGTTACAAACTGTTCAATGATTCATATCATTAGATTAAGCTACTGACACAAGTTTCTCGTTACTTCATTTACTATTGTCTGACGCAAAATTTCCAGGAAACTGATTTGTTGATTCAGAAAGATCTTTTGCATTTGGTAAGAACAAGGAAACTATCATTTGCCAACAGTATCATTGATCGAGTACAGTATCAACAAAATACTGCAATGAACATCCACCAAAGTAGGCACTGAATGTTCCCAAATGAAAGTTGCAACTGGTTCCCACCAGAGCTAGAGAGAGTTACGGCACCCCTATACATTTCATATAATATCCAATCATGTCGTTCATGTATTGCCAAAACCAACATAGTTATTTGGAATTTGTTAAGGTATGTTTTAGTAGATAGAAAAATAAAGCAGAAGTAACGCTTGGCATTGGGTGACCAATAGTTCCAAACAATACTGTACTAGTAGTTCTAAACATTGAATACTCACAATAGGTGTTGATTAAGCATGCATGATACATGAACCAAGTACGTGATCACGTTGGGATCAAAGATTGTGTTCCCACTAGTGTTGAGCAAGTACAGTATATGGTTAAAGTATTATATGGAGATGCAAGGTTTCTGCCCGACAATGATGAATCCAGTCCACAAACAGATATGCATTTACTGCATTACAACCTAAATCCAGAGCTGTGCTCAAACATGTCCTGAGAGGTGAGAATACATTTATACTCTGAGTTATTTCATTATGGGCAGCCACAGCTGGGTATAGAGAAGAAATGGAAGGTATACCAGGTTCATGCCCCAGGAACCTTACCTACATGTCGAAGTGTCCATGAGCAAGGCACTCCCTTCGCCTCATAGTCACAAGGTAGACTTGACATCCCTACAGTGCATTCTTGGATTTTGTCCAACACCTGTTACAGGTTTGTGATGTGTTTCCACTGCTTTTTGTTAAGAGGAGCTTTCAAAACGTCTAAACTCACTGCACGGGTTCATTGACTATACCATGTCTCCTTTCAGTCTACTGCAACATGCTAACGTTAAAACATATGACTCCAAAACTTTATAATCACATTATCCGACAGACAGATACACAGATGGGTTGCTCTCATGCAGCATTGGGCATGTTGTGTAGCACCGCGCTTTAACAGGAAATGCCTTGTAATCTAATAAATGTGAAATACAGAGCTGTCTGGTTCTGTCGGGGTTGTCTCCTCCACGCTGTTGTGTGTGTGTGTGTGTGTGTGTGTGTGTGTGTGTGTGTGTGTGTGTGTGTGTGTGTGTGTGTGTGTGTGTGTGTGTGTGTGAGACGGCTCAGTCTGGAGCCATCAGGAGGTGTCTCCAGATATATTTCATGTGCCCCAGTTACAATCAGTTACGTTTAATAGGATCCATGCTGCTGTGTGTCTGCGTTGCCTTCACAGGTACCCTGCTGTCTCGGCAAACAACAATGTCCTGTCTAATTTCTTCCGAACCTGGACGCACAGTTGTTGTGCGTCCAGTTTAAATGGTTTTTATTCTTATCTTACTAGTTTTTTCTAATAAAGTTGTCCTTTTCTTATGTCCCCCCCCCGGCCCCCACACATGTAAAGTGTCTTTGGGTACCATGAAAAGCGCTACATACGTCTCAGATATTGTTGTTATTACAAAGCACGTTTGCTCCGACCGCTACCATGTGCCTTTCCGTCCATCCGTCTGTCTCTGTCTCTCACTGTCTCATTCCCTTTAATGTAAAATGTTTAACTCTCAGAGTTAAATTAACATGGAGGATGTCACTGTTCTGTAGTCTCCTCCATATTGTTGAGTTTGTTGGCAGAACAGTTAATTCCAAGGAGATCAAATTCCCTTTTCAGTATGTGCATAAAAACATACCTCTTTTGTGGCTGAATTTTCCTTTCCCCAATAAAGGTCCTATCCTGACTTAGCCCCAGTTCAGTCTACATAATGTACAAACGACATTTACAGTAGGGTTTATAAAATGAACATGCAATATGAACGAATCAATCTCATCACTTACCACTATTATTACATGTCACTCTTATTATCACTCTAGTCCAGATGTCTTCAGAGCAAGGATACCTTAGCTGATAGAGAAATAAAGCAGGGACAACTACTACATATTGGTAGTGCATGTTAAATGTGTTTTCAGACATGTAACGACTTAAACCCTCAATACTTTGCAAACTTGACCTTTGGCTCGGTACTTGATCTGCTCTCTTTTAACTGTACACCAGAACAACGACGGAAACCGCTGAATATACCACGTGCGAGTGTTTGTAACACGTTGTGAGCTTGTAGATCTACTATTTTTGGCTAATGTTACCCCCACAGATGCAAGGGTTCAAGTGGTTAATGTAACATTTAAATGAATGAATGAATGAATAAATAAAGTCCCTATCAGACAAAGATTTGACGGCCCCCCCTGCAGTGTCTCGGAGGACCCCCTAGGGGTCCCTGACGGCCTGTTGAAGACCCCTGGTCTAGTCTAAACATTTCGCAGAAGGGTTAAAGAAAGATAGATTATCTTCCCCAAAGGACAATCGTCTGTGGCACTAGCTATATGAAGATGTATAATGTGGTACAGGTTTGCTCGTTCAATAGACGAATTGCTCGGAGAACAACAGTTTAGTATAGTACGAACACAATCTGACATGCAAGCACCGTTGAGGGTGTGTATTGTTGTATGTTCCGTCAATTCTTTGATGGTGTTGTGTTGAATGTGATGTCTTCTGTTTTTACCCTGCTGCAGTACTTTTTCTTGCCCAGTAATCTGTATCTTAAAGGAGAATTCCATGCTAGAATGCTTTCTTATCTTTCTTACCTTTCTTTGTAGTTGTTACGTCCCCACCAAAGAGGTCCAGGTGTTTTTTTGTGCAAAAACTCCTTATTGGCTATTTCCCCTACCATAAGCCCTCAATGAATTGCATTGCATTGAATGGGAATTGAATGGGGCTATGGAGTGTTATGCTAGTTCGCTTATTTCCATCGAAAGAAGTAGTAAAGTGTGCCGCTTGGGATATTATTTACATTATGAAGAGAGGATATATACAAAGAAATTATAATTTTGAGCGATGGAAATAAGCGAATTAGCACAACACCCCATAGCCCCATTCAATTCCCATTCAATACAATGCAATTCATTTAGGGCTTATGGTAGGGGAAATAGCCAATAAGGAGCTTTTGCACAAAATAACACCTGGACCTCTTTGGTGGGGACGTAACAACTACAAAGAAAGGTAAGAAAGCCTTTTAGTATGGAATTCTCCTTTAACTGCTGTGCCACCTTTGGCACAGCAATGTCTCATCTTATCTCTCATTCTTATCACTCTAAAGCGCATACTGTATCACTCATCACTCTTGTGTACATTTATATATAATGTTAATTGTATTATGTTTTCAGACAAAACAGAAAAAGCTAAATTTACCCCATAGCAAGATGTCTATGCTGGATTCAAGGGATGCTCATTGGGTGGTCATCATTACGTTATGTAATAATGATTTCAGGCCCAGGACTTGTTCTGGGAAGTTTGGACTAGAGATATACGTATTATTATTAGAGAGAGAAGAGAAGAGAAGAGAAGAGATGGAGATAGAGTGGTGGATGGTAACTGCAAGGTTGCCTGTTCGAACCCGGGCTCCCCCAGAGATAGTGTCGAAGTGTCCTTGAGCAAGACACTGAACCCCAAATTGCTCCCGATGTGCTGGTTGGTGCCTTGCACATGGTTTCCGTCGCCATCGATCAATCTATGTAAAGCGCCTTGGATAAAAGGCGCTATATAAATGCACCATTTACCATTTAGAAGAGAAGAGAATGGGGGTAATCAGAAAAGGGGTCCTTGTGGTGTTTAACGTGCACTAGCAGCACCCTAGGGCATGTCTGTGCAGCACTGCACCTACACTGTTACTGGATACTGCAAGCATAGCAGTCTGGAACACGCCACGACAGACCAGATAGGGAAAGTGTGTGAGTCTGTAGGTTAATGGAGGGCGTGTTTGGATCCGTGTTGGTGTACTGTAGTACATGGTACTGTGTGGTGTGCTGGTGAGAACAAGAAAGAAAGATGCTGTACTGTACAGTACGTGTAGCAAATCAATTCCAACCAAGCCAACAACATCTGAACGTCTTTATGCTATAGACTTGTGACTTGTTTGTTAAAACTCTTGCTTCAAACTAACTCTATACTATACAGTATATATATACTGGTATTGCAGGCTTCGATGAGTGTGTGTGTACAGTATGTGTGTGCGTGGCTGCGTGCGTGCATGCGCACATCGGTCGTCAGTCAAATCCACAATCGACTTGAATTCCTTGTCAATATTATTTTTGGCTGCCATCTCTGACATGAGGCTAATCACACCAACCACAACATTTGGAAAGGGGAAGATGAAAGCCAGGGAATTAGTAGAGTATTTTCTCTGCAATGTGAGAAAGTCAAAAGGCCATACAACGTGTTTTCAAAGTAAGTCTAGCCTTCCAAAAAATATTAAAATAATGCTTCTTTTATAGACAAATGAATGAAATTAAAAGATATATTTAATTAGAAAATGTTGGTCATGGCAGATTCACAAGTCACACTGGGAGCCTTGTTTCTTTCAAAAATACAGCCAAATGTTAATGTCTCTCTTTATGTTCTCATTTCGATTAAAGATTATAGTGGGAGGTCTTGGCACAGACCAGAGCAAGAGTCAGACGGAAGTACTGTATGGTCTATTTGAGTGAGAAGTGTGCGCATGTGTGTGTGCGACTGTGCGTGCATATTAATGTTACCTGCGCTGGGCAAATAGCCACGGGTATTACATTTTCCCCCCAGTTTGATTTCCGTAACACGGCCAATGCCAGGATCAGATTTCATTTCATTCATCCTGAGGCCCTAACAATCCCCCTGGTTAACATGCACACAGAGTGCAGTGCCTTGTCACACACACACAGACGCACGCATGCACACACGCCAGCATTGATTTACCTCTGCTCTGCAGGGACAAGCTGTTCTTGAGTACTCCTTGGTGTACTGTTGGTGAATGATGAGATTATAAGTGATATACACTTTATACAGTATGCCTAGTCTCTATTAAATATCTATCTAGTTAATATCTACGTATGTTGAATGTGTCATTGTGTTGTCACAGTGATGATGACCATGACGAAACGGATACGGCGGTCACCCTGAGGCACTTAAACATAGGCCGACCTGCTAGCTATTACAACAAGTCAAAGTGGCAAAAGAAAAGAGTAGAATAGAATAAAGTATGGTTCTGAACTGAGGCAGTGAAATTTTAAACAAAACAAACTTTACTTGAGTAAAAGATACTGCAATATAGAAATACTCCGGAAACTCCAGAATTAAAAATGTACTTAAAATGTACGTAAAAGTGCAAAAGTATTGGCATCATTAAAAAAGTAGTTCATTATGCAGAAATGTCCCAATTCAAGTTTTCAAATGTATAGAATAGACATCATCACAAAATACTTATTGAGGGGCGCTAGCTCCTCCTATATACAGGTTTGTATAGTTGCACCACTCAGTTCACACGGGTGTGATTCTTTTTAAAATAATTCAACATAATTCAAAAATCATTATCAAATAAAATATCCGAACCGATATATTATTTTATTATTTTAAGGCCAACATCGACCGATACTGATATGATGACCGATTAATTGCCTATCCTTAATCCCATCAAGCATTAATTGCCCATCCTTAAATACTGTACATGATTTCCATGATTTTGGTATGGTCCAAATAAAAATAAAAACAGGAATGGAGCTTTAAAGTGTGCCAAAAGGTCCTGCCATACATATTAGCTAATGCCAATTTCTGTTTCCTGTTTAGTCCTAGTCCAGGACAGGGGGTAACTGTTGTATAAAACTGTTTCCTGTTTAGTCCTAGTCCAGGACAGGGGGTAACTTGTTGCATGCTTTCTTGTCTAGATGACAAGAAAGCATAGCGCTTGGTCCCAGCGCTTGGCTGTTAGCCAAGCGCTGGAGAATATTGGTTCACCTTCTACTTTTGAAGGGAGGGACGGACGGACAGACAGACAGACAGACGGCTTAGCCTATCACAATTCTGGCTTTCTGTTTTTGAGACCTTCTCTTACATCGCTATACTGTAGGACTATAGGCTTCTCCTCTCCATTGGCTTATTCTGTTCAATCAGCTATTCCCCCATCACATCAACGCTGGGTCAGAGATGTGATGGTGATGGTAAAGGTTTGGCAGCCATTCTTTGGATTATTTTAAACAAAAATTCCTGGCTGAGGATGTTCAGGTGTCTAATAGTTGAATTATAGCAAGTGACAATCTGTTTGAGAGCGATGTAATGCGATGCAATGTCATATGACCTTATTACATTTAAACTTTTATTTTACCATATTTTATTGTGTGACTGTTTTGGCCTTTTTTATTTATTTATTTTTCTCAAGGTGTTCTTAATGTATTGTATGCTCATGTGTAGTCTAGTGGTGTATGTATGTAGGTATGTCTTGTGTGTAGAAAAAAAACAATACAAATAGTAGATGGCTTAGCCTGCAGCCAACAAAAAGTTCGCTTTCTTAACTATGATCTATGAATAGTATAAATTTATGTTTTATGTCATATTTCCATGTAATTGCTTAGCCTTATGAGACCCAACCTTGCTTCAACTTTGAAAGATGCCTTAGATTATGCCTTAGAATACTTTAAAAGTATCAGATGGGCAAGCAAGCCTCCAGTGTACTGTAAAAATATTTCAAACAGGGAAATATAGAGCAGAACTGTAGCCCCATCATCAATAAAACACACAGTGAGTGACATAAACCCACTGTTGAACCAAAGAGAAAGGGTTCACTGTGTGTACAGGTTGTTGGCAGGTGCACTGATTAACTTACATACTGTAGCACCTTTCTCTAAAGTGCCTTACGATTTTCATTTCTCATTCACCCACACCTCACCTACAAAATGGTGGTGGAGCTGACATGCGAGCTGCTGGCCTGCAATAATAATAATCTTTACTGTCCCGAAGGATATTTGTCTTCACAGTCTGTGAACAAACAAGCACAATAACAACATGAGGTCCCCTCTGACTGTACACAGAAAACCCTCCCATAGACGAGGCAGTTTGTCCAGGGTCCCGTTTGACTCTTATTTCCATCACGTAGGCAAGTCTCGAGTTTTACATAACACCTTTTACATTGGATAACCCTCCGAAGACCAATTAGATGCCGCGAGTCATTTCTCTCGTTGTTGCATGGACCAAAGGAGGCTTTCCAGACTGTAAAGCTAAGTGAGAAATGCTAAACGTAGCAAGCAGGCTGGATCCCTCATCCCAGGCTACCTGGCCTGACTATCGTAAAACAACTTGGGATTCAGTGTCATGCACAATGGCACGACGACACACGCATGGACAGGAAGAGCCGCGGAATTGAACCACCAACCCTCTACCCCCTGATTCACAGCCGCCCAGCTGGCTGAGTGGAATAGATAATCATTGAATGCAAAAATGTTTTAACACATTGTAGATCCAATTTACTGAACATTTACTTTATTGGCACATCCACTTTGCACTTAAGGGTGCTACCGATTTAGTGCAATTATGAAGTGCCTTTTTTTTTTAACTTTGGAGCAATTTATTTCATGTCCAACATTTTCAACCTGAAGTGCTAATAATCAGTATAGGTGCAGTGCCTTGCTAAAGGATCTGTTTAGACTGGACACATGGACACATGTTGTTAGCTTCAATGTAACAATGCTGCTGTTTGCATGACGAATGGGATACCTACACTAAGTGGCCACAGAGAGTTCTGGGGCATGTAGAGTCAGGCAGTTTGACCAGCGTTGCTCATTATCGACAGCAAAATCAATGTTTGCTCCCAGCCAGGCTTTTGATAGTCACTATAATTAAAATGTGTTAGATAAGCGGCTCATTGACCTGTTAAGGCCAAGCGCTTCCATTAAACAGTCAATACAATGCCACACAGCCTCTTTACTTGTTCATTACAGCTCTGTTTGTGCTTTGCACTGGCGTAGGTACATATACGGCTATAGGCGATGCAGGGGATGCAGTCGTATCAGGGCAAAAGCAAAGCAAAGTTCTTTGTTTATCCAGGGAAGTGGACTAAGCTTGAGATGCTTGTTTACAGCCACACCCTGCTCATAGAACATTTCATGGTAGGGGTTCAATGCCTTGCTCAAGGGCACTTCAGCGGTGGGCATTTTAACGTGCCGGTCCGGGGATTCGAACTGGCGACCTTCCGGTATCAAGACCGCTCCGCAAACCATTCGGCCACTGCGGCCCGGGGGTGGGAGGGCCCTGATGGGCGACTAAGACTAACCAGTGTAAAATGTGGTTCATTGGTAGGTAAAGGGGAAACACTTTATTGTGAAGGGCCCTTCACAGCGCCCGCCGGAAAGAGAGAGTTACTGGCTGCATGTAGTTGCTCAGAGCCTTATATCGCGCTGGTGTTGCTGTGAAGTCGTTGGCACTGCAGTCGCAGTGCCAAGTTGAGTTGAGTTTTGAACAGTCAAAACAAGATGTATATTTACGAGTTAAAAGAGCCACAGATACCTTCAAATGAGAGGGCAAGATACACAAGCAAGACGGAGCAAAAAGGTACATAGCAAGACAACATTAATCAAAAAGATGGACACTGCTTGTACGTTAAATGTAACCACTTGAACTGAAAAATGAAGCGTGCCATGGCGGATGGATCGGCCCACCCCAAACAGCCTGCATCAGGGCCCGCCGTTAATACACTTCGCCACTGGTGCTTTGTTTTTATTGCGACCCCTATTTACTATGAAAACCGCGTCCCGTTCTTACTACCCACTTTCGCACCAGTGAGGGGAGGGAGGGGCTAGCCCACACCATGCTCGCCGCAGTCAGCGCACACAGAAGTCATGGCAGACGGCTGTGGAACTTGAACTCGTGAAGCACAACGTGTTGAAAGAAACAATTAACACAAATAAAAACTTCTACGAAAACAGAAGCCCAACACGAGGATAAAGGAAACATTCAGTCCAAATGTCCAATTTGCTAATTCACAACAAACTCGTTTACCTCAGATAACATTTTCATTCTGGATACAACAATAAAATGGTCTATGGTCTAATTATCAGATCATCAATTAGTCCATTATATTAGACTCTAATATAATGGAATTAATTGATGATCAAATGCAGGAGTTTTGACGATTAAACTAACTGTAACTATAGGGCCGTCGCCTTGCCCCCCCGCCCCTCCCTCTCCTTACTGGTGTGAAACGGGGTAGTAAAAACATGGAGATCTAAGGGTCAGGGCTCTACGTTAGTGTTACCGTTAGTGTATTTTCTGTTTTTAAGTTATTGTGGGGAATTGCACTTGTGTCCTATGTATACATAGAAATGCTGTCTATACTGTACGGCTTTTTACAAATAAAACAAATATTATAAAAAAGGATTAGAGGGGCCACACTGGAATTGAAATCGCCTAGTCTAACTTTAAAACATCGGTCAGTAGTTAGACCGCATGATAGACTGCATGGCTTTCCAAAATTACGTATTATGTGCCAGCCAAGTCTATGGACTCTAATGTGTGTTAGGGCAGTTGTGAGACACAACCACTGTGCTTGTCGCTCTGCATCTTGTGCCAGTACTCCAGCAGCTGACTGGGATTAAACCTGTGGACTGTGACCATGTTGTTGTACCTGCAGCTGGAATAGGGCAATACCCAGTTGAACAGGGAGTCGACGGGCAGCGGTGTGGGCTTGATCCCTAGCCTGGCCAGGCAGACGCCCACGTACACGTCCTCCAACCGCAGGAGGGGAATGCTCCGAGAGGCTCTGTAAATGTCCGCCGCCGGAGGAACACGTAGCCCAACCCGGCGCAGTAGTCGGGGTACCATCTGCCAGTTTCTGCAGGACGCTATATTATTTGAAAAAATACAATAAAATAAAAATCAATTTTAAACTATTCCAAGATTATTAGATTATAAGTATTTCATAAATAAAACATCTATTTCACTTTTGGGTCTTGAACTAAAAAGCTTGGGAACCTTGCTGAAGGTTGGCCTGGTCATCCTCAACTGTCTCAACCTTTTCATGGTAAGACATAAGACGTAAAGGATGAGAGAATTTAAGGAGAAATGTGGAGGACAGGTAGTAATATGTACAGAGAGACCTACAGGGCAAGGGCTAATTCATGATTCAAATTCATGGCTGCCTAGCACAGGATGTAATCCTGCACACACTGCATCTCACATAAGCATTCTGTATCCTTCCCTCTGATCTGCACACTGTTCAAATGAGTAAAACATTATAATAATACAAACAAAAAAGAAGATGAAAGAGAGGGGCCTATAAAACCTGTCCTATAGGATAGACATATGGTAACAATTTGTTATGTTTAACGTTCTTTTTTTCTTTTAGAGTAATCAGAAAGTGTTGTGATGCAATCTCTTCCAAAGAAGGCATGAAACCAGGGGTCTATGACACGTGAAGATCATTTCCCTTCCATGCTTTGTTTCCATTCATGACCTACCATTTATGATGCCAACATCAACATAATCAAATATGAGACAGACAGGTCACATTAATCATGTCTTAAACTTGCCACCGTAGCCTACAGGGTATAATCTGTAGTGTAGCCCTTGTAGTGTAGGCTTTACATTCTGCACGGTATGTTTTTAAGGGTATAATATTACAAGGAACATTGACTAAGAAGTGTGTCTGATTCAGTCAGCTATGGAATGTGCTCGCTCTCTTCAACATTCTAGTCTGTGTGTTATAATATCCCAGCCCAGGTTCCTGGCACAGCGTAAAAAAATAAGAGGAAAGTGAACACACTGGATAGCTGCTCCCTTAGAAATATTTATCGTGACGTTTCAACATCACCATGTCTTCAACAGCCTCATACATTTACAAAGGCTGAAATAATATGGCATACTACACAATTAATTAAGTTATACATGCTGAATTGCTCATCAGTGTTCAGGGTCTTGCTCAAGGACCATCCAATTCAATGCAGAGGATCTGAGATCGGCTTCAATTCTGATGAGTGAATGAAATTCAGCTGCAACGCAAGATTAACAATTACTACAGGCCATTAGGCCTACTGCTCATTTGAGTCTATTGATGCTAAATT
Source organism: Protomyctophum bolini (assembly GCF_963924005.1). Classification (NCBI taxonomy): domain Eukaryota; kingdom Metazoa; phylum Chordata; class Actinopteri; order Myctophiformes; family Myctophidae; genus Protomyctophum; species Protomyctophum bolini. The sequence goes on along the minus strand of NC_137876.1, from coordinate 8,273,897 downwards.
AATATATACTTTGTGGTCGTTGCGATCCTATCAACCTATTTCCATGACTTTCTTTACTTGCCATCTCAGCTTACAATGTTAGGTAACACAGGGACTACATTCCACTGTAGGATGGATTATGGTTGTTTTGAGCTGTCACACCTGGCCTGAGTCAAACTAATTGGACCCAGGCCTACAGTAGGTGACACTAGACACCTGTTGTGCATCAAACACAAGGGATGAATCAGCCATCCCCCCACACACTCAGAGAGAGAGAGAGAGAGAGCCACTGTCCAGACAGAACATTACATTATAAATTAAACTCAGGCTCGTACTAGTTAGCCCTCTGAACAAAGAAAACATGTTTTTACCACATCTACCTGTCTGTGTCCATAACTACAGCTCAATAATAAACACAATAGTTCCTGCCAAGCTCGGCACAAAGCTCAGCGACCTAGGCCTGCAGCGTACTGCATACAGCTGGACACTGACTGGACTTTCCGCAAAGCCGCCGCAGAGTGGTGAGAAATACTTCAGACTTTCTGACCCTCAACACCCTGCATCTGCGTGCCGAGTCCTCTCCTTCACTCGCTGCACAAACATGGCGGTGTGGCCACCGGCCAGCCACGCACAGCTCCAACGACACCACAGTGATATGGGCTGGATTGTTGATGACAACGAGTCTGCCTACAGGGACGAGGTCACAGCACTGACACCATGGTATCAACCTCGCTCTCAACGTCAACAAGACCATGAAGGGGCTGATTGTGTGTACTGGCTGCAAGTGTGCTGTACTGCTGCTGCACTGGCACTGCCACACTGACATCTTTGATGTGGAGCTGTCCAGCACGCACAGGACTCTAAGTAAATATGTCTGTTATTTGGTATATATTTCCTCTGGAGTTTGGGGAGGTATGTCTATGTTTGATGTTCCCCAGAATGTCACTCCAATGGCTTCGATATTTCTGTATCTAGGTCTTAAATATTTATATTGTGTATTCTCTTCTTTTGATTTTTTTTTTCGTAAAATCAAAGTCAAATCAAAGTGTGGATATTGATTAATTAGCATCAGCAAGTTGTTTTTATTTTCACAATGAAGAAACATTGTGCTTTAAGTATAGTACTAATAATGATTCAAGTTCATCTGATTATGCTGACAATTTCAACTGTTCAAGTTGGCTTTATTTGGAACAACCCTTGCAAATAACCTAACAATTCACAAATACCCACATACTATACATTTAGAAAATAATTACTCTACGATGTATACTTTTGACTACGTTTAAAAATAAATGGGCATATCACTCGAAAAACTAGTGATGTACAAAAATAATGTAAGGAAAGCTACAGTTTATCAAACATATACTGTAACATCACAGATCAAGTTTCATAGGCCTACTGTAACAGGATGTTTCTTGGATTCACCATACTGTAGATGAATTACGATACTGGCCAAGTAGTACAATTCTCATCTGAGCCACAAATCGCATTTTCTTAATGGCTGTAAGACAACCTCCTAGTTCTGATCCAGGAGAGGACAGGGCGAAATCCGACAACGAATTTATCATCTCAGCACTGCTGGAGAATTGAAAACCGACAGGGGCTTGACATTCCACGCCTCCCCATATGTGCCGTCATACAGTAGTTTGGAGATGACTTTAACAGACTTTTGCATGCCTGAACCGCATTCCTCTGAGATGTCTGCTGTGCCCAGGCCCCTCATTCTTTCCCCTTCAAATAAGTGTTTGACTGGCAAGGCATAAAGGCTGCAACGTTGAAGCAGAGGAACGCACCTAACAAAAACCATAATGAATGACATGGTTACTTCTGCAAAGTACAAGGGTTTCTGTGAGAAAGGGCTGAACCGGATCGCTGTCCTGCTCTACAGTGTAAGTTCAGACAATTCCTCCCAAGTGAGAGCAAATGTTCGGAGGGATTTCTTTTAAGTGAGTACTATTTTCCTGGCTTCATTTCTCCAGATCTGATAGACAGTAATATTAGAGTGAAAGCTAGTTATGGCTTTCTAATGTGTCATCCCTTGTCCAGGGCGGGGTAGTTGATGGATGAAACCAGTACAGGGTCGTTTAGTATAAAGTTTCTTCTCTTATTAGCCAATTGTAGCCACGAGGGATACAAACGGTATAATTGGCTAAGCGGTCTACAGAGCCTTTCAGGAATAATTCATGATACCTGTATCTTGGCTTTCTGGAGGAAACAAATCTGTCGTTAAGAATATGCAAGTGATGTGGTGGTCTAGGCATTTGGAAAATAATACTCAGGGCCTTTAGTGTATGTTACACACAGCGAAAAGCGATGCAAAGTGCAGCCAAGTGTCATGGCTAGTGTACAGTCCGGTACAGTTGTCATTTCCACGGCCAGCACCCACATTGTTTAAGTATCTGTGCCCATGGCTGTGTTGTTGGTCTTAAAATTCAGTGTGGACAAGTAAATTGTTGCTGTCTTGTTATCTTAAGCAATTTGTTTTATATATGTTTATATATAAAACAAAAAAAAACTGTTTTGGAAAAACTGTGCCACAAGAACAAGTCACTGTCAAAAGAAAATCACACTTGTGTGAAGTGAGGGGCGCTCTTATCATCATACATCATCACATTCCGGCCAATCACTTGGCATCCTCACTTTTCTGTCATTGTTCCGTGCTTAGCCACTTTTCTGTCAACATTCCGTGCTTAGCCAATCAAATCATCGCTATGGGTTACACACACAGCTGGGCATAGGAGTGGTTAGCGACCCTCAAAAACAAAAAGTGAGGGGTGCCTCACTCCTTTAAACAAACATTGTACGTTTAGTACTCTAAAGTCCATAGACTTGGCTACCATATGAAGTAATTTCTAAAAGCCAGACGTTGGAGGGGCTAGCGCCACCTCAAGAACCAAGACTAACGTTCGTCTTTGGCAAAAATGGGTTAACATTGGTGTAGAGGGAAACACGCAGGGGACCAAGTATAGATCCCTGTGGGATACTGTTTAAGCTGCGCTCATTTATCATCTGAGGCGGTTCTACTTTTTGAGGTCAAGCATGTGGTCAAGCTGTAATTGGTCTACTTTTGAGGGGACACACATAATAGAACTGACAAATGTTTGTATCAAAGGTTAAATATACTGTAATTGTTGAATCATGGGGTGGAAGTGGCCACCTGCCATTAACTGATCCAAAAACCAACAAAACCGATGACAAACGAATGCCTGTCGGACTGTTAGTATGTCTAACAAACGTATGCACCCCAAAAACAACGGTAATTGGTTGAGACAGCCAGAGGCATTCTGTCAGAGCAATGACATTATACCTTCTCCTAATTAACCCTCCGGATTGGCTTTCCAGTGTGAATCATTTTGCGTCTCTGTGGGCAGAAAGATGAGTCTGTAAACTGAACTGGAAAGATCAGTTGGGACACTAAACTTTTCGAAGCAACAGCACTGCATATAGTGAATTTAAAGTAATTTGTGTTCTTGTTTGTCCCTGCATGCTATAAGGCTCCCCATATTCCCGTTAGCTGTTATCGATAATCATTATTTTAAAGTGACTCCAGCATAATATAATAAAACACAAAAACGCCACAGTCACAGAAAAACCTCACCAGCAACCATGTACATACAGATTGTATGTAGATACAGATTACAGAATGAGAACTATATTATCAGTTCTGAGAAAGGGTTGCTACTTGCTATTCATGTTTGATGTATACGTATGTAATGTAACACTTTTTTGCTGATAACGTGTCGGGTTGTGATGCAGACGTTCTAGGCCTACACTGGCATCTCATTGCCACTGTCACAGCCGTGAATGCATGTCCGTCTGACAGCCATTCTGCCAAGTGCTGAAATCATACCTTATGGAAATGACGGAGCCATCACAGAGCCAGCAATGTCATGGAGCACTGCACACATGGAATGTCAACGCAGCATCACACACACAAATCACCAGAACTAATGCGGTTGGACCTGCCACCTGGAAATGAAAGCAGCAGAGACAAATAGAGAGAGTGTGTGTGTGTGTGTGTGTGTGTGTGTGTGTGTGTGTGTGTGTGTGTGTGTGTGTGTGTGTGTGTGTGTGTGTGTGTGTGTGTGTGTGTGTGTGTGCGCGCGCGCGCGCGTGCGTGCGTGCGTGAGAGAGAGAGCAACAGAGAGCAGTAGGAAAAGGAGAGAGGAAAAGGAGAGAGAGGAAGGGGGAAGATAGATAACAGAATTAGAGAGTGATCCTAATCCTTTTTTTTCTCCCTTTCCAAAACATTCATTCATTAAACTCAAATTCAACTCAACAGAGATTCATTTGTAAAGTCCTCAATCACTGTTACAGTCTCTGAAGGGCTCTACAGGCCCACATTTAACAAAGGCATCAAATGACAATCCCCTGTGCCCTCAATCAGGCAAGGAAAAAACCCAACTCATACATATCTCTCTCTCTGTCTCTGTCTCTGTCTCTCTCTCTCTCTGACTTGAGATTATCCGCAATTACCATCTTACGAAATAGCCTTTATATGAAACCATATGAAAACTAAATAGTTGGAAAAAAGTGATGGAAGCTGCCTGGTCTCCAGATCCTGCAGCTGATTTGAGCTAGGTCCGAGTGCCAACACACGCATCAACGATTGGATGTGCCAGAATTTTCTTCAATTAAACAAAGACAAAACTGAAGTCATGCAGCTTCAGTTGGTAATGTTAAAAATCACAACCCAAGCCAGAAATCTTGGTGTAGTCACGGACTCAGACATGAATTTAAACACATTAAGAGAACAACACAATTCGGCCTAGTATCACCTTACTATAATATATCACATAAGGACTTGTGTCTCAGCAGGATTTGAAAAAAACTTGTCTGACTACTCTGTGTCTGTAAAGGTCTCCCTAAAAATCGTTATCACAGCTGCAGTTGATTCAGAACGCTGCCGTTTAAGTACTCATTAAGACCAAGATTGTATCGCTCCAATTTACAGATCTTAACAGACAGAGGCATTCTGTCTGTCAAATAATTTATTTCAAAACACTGCTGTTGGTTTATAAAGCACCGAATGGTTTACGGCCAAAATACAATTCTGCTCTTCTGCTACATAATTATGGACCACGTAGACCTGGCAGGTCATCTGGGACAAGTCTGCTTTCTATCTACAGATTAAAAATGAAATGGGGAGAAGCAGCGTTCACTTTTCGTACACCACATATCTGGAACAAATGCCCACAAAACTGCAGGTCTGCTACAACTCTCAGTTCTTCTACTGTAAATCAAATCTGAAGACTCCTGTTTGCCGCTGCCTTTTGAGGCTCTTTCTCCCCTCAGAACTACATTCATTCGGTTTAGTTCTTTCTTCCGTTTTAACCCATTTTGGGCGGGAACGCCTTTTGGTGTTTTAAACATTATGTTATAATTTAGCTATTGAAAAATAGCAGATCTACAAGCTGCTATTTTTTTTAAATCATGAACGTTTTTAACCCATTCTGACCTGAGATCAGATTCATACGAGGTTTCCACTGGACACACACTGGTCTGATTAACCCATTCTGACCTGAGATCAGATTCTAAAACATGTCAGTCGTTCTTCGATTTTTCTAAAATAGCAGACCTACAAGCTCGTAGCGCGCCACTCGGTGGCGCGCTATGAGCTTGTAGATCTGCTATTTTTCAATAGGTAAAGCATAACATGATGCTAACACCAAAATGGGTGCCCGGTCAGAATGGGTTAACTCAAATCTTTACTTCGGGAGGTGGTCCCTGAAACAACACATTTTCAGATGGGGGTCAGCGGCCAATTTCATATATTTTTGGGGGTCCTTGACATGAAATATTGAGAACCACTGATATAGAAACATGAGGTTTTTCAGAAGAAAATACATTTTCACAAATTTCGACGTCAGGCCTAAATGGGTTAAGACAAATTTAGGTTTAGTTCTTTCTTCTGTTTTAAGACAAAAAGTAATACACATACAATATACATACAAAACAAAAACAAAAAATAGTCTGCGTTACATCATTCATACAAGAACTCAGCGAGTCTCCTGAAAGGCTAGCCTCAAGAAATTAAACAAAATGTCCTCCTACTGTACATCAAAGCTCTGTATCTTTCTTTTGGATGGGTAGATACACTGCAATACCGTAAAGATCAAACGAACCACCACACTGGCAGTTGGTAAACATGCTCTTAAATGCACATTTTCATGTTTATTTGCCCTTTATGTTATGCTATATTTAGTTTTTCTTCAACAGCATGTGAGAGCAATGCATAAAGTCAAATTATCATCATCATTATGCTATACATGTGTAGTACTTGGCTTCTGACATACAGTACATTGCTAAAGCCAATATGAAACAAGTGACCCTTTGCTCCCAAACCTCGACTGGGACCTTGGTGCTTCCACAAGTCTGTGTTGCTGGAGAAATACAAGTGATAACCGGACACACACACACGCACAGGTGGCCCTACAGTATATGCTCTCTCTGCTGAATAATAGTATAATTGGGCCCCTGAGTTTTCTCATTCCTGATCGGAACTTAAGCATTTCAAAGTGTACCTACCACACACACACACACACACACACACACGCACGCACACGCACACGTACACACACACACACACACACACACACACACACACACACACACACACACACACACACACGCACACACACACACACGCACACACACACACACACACACACACACACACACACACACACACACACACACACACACACACGTCGTGTCTTTGAAGCATGTGGTTAGATGACAGTTTCCCATTCCTTTACAGTCTTTTGCATTATTGTTGAACTTTCTAAGCTGAGTTGGGTAATAGAGGGCAGACAAGGCGTTTTCATAACATTCAGTGATAAAAAAAAACTGTTATCTAAGTACGGAGGTTCCGGTGTGTGCATGCTTGTTTGTGCCTGCGTAAATCAGTGCCTTTGTGTGCTCAATCAATGGCTCTGCCCCATTACCTCCATTTTCCACTTTTAACCTAAAATAGTCTTTCCTGTGTACCCTAGCCTAGGGCACTAAATACTAGGGCACTAAATACTGTGTGTCTGTAAGTATCTGTGCATATACACAAAACATGGCAGAGAGCAGTGCTCGTGTTAATTAATTAACACAACGATCACCTCTGTATTCATTATTGACCATGTAATGGCTTCATGAGTAGAATAGACAGAGAGAGCTAATGACTCCCATTAACCGTTTAGTGCTTTAATTAACCACTTAAACCCCATATGGTTGAGCGGAGTCCCTCAGGGCTCTGTGCTAGTATATTTTCAGTTTTTCTGTTATTGTGGGGAAAGCATTTGCTGAAAATAGCTTGTGGATTGGTTATTTTCGGGCAAAAGATTTCCCCACATCAGAGACACTTTGAAATACTAAAATAAAACACATATTGCCCGTATCAAAAACCCAGCAAAGTGTTTCTTGTCTCTCAAACATCATTCAAATAAGATCTGGTTGCAAAAGGGGTGAAGTGGCCCTTTAAGCCTATAGTGTATGCTTGGGCAAAAAAAGTGGCATGCGACATGTCACTTGACAAAAATATTATTATTATAATTATTATCAAATCCTAAAAGGCTTTAGTAGCACTGCTGTCCTTGTTGGAGGTCAATGGTGTTATTGGAAACGCCTCTTTTACAATTTTGGCCATTACAGTTATGCAGGGATTAAATAGTATCCAAGGACCATATGTGGTCTGGCATTAGTACATTGACAACCACTGTATACTTGACATTACTGTTGACCATTTTGTCAATAAAGAATGCCAATCAATCAATAAACCAGAAGCTATAAAAAAAATCACTTTCAGAGACATGCTTGAGATACTGTAGATAATTAAACACAAATTGTCATTGCGTGGTAAAATTGGTGCATTTTAATGCAATAACCACTTAGTGCAAGTCCAATTTTCACATTTTTTTCAGAACTTTTAGAAAATCATCAACAATTTTCTTAAAAATTAGCTGGTAGATCTGCTATTTTTGAAATTGTTCACCTATTAAGACATATTTTGTCCCAAAATAGGGACAAGGTTAAAGAAATGTGGATTCTGAATAGTCGTGAAAATAGTCCCTGTAGAAAAGATTGATTGAGAGGTGAGGTTGAGATGGTTTGGGCATTTGAAAACGAGGAATGCGGGGCCACATTGGGAGAAGGGATGCTGACAATGGAACTGCCAGGTAAGAGGAGGTGGTTCATGCATGCGGTGAGTGACGACATGCAGGTGGCAGGTGGAGTCACAGAGGAAGGCACAAAAAAACAGAGCCAGATGGAAATCTGATGATCCGCTGTGGCGACCCAGATGGGAATCAGCCCGAAAGAAGAGTCTATTAGCCAAATACTGTGAAAAGTCAATGACATACAGTACTAGCACCAGTATGGTCGTCACTCAAGTCTCTGAGCTGTACAGTGTCAGGTGATATGACAATAATTCCTCACAACTACAGTAGCCTATCGACAACTTTTTAAGAATGAATCTTCAAGCAATTTAAGTGCCAGTTGTTCAAGTAGTAGTACCAACTGTTCAAATCACAATCACACTTTAATCTTCCATTAAATTGTGAATATTTCCATGTCTAGATCTTTCCAATTAAACATATTGGTTCTTACACTGCAACTACATTAAAAGACAATCATGTGAACATTATCATAAAATAACAAAATATCACACAAAACAAAATATCCTCATTTCAACAAGCAGAAAACTCTTCCACGCCATGCCAGGATTATTGCGTTATGAGCGTTGGGCATAATTGGGCATGCCTTGGCCATAATCCAGGCACTTAGTTGGCATCTTCATGTATGGGCTTTGCCTCGCGTGGCCAGACTATATCACTTGCAGCCATAAAATAATTAACGGTAGATTCGTGTCTGACCATGCGAGGCTAATATGGCCTCACAACGACGATTTGAAAATGTAAGATAAGCCATGGGACTCGAACATGTCACATGTACAATACGAGTATTGCACAACTGTTGGGCATGTCTATTTTTTAGGGGTGGGTCAACTAATGAGTTGCTACTACGCTCAGTAAATATGGACCTGCATAATGCCCCAGTGCGCATTCAGATCATCAACAGACTTCTGAGCCACTGAGTCTTAGACAGTCAAGTGTGACTTTCTCCCGCACCCTTAATTAAAAGGCTTTTAAACACCTGTGGTATGTGGGTATAGTCTACCCAAGGACACCTCTATCATCTTTTACCCCCACAGAGCCTGTAGAGAATGAAGGAATCCATAAACTGCTAATAGGATCCACCGTGTCCAAACGTCATGGTATGGCTGAGGACAAACGTTTTAGAGTTTAAGATGTTGATGGATGTTCCAGCGCTTGTTGGAGATAAATATAGAGGGTGACTGAGGACAACCCATGTCTCTTTGTTTGACTCAGACCTTCGTATTAGTGACAACACAAGATACCACACTGTCGCCTGCTTTTCATAACGGAGTTTTATACCCTATCGAGTTATATCTGTACAGGGAGAGTGGAAAGTTTTTGTAGCTGGAACAACAACAGCTTCATGTATCCCACTATATCCTCTCTGGCAGAGTTCAACAATCAACAACAAGCGCCTAACAAAGAGCTACTTCCCAGAGGTTCATATATCTGTCAGGAGAAGAACACTGAACGTAATCTCTTTAAATTAGATTCAGATTGTTCTTGCTCTGTCACACATACACACATGAGTACACTGCCATAGACAATAGGCACAGAGCACATGCTATCACAGACAGTGAATTTATCCTATTTTTATTCTGCTGTTGCTGTTTTGCCACCTGAATTTCTCTCCGGGGATCAATAAAGGTTTATCTGATTTATCCGATATCTGATGCCTATCTTATCTTACTTCGCCATTGCCACACATGCCTTTGAATTGTGCCCTGGGTGGTCAGGCATCTCAAACTCTCATACTGGGACACAAACTGCTTACTGTACCTCAGCCTGGCTCGAAAAGCATGGCCTTCGTTAGCACTGTTAAATTATTGACACCCCCCAACCACAGAGGTTGAAAGAGGGACAGAGAGAGAGAGCGAAACATCACCAGAGCCACATTGAACTGGACCCAAACCAGATGCTTTTAACATAGCCATATCGCGCTACAGTCAGGGTATTGATGAGAGTCTTTCAGGGTTTATTGGGAAATGAGTTGGAGTTGGGAAATGGAGCCTGGTGTTAATCTACTTTTTCATAGATGGCCAAGGGAGAGTATATAAACACGGAGTTTGGTAAGCTCTGGAAATAGACATGTTCTGTTCATTTGAACAAAAACAAAACATCAACCATCCTCTCATACAAATAGCCTCTGATGGACCTTCCACAGTATATTCCAGTCACATTATGTTTTTTCTACCCCCTCTGCCTCTCACTCCCCGTTTATTAGTTGACCATGAAGGCCAGGGTCGCTCAACTCCGTGCTGAATGCAGGCTTTGTTAAGGAGATGTCGGCAAAAAGCATCTCGTCCTCCCTCTAATATAATCAGTTTCAGCGAATTACAACGGCGGCTAATGGCATTAGGACCTGGTGACACTCATTTAGTTCACTTAGGCCCTGCATGGCTCACTGGGGCCCTTGTGAAGTGGGGCATCTCTGGGGCCAGCCTGGAGTGTGGCAAATGTCTAAACAGTGCATCCTGCTGGTCAGAGGGGTGCACTACACTTATGGCAATTATTTTTGGAAAATAAATGAAGAAATAAAGAAATAAATACATCCTACTATAAATGCGCCACGTCTCTGCGCGCGTGTGTGTACGGTTGTAATGCACGTAACTCGAGAACTGTTTGCCCCACTGACGTTCCACACCCCCAGAGGGAGTACAGTGCCCGGTATTGAGTGGGTCGGACCCACGGTTCTTCAGAACCACCACAAAAGGCTCTGCTCAGGCTCTGCCAGTGGGCCTAATCAGCCTAAGGCCCCTCACCTGTGCAATTCCCAGCCTCTGCCTCAGTCAATTGATTGCCATGGCAACCCCACACCTGCAAATTGATGACTTAACCACTACACTTTTCACAGTCAGTTTGCACTCTTCGGGCAGGCAGACAAACAGAGGCAGACAGATACAGAGATCTCAATATACAGTATCGGGCCTATCGGCACAAAAGGGACACAGACGGATAGTTAAAACAGGTGCTATGACAAGTTGACAACGGGTATTATTAGGTTCCCAAGTTGCATCGTTCTCAAGTAGGCCGGTGGCCGATGGGCACGTATAGATCTAGTGTTTTAGATAAATCAGAAGAAACTAGTACATTTGAGTACTTTTTCCACCACTGCGAATCTGACACGACAGTACTTGCCAATGCATGCTGTGTCTTGAGAGCTCACTCTCACCAGGTTTGATGTTAGGCACTGTAAATCAACACATTTTATGTCATCTGCTGTAAATCTCACACATGACATCATCATATGTGTGAGATCCAATCCAAATATAAAACGGAGCGGTACTATATTATACAGTCTTTTGAATACATTGATGAAACTTAAAAACCTTATCTCTGCTGTCTGTCAGAATTGTGCATAATTATAATCCTGAAGGAAACCGTTATTCCAAAAGGTTCCCAAAACAAATGGAAAGAATTGGGGGTCTTTACAGTAAACCAGGTGGTAGTCATAAACTTTGGATTTTCTCTGATCCACTTTTAAACAACTGAATTGAAGCAAAACTGGGAGCAGAAAACCAAATTAGGCATTGTCCAATATTGCCTAGTAAGAAGCGCCCAGTTCTGCATCTCAGCGTTGATATTCCAAACGTTAATTAACTCCCATCGACTTGACAACTGTTTCAGATTTTCTGATCAGGGTTGGCAGACCATGAAAGGGCATCAGCGACACAGCATGTCATTGAATGTCAAACACGATAATTCATCCATGTTGCAAAAATGACATCTGTTCCCTGAAACGACTTTCAAGCACTGTTTCATCTTAGAAATGTCCCGTTTCACTCTCCCGCTCTTGGCACCTCCAGCAAGGTATTCCAGAGAACTGAAATTATTTAAAAAAAATATATCTGTATTTGTCCAAGAAGCTTAAACCCAATTTAAACAATGCAGTGCATTGTGAGCTTGTAGATATGTTCTTTTTTTGGTGTGTGACACCGTCGTAAAACAAAGAATATAGATTTAGTATTGGTACCCAGAATGAGACAGAGACATAATGTCATTTTCGTTGTTGTATATAAATGTGTTTCAGACCTTTTTATGATAATGTAATATCCACATGCTATATAAACATAATCCCACTCTCAGATTAGCCACGCATGGACAGAGATAATGACATCTGGGTTATTATATGACAGGGCTGTAACATAATTTATTTTGGGATGAGTGCTACTGTAAACATATTGTTCCTGAGTAATCTGAGTGTTTTATAAGTGAAATAATAATTCAAAGTCATGTCATATGCTCATTCTAAAGTGAAATTTAGTTCATTAATGGATTTAGGAGGACAAAAACAGAATGAAAGCAAGCACTGGGTTTAGCATACTGTAAGTACTTACATACTTTAGAATATATACTATGGAGAACCTAAACTATAATTAAACTTGAAATTAAAGACCACACACAAAAAAGTCCCTTGTATTCTATCAATTGAGAAACTATCACACAGAACATAAATAATAATCTCTCTGTCTTAAACCCATAAAACATAATCAATAGTCTTCTACAACTCTTGGCAGGACAGTGACAATTCATGTTTTTAATTTTCAGAGACCCTCAGAGACTGGGAAATGCTCCCTAGTTTTTTGCACTGAAGTGAATAATGCATTGCGTTGCAATAAATTAAAATGATATCACAGACCTAATTATGAGAAATAGCTGTAATTCAAATGTCAGTGGACTGTCTTGTGTCTTACAGTAATTGAGAGGGACATGACTTACTCGCTTAAACCCTATATATGTTGACCGGGGTCCCCCAAGGCTCCATTCTAAGTCTGCTAGTATTTCCCTCAATACACCAAATCTCTTCACCAAAAATAGTCGATCTACTAGCTTGCAACGGGTAGAAACACTGCACATTGTGAGCTTGTTGATTGACATAACACATAACCTAACCATCAGATGGTAGTTATTATCAGGAACTCAAAGATTCCCATGAATCTATTCAAACTTTACATAGTTTTGTTAGGCCAAATTGTTCAATAAAAGAAACGTGTTAACCATAATTATGGGTAATTCACTGAAATGTACGAGGCCCCATAAATCTGCTGTGTCAGTGCAGATTAGAAATCAATGACAGGAACCTAAACTTTCTGGAAACCTTAGGGTAAAATAACTATCCCTCGTGAATAATTAATAGATCTAGATTTACAAACGTTTAGTTCATTTGTTATTAAATAGTTGTTGAATGTTTGTTAATAGATGGTTAATGATTTAAATTATGCCTCATAAATAGATAGCTAATGAACAAGATTATTAAACTACCATATACTAATAATTGATTAACAACTTCCATCCATCCATCTTCAACCGCTTATACGTAGTCGGGTCGCAGGGGCAACAGCTCCACCGAGTGTTACAGAAAGTAATCGATAGAATAATGGCAGGGGAAAAAATATTGAGTGGTACCCTAGTGTGGCTAGTGCTTCGATGACATAATTGCAACGTCCCATGTTGATTCTCGGCTGAGGACCTGTGCTGCATGTCTTCACACAGTAAAATGCTCCTAAATTAGTATTTTATAGTGCAGTTCAAGTCTCAACAAAGATGAGGAAAAAGGTTTGTGCTCTTGTTGAACAGTCCAAATCAAATAGGTGTTCCTGTCCGGTGCGTAAGCCAAACATAACACAAGAAGGACAAAGGGAAAGCTTGCACACCAACATCAAAAAAGGGAACAAAGGTTTGTTCAGATCCATCATGTGAAAAAAATAAATCAAAGGCGCTAACAAAAGGTGTAGTGAACGGAAACGTTTCAGGTAAAAGAAAGGCATCCTCAGCCAGCCATCCAAATCTTTGTGGACATTCCCTTTTTTATGTTAGTGTATGAGCTATCCTTTTGCTCTTCTTCATGTCTAAAGGCATGTTCACAAGACATCTTTCTTTAGCACGTTACAACACAAAATCATGAATGGAAGATAACTGAATTTATGACAATAAATTGCTCAACAACGCACGCACGCTATTCATTATTGGTTGGATCACAAATCTCTGAGCCGGACTACATGAAGCATTGACTCATCATTTCACACATAAGAGATCACTGCTAGCATCTGATATTCCCAGCAAACTGAAAAATGACATAATTTCTTCATCCCCCTGCTGATTATTCTCGGCCTGTGCTTCACGCCAAGGGACACTGTCAGCTGTCGAGACGACACAAACCGCCAACAGGTTTCCAACACAAATATTCATAAATCATTGCAAGAAGGATATGAATCAATCAGTGATGAAAATACTGCCTTTGGAATAAACAAACTTCTGTGGCAGCAACTGTAACTCCAGACAATAAGAACACATGTTAGCCCTCCCTGGATCTGTGTTGTGTTACATATTGTTTGTCTGCAGTGTCGAAGCTGTCAAGGCTTGAAAGGAGACAAGAGAGGCCAAATGATTCACTGACAGACCCCATGTTTCCCAATGTTTGTTTGTCTCAGTCTCAGAAGGGTTGACTTTCAACTTATATTACCTTTTTGGAGGGGGTGGGGGTGGTTAATGGGGGTGGTTAATAAATAACTCAGAATTAAAGCTGCAATCCGGAGCTTATTTTATTGAACAAAGCTATAGGGGTGTATTTTAAATAATACAATATAACTAGTGACAGTCTAGGACACTTTCTGGTTGTACTACCGTAGTACTGTGAAATGTGAATGCAGGGTAGGGTAAACCTACAGATTGTAGCTTTAAAGATGATGATATATATTGATTATATAAATGATTAGTTTATATTAGAGAGTGGAAAGGGAGAGAGAACATTTAACATAATAACTTGTTATTAACAGTGTAGGATATTACTTTCAGAGAAGCAACAGTGATGTGAGATTAGGTGTTAACTATTTTAATAAGTGAATCTCTTTTCAAGGAAAATATTCTGCATGCCTCTTCGTGTTGTGGTTATTCCTTCATATCTTACAGTAAAACTAGACCTGTGCCCCTCGGGGAACAGGTCTCCACCAGGGCAGGTCAGGTTGTGGCCTCCTGGTGGCGCTATAATAGCCCAATATGAAAAGGGTGGGATATATTCCTTAGCCTAGTAGGAAAGTCTGTGAAAGATTTCACGTAAATTGCACGCCAATCCAAAACGGGCCAATCCGGCAAACAATTTTAGCCAATTAGGATGGAATATGAAATATTCAAAAGTCGGCCTCCTAGTGGCGCTATAACAGGCCGTTCTGGAAAGTTTGGGGCAGAGGTTCATCGTTGGCATCCATGGAGTGTGCGTGCAAACTTTGGCATCGACCGGGTTAATGGTGCCGGAGATTAGCTGTTAACAGACGGACGGACTCACACACACACGGACAGAGTGCAAAACATACTCTCTCCCCATGCCTTTGGCCTGGTGGAGACAAAAAGGCTCTGCCCTGAGGTTATGTTTCTTTTGTAATGAGAGATTTTTCATTTTCGTTCGGTTATTTGGGCCTGTGTGTTGCACATGCCTTGCTTTTACAAGGAAGCAATTCTGCATATTTCCCCTTGAATTAGATCAAATAGAGTCCAGATGTAGCCTGAACCCTGTGACCACTATTAGTACCCACAGGAGCAACCATTGTCTTTCACCAGCTAATTAGGTACCATAGGAGCAAACAAGAGACTACATCAACCATTTAAATAGTTGACTTTTCACTCAAAGGAGCCCTGTTTTATGAGTCTACAGACTAGAGCGGGCTATGCAAAGGAAGCAAGTAAACATACAGTAGGGCATCATCAGTTAAGACTCAAGAGACCACCATTATGTGAAAACAGTGCCTCATACTGACAAATTGACAAGAAACAGAAATCCACATGGAGCTGTAGTGTTGCTGGAATATTGGGTACACGTTTCAGTTAAATGCTAGACAAGGCCATTGTCTACAGTACTTAAGTGTTTCCATACAGAGTATTTGGTGGGTTTGATGGCTCTTGTCTTGACCATTAAGACCAGGAAAGCATCTGTCATTTTAGATTTGATCTAAAAAGCATTATTTTCTTAGGCTATTCAAAAATAGCTGATATACAATTCATAATGTAGATCTGCCATTTTGGGAAAATCTTTTTTTGCAAATCATTGAATATATTCTTTTAAATGGAAAATTTTTGACTCAAATCTTTGCCCCTGGGCAGTCCCTGGAACAAAATATTTTGAGATGGGGGTTGGTGGCCAAATACATAATTTTAAGGGTCCCTTGACATGAAAAACATTTGAGCAACATACGTTTTTCAGAAAAACGGTTAGGATTTAGAAGACGTGTACTGTAGTATGAGCCTCAGGTTTTAATGGGGTAACACATTACTGTAACAATTTACCTTGTTCATATTGCAGTCGGCGAGCTGTGCCTTCTGGAGCTGGTTCTGTGTGTACCTCATGGTTAAGATGACATCGGCGCAGTGTAGACACCTATTGCATGGTATGGATCAAATGTGTAATCAAGTCAGTACTGTGCAGTGTAGGGCTTTAAGCAACTAGTCGACTAGTAAATCCACTAGTCGACCTTGTTGGTACTATTTGACTAGTTGATAAGAATAAATGAATACGTTTCCCCCCCCCCCCGATTTTGTAGGCCTCAAGATCAGGTAGATTAAATGTACAAATATTTATTATTATTTAGTCAACAAGTAAAAATGACTAGAAGTGAATGCCCTAGTGCAGTGGACTACACTGGTTCCCAAACAGTGGGTCAAGACCTCACATTTTAAAGTTGGTAACAAATTCAAATTTTCTTTCAAAATAATTGCATTTTTTTTTTTTTTTAAGAAAGAAATCCATGAATTAGAGGGGGCGCAAAATACTTTTTAAGAAGTAGTGAAAATAACCGAGACACAAGTTCTGCGATGTGTGGGAACCACTGCTTTAGAAGCACACTAACAGAATTGGTTAAATACTTCATTTATAAATGTTCATAAAATATGGGCAATTGTGAGCTTGCAACTTCTGTTCCTCTTGGGTTTTATCAAACACATTCAATAAAAAAGGTAAAAGGTCTAAGAAGACATTTAAGATGTATTGGATGCAAGGTACTATAGTCAGTGTACCATTCATTTTGGGGTTTTATTTGTAAGTAAGAAATACATTCAACTAAATTCTGTCTACAATATCTATCATATGTTTGGACTAATAGCTTCACCAAGTGAGGCATTTAATTTCACCAGTTTACAAAACATTGAATTCAGTTTGAAACTACTGTACTGTATGTAAAGCAATAATGCATACAGTTTTCAGTTTACAAATGCTCCCTTTTCTATATTCACTCGTCTGTGTGTGTGTGTGTGTGTGTGTGTGTGTGTGTGTGTGTGTGTGTGTGTGTGTGTGTGTGTGTGCATGCATGCATGTGAGAATCAGTAAAGACATAAAAAACTACTGAGATTAGTGATAGTTACAAAAGAAGGTTTTATTTGAAGTAACAATTATGACATTTACAGGCACTTGTCAAATATGTAATTTGCTCCTTCAACATTCATTCTAGATTTGTCCCACAACCACACTTACTACTCAATCACAAGAAAAAACCATGAAATTCCTTAGAATTATAAACAATGTCTTTCCAGACCCTAAGCAACCATGTCTTGCCATCAGTTTCCAAATAACTTGTTTATTACCTACTTAGAGAGTACTAGTTGGGTGGTACTAGTTGCATCAAAACAGATATATTCTGTTAAGTTGTCAAACACAAGAAAGTACATTTTATATGGCATTCAGTATTTTGTCATTATGTGGCAAAATGATTTGAATTACTTAAATACTGTTTGACATGGGTCTGTCAGAGATACTGTATCTCTGCAAAAGCAAAGATGTGTTTACTCCTCATCTCAGTACTGTAGGCTACTTGTCAGTCCAGGGAAAGCCATGAAGAACTACTACACTACTGCTACGGGAGTATTTGAACTGATAGGCAGTATTTGCCTCCTTCCCACATTCATCTCTTAACATCCTCAATTCTTATAACTTAATTCTGCTCCTAATCCTATGATTTCTCGCAGTTCAGCCAGTGAACCATAACCACTCATGCCCTGTATACAGTACTTCATTGTATGAAGAATAGCTTAAATAGCCGATCTACAAGCTCACAATGGGTCACAACACACTGTGAGCTTGTAGACCTACAGGGAGGGGGTCCACCTGTAATAACACGCCTAAAAAGGGACGGCAGGTTGAAAGCACGCTGGAAAGACAGAGCCGGTTGAGTGTCTAAACGGAAGTACTGACATTTGACGGAAATTACGTTTTGGCTTTACAAGTTTGTTTACATTCTCCGTGCATGAAAAGGGTGTTGTGATTGGTCAAAAAAGACATGTACGTATGGTGGAAGTCCCGCCTGAAAAAAGGCTGGTAACGACGCTAGGTTGAAAGTGGTTAAGTGCTTTTTATTTAGCTACCTTCTGGTTTTCTGTTCTGTGTCTTTATCGCTCACTCCCGGCTTCCATCCTCTCCTTTTCTCTCGGTCTTTGGCCCTCCTCCGTCACTCTCTCTTGCCGTCGCCGGCGTCCTGCGTTCCCACGATGCTCTCCAGGCGCTTTGCCCTGATTGGAGGAAGCTGCTCGTAGGTGTCAAAGCCCAGTTCCACATGCTGCCGTGGCAGACGGAACAGCAATAGATGGCTCTTCAACACCTGAGCATGATGAAAGTGGAGGGGGGAAAAAGACGATTAACCCATTTTGACCTGAGGACGATTCTACGAATGTCTTTTTCTGAAGAAAACAAATCTATGTCAGTGGTTTTCAATCAGTCATGTCAAGAACCCCCAAAATTATATGTAATTGGCCGGCGACCCCCATCTGAAAATATGTAGTTCCAGGAACTACAAAGATTTGAGTTAAAAACATTCGCTCTGAAAGAATATATTCAAAGATTTGCGCCACATTTTCACGATTTTTCCAAAATGGCAGATCTACAAGCTCGTAGCACTGAGTGCCCGCCCGAAATAGGTTAAGATGAGGGAGTGGGTGGTGTCATGCATGATTTAGGCAAAAACTATACATTCAAATGATATATTATTATTTTTAAAGGCCATATATGGATTAATAACAGGGATACAGATAGATAGCAGTCTTCAAATTACTGCAAGGAGACAGTACTGCAGAAAGGACAGATCGATAGCAAGAAGACATGATATAAGCCACTGTGAACAGTGAAGGGGCGAGGAGGAGGCGAGTACCTCATCAGTCAGGTAGTAGATCTTTCTCAGCATACTGCGACGAGCTGCTTCTACCTCCTAGAGTGAAAGAAAGACTTCTACTCAGACATGTTATACTTAACTGCTATCTCTTTATTTTTATTTGTGAACATGGGACAATTTTGAGAAAGTCCCAAAAGTGTGTTGCAGTCTGACAATGAGCACCAGACTGACTGACTCAGAGAAAAGTCAGAAAAAGAGGTTGTTGCATGCACCGATTTCTGTTTCACTTGATAGTTCTGTACAGCAGGGCTATTCAACTGGCAGCCCCCAACCCAAATGCGGCCCGCGGAGCACCCCCTAGTGGCCCTTGGAATAATTTTCAAACAAACAAAAAAAGAGAAAGTTACAGGTATGATGCACGATATATTATAAAGTGCTAGATTATAATGACAGTAATCCTAAATTATATTCTATCATATTCAAGGGCTTTTGGAGAGAAATTAGACAGACTCCTGCTGTGTGTGTGTGTGTGTGTGTGTGTGTGTGTGTGTGTGTGTGTGTGTGTGTGTGTTTTCAGCTAGTGCTCGTTGACGCTCGTTCTGTCAAATAGGTCTATTCTAAGGTATCGCATATACTTGTATAGACATATATCACTCTATATATCATAGCCTACATAAATCTTTGTGTTTGAACACAAAATGCATTTTGCTGTCATCATTCTACAGTTGTGGCCCCCGACCTAATCTAGTCGAATACCCCTGCTGTACAGTATGTATGAATATAAGCCCATGTCGTTGCGAATCTGGATTTTCCAGTCCACAAACCCTTCTCTTATTTGACGTCAGTGGAGCACTTTCAGAATTGCTTTGCTTTTGGCCTCTGTCATGGTTTAATCAAAACAGTAAACAGTAAACACATGAACAGGCAGCACAGGACACAGGACAGGATATAAAACCACAACAGACCACCTTCAGAAGAACCATGTCTCTCTTGTTTCTAGCTGTGGGGGAGACGGAACTGGCCAAGACAACACAAATTAACTGATTTCCTCTTCTGTTTAAGGATAGATTCTAAGGTCTTCCCGTACAGATACAGGTTTGTGCAAGAATCACGTTATTGCAAAGTGCATGCCATTCCCTCTTCTCTACCTTGTAGAGATCTCTCAGTACTCTCCACTGCACTGTGTTCAACATAGCTGAGCTTTTTATAAAGCATACATATTATAGTATACCTGTGCTGCAGCGTCTTGTGAGAAGATGAAGGCGTTGAGGTGAGACAGAGCGACCACATACAGCACAGGGCACCAGCAACGCCTCAGAACCCCCGTCACCATGGAGCGGAAGTAGAGGCGGAGGAGAGGAAGGGAGTCTTCAGGTGGAGAGGTGAACTGCTCTATGGGCATGGGCAGCTGGAAGGGATGAGGAAAAGGATTACAGCTGCAAACCCATTTAGGCCTGACGTCGACATTTAGATTTCTTTTTTTTACTCCTGAAAAACCTCATGTTTATAGATCAGTGGTTCTCAATATTTCAGGTCAAGGACCCCCACAAATATATGAAATTGGCCACCGACCCAGTTAAAAACGTTCGTCCTGAAAGAATATATATTCAAAGCTTTGCACCACATGTTCATGATTTTTCAAAAATAGCAGACCTACAACTTGAACAAATTGTCTAATGCTTCCATCAAGAACTGAGAGATCATCATCGTCAATATCGTAACCAAACAGTAATTAGCACCACCACCACCTTCATCTTTACCTGGTCCAGAGTGACCCCCAGTGATCTGAGAATGCCCACGTGTTCTCCGAACACGGCCAGCCTCATGGTGGCGCTGTACCTCCTCTGTAGTGGCAACAGGACCCAGCAGCCAAACAGCCGATCACCAAAGGAAACGGCCTCGTACTGGACCAACAGGGCCGAATACAGGTCCTGGAAGGAGGCCAAGCCGGGGGGAGGCACGTCGAGGTCCAGAGAGTCCAGTCTGGAAGGTCTGTGTTGTGGAACACATCAGATTAACGATGTCATGAATACATCTGCCTCTCCTCCTACTAGTGGATGCATGTTGTCCTTCTAAGGATATGTTGAGAGAATACCCAGAGGGAGTTACAGTATCTGGTATCTATGAAGTATATTATACCTGGTGAGCAGTCGGAGCAGAGCCCAGGCTAGTCTCTGGACAGGCCTCTCCAGGAACAGGTCGCTGGAACACAGGAAGATGCAGGACAGACGGGCAAGCTTGGCAACTGGAGGGACCACCTAGAACACAATGGAAGAAATGGGTTTTAGGGGTTGATATTGATAATTGGTTATGAATACACAAACTACTAAATTACCAGTCTAAAATTAAGGATACACACAGAAAACTGCCAGAATCTAGCACATTTCAATCTATATGGCAATAACCCCATAAGAAAAAATAATTGAGAGAATATAAAAGCCATTTGAAATGCTAAATACAGTAAGTAACATTATGTTCTTAGCCCTGTACGTGTTGTGTGTGCATTAAGTGCTCAGCTCATCTTAAAAACGACAGGATCATTCAGTGCCAAACCTTTCGTGCATGCTGCCAGTAGGCCAAGGAAGACAGAGTCCTTGATTATTTTCCCAATCCATCAATGTCAACTATGTTATTTAATATTTTTGTGAAGACATTACCGAAGACCTACCTACAATAGGAAGGAGAGGACTGTAACATCCCCATTCATATGGAACTTAAGGAAGTACTTATATCGACTGCAAATACAGGTCGGTGTATGCGGGTGGTGACGTCAGTGACTAACTAGTTTAGAGTTCCAAGCTCAGCATTTATTTTTTCCAATAGCAGAAAATCTGTGGCAGATTGACAGATGCACACAAATAGCAACTAACACAATGCACAGACACGCATAGTGAAAATGTAAGTCAAATGTAAGTGAAAAGTACGGAAAGTACTACAGAAAGGGATCAAGGGCGACTGGTGGCTCAAAAGGATATTTTCTCCCTAATGAATGTCATCAGGTCCACTTACCTGGAGCGCATCCTCCCTCCAAACGTCCAGCAGCAACAGCCACTGGAGACAGTGGATCACAGCCTGCAGTGCCCCATGTGGCAGCTCCTCCACCTGCATGGCACCATCAGACACCCCCATTCGCTCATACAGGCTGACCAGGGGCAGGAAAGGCCAGTCCGACGGCAGTGCGGGACCGCAGAGATCAGGGAGGAGCTGGGACTTGACCCAGGGGTTCTGGCCCAGATGGGCGTCTCGGGACACCATCACAGTGGGCTCCAGGTAGGCCAGGTGAGTGAGGTAGCACCCCCTGATGGAGGGCAGCTGGATGCAGGCTTCCCTTAGGAGAGGGCCGAGCGTCTGGAGAGAGGGAGAGGTGTTGGTGGAGCACGGTGCGTCTTCGTGAAGCTTTAACTCTGCCAGCTCTATGGCTTCAGGTCCACCACTCCGGCCCTCTCTGGAAAGGAGACATTGACCATATTCATATGGTGGCCATTTATTAACCCATTTTTGGGGCGGGAACCCCTTTTGGTGTTTTAAACATTATGTTATAATGTAGCTATTGAAAAATAGCAGATCTACAAGCTCATAGCGCGCCACCGAGTGGTGCACTACGAGCTTTTTTTTTTATCGTGAAAATGTGGCGCAAATGTTTGAATATATATTCTTTCAGAGCAAACGTTTTTAACTCAAATCTTTGCTCAGGCCTAAATGGGTTAATGTTGTCATTCAGTCCGAGATCCACTTGTCTCTAATGTATTTCTGTAGTCACACTTTGAAATATCTATTAAATACATTTTACACATGATAACTTTGCATAATTTAAGTATATTTTGAATTTTTGATGCCAATATTTTACTCAAGCACATTTTAGGGGTTTCTACATTGCAGAAAGTTTTTTTTAAAAGTACTTTTTCCACCACTGGGGTACTGGCCAACATTTTAATAGACTCTTGCTTGGCGGCAAACGCTTCCAATTGAATACGTGTGAGACAGAAACTCACGATATGAAGTCCTAGACAGAAACTCACGATATGAAGTCCTAGACAGAAACTCACGATATGAAGTCCTAGACAGAAACTCACGATATGAAGTCCTAGACAGAAACTCACGATATGAAGTCCTTGCTGAAAATGACAGCGGAGAGGAGTTCATGGGCCAGGTATTCACTGCCTGGCAATAACCATGGAAGCAGGACAAGTGCCACCTGGTGGTAGAGAGGGGAATGTCTGGCCACTTCTGGTTCACTAGGAACCTGGGGAAAAAGAGATGATAATAATACAACATTATTTGTATAGCACCTTTCATGACATTAAATACAGAGAAATAAAGAAAAAAAAGAAAAAAACAACATTAAAGTAATAGCAAAAAAGGCAGTTAAGGCAATACATTAAGGACATGAATAACAACACAGAGAATAAGAAATCAACTAAAAGCAAGTGTGCAGAAATAAGTCTTGAATTGAAAAAGGTCTTGAATACAGAGGCTGCCTAAAGAAATAAAAAATAAGATATAATACAGAGTATGCAGCAAAGAAGGGGAACCATATAATTTGATCATTTTAACCACTTAATCAACTTGTCTTGTTGAGCCGTGTAGATGGGATGGTACTAAGATTAGACCCGGCCAACAGACCGACATGCGGAAACAATGGTGGAACTACCGCTGGAACTACGCTGCTCCCGTGCTTATGTTTAGGTTAGGATTAGAGATAGGTTGTCGATGTCGGACTAATGACTGGTGTACATACCAGTCTGTGTACATACCAGTCTGTGTGCTAAGGGGAGCAGCAGGTGGTGTTCATACATACCAGTCTGTGTGCTAAGGGGAGCAGCAGGTGGTGTTCATACATACCAGTCTGTGTGCTAAGGGGAGCAGCAGGTGGTGTTCATACATACCAGTCTGTGTGCTAAGGGGAGCAGCAGGTGGTGTTCATACATACCAGTCTGTGTGCTAAGGGGAGCAGCAGGTGGTGTTCATACATACCAGTCTGTGTGCTAAGGGGAGCAGCAGGTTGTGTTCATACATACCAGTCTGTGTGCTAAGGGGAGCAACGGGTGGTGTTCATACATACCAGTCTGTGTGCTAAGGGGAGCAGCAGGTGGTGTTCATACATACCAGTCTGTGTGCTAAGGGGAGCAGCAGGTGGTGTTCATACATACCAGTCTGTGTGCTAAGGGGAGCAGCACGGTGGTGTTCATACATACCAGTCTGTGTGCTAAGGGGAGCAGCAGGTGGTGTTCATACATACCAGTCTGTGTGCTAAGGGGAGCAGCAGGTGGTGTTCATACATACCAGTCTGTGTGCTAAGGGGAGCAGCAGGTGGTGTTCATACATACCAGTCTGTGTGCTAAGGGGAGCAGCAGGTGGTGTTCATACATACCAGTCTGTGTGCTAAGGGGAGCAGCAGGTTGTGTTCATACATACCAGTCTGTGTGCTAAGGGGAGCAACGGGTGGTGTTCATACATACCAGTCTGTGTGCTAAGGGGAGCAGCAGGTGGTGTTCATACATACCAGTCTGTGTGCTAAGGGGAGCAGCGGGTGGTGTTCATACATACCAGTCTGTGTGCTAAGGGGAGCAGCACGGTGGTGTTCATACATACCAGTCTGTGTGCTAAGGGGAGCAGCAGGTGGTGTTCATACATACCAGTCTGTGTGCTAAGGGGAGCAGCAGGTGGTGTTCATACATACCAGTCTGTGTGCTAAGGGGAGCAGCGGGTGGTGTTCATACATACCAGTCTGTGTGCCAGGCGGAGCAGCAGGTACAGGAGGTGGTGTTCGTGACGAAGGACCCAGGCGCTGGTGTGAGAAACAGTGGGCGTGGCCTGACAACAGCTACGAAGGTAGCCAATCACAGGTTCCGATAGGATGAGGCCACTGAACTAGATAGTGGGAGGAAAAACAGGCAGAGGAGGGTAGGGGGGGGAATTAAATGATTAGTTAATTTCAGGCATGCAAACAGGCCCAAGGTGAAAAAGGTGACAGTGTGCGGGGCCGACGCTGTGCCGCGGCGCAAATCTTTTGAGCGTTTATCGGTACTAAACCCACTTTTTGGGTCTATTACTCTCAGTATGTAGAAAGATGTTCAAATGAATTACTTCCTGTACTGTACTAGCCCTCCTCCCCGGCCTGTGTGTCTGTGTGTTAGGCTGTGTAACAGTGACACTTGGTGGTGAACAAATGCTATAACGCTATGTTCGTGCTCGAACACAGCCAGGGACACAGGGACACAGCCAGGGACAGACCCAATGACACAGGGACACAGCCAGGGACAGACCCAATGACACAGGGACACAGCCAGGGACACAGCCAGGAACAGACCCAATGACACAGGGACACACCCAGGGACAGACCCAATGACACAGGGACACAGCCAGGGACAGACCCAATGACACAGGGACACACCCAGGGACAGACCCAATGACACAGGGACACAGCCAGGGACAGACCCAATGACACAGGGACACAGCCAGGAACAGACCCAATGACACAGCCAGGGACACAGCCACACACACATACTGTAGCTGTCTATAGTGTGGTTGAGTGGCTGCACCACTCAAAAATGACAGATGATTATTTACTAAATCAGTACAAATCTAGTCATTATTGATCAACATGTTAACATTCATGTCCCGATAGTCATAGAACAATTCATTTACTCCAACAGGAGCACTAGCCCCTCGAGGAGCACTAGCCCCTCCTATATTCAGTAGATTTGTGTCCTAAATGCCATTGACAATGAATGGAGAATAATTGTCATATCTCGGCTTTTTGTCCTACACAATCCTACACATTCATTGTCACAAAAATGACAATGAATGGATGATGTATGATTATAAGAGTGCCGCTCACTTCACACGGGTGTGATTTAAAAAAAAACAGGTCCAGCACTCGCACTCCCATCTCAAAATCCCTTACAGTTACACTCTTCACATCATGTAAAATAGAAATTATATTCACTGGCAAAATAATAAATTATAATACAAATAAAATGTTTACTTCAATATTTTAGCCTTAGTCAATTTAAGACATGTAGAGTAACATCCTCTCCTTATTCAACAGTAGCTGCATGTTTTCTTTTTTAATATATCCATTTAGTATAAGCCCTGGGGGGGGGGGGGTGTAGTACTACAAGTTGTATGTATCAAGAGTTTTATTTATTTACTCACACGCACGCACGCACACACACACACACACATGTGCGCGTTTATTTCTCGCACGCATGCATGCACATGCACACACACACACACACACACACACACAGCGAGAGAAACTGACGCCGGCGTGTCCACACCACAGACAGTATAACGTAAGGTGCTAACGTTGCTAATGCTAACTAGTAGCAGCTTAACTATGGGACTGACTGGCGAGTCACAGACAGTCTGTCCCAACTCCCGCCGAGTCCCGAGTCCACACAAGCGGAGCGACCAGCGGCGGCGCACATCATGCCGCCCAGATGCAAGCAGAAATATCGTTCAGAATCATTAGTGATCGACTCACGAGACTAGTCCGTCAGTCTCGTCAGAATTCTCCGGGCAGCGGGCAGCGGGCTCGGGCTCCACCCCCACCCCCAGACCCCCTCACCCCCCCCAAACATTTTTTTAACGGATTTGCATGAATCACACAGGTCCTATATTTGGGATAAAAACGGCGATTTTCGCCGAAAAGCTACACTTTTGCATGCCTGTAATTTTGGTCATTCAAGTCATTTTGTACTCCCACCACAAGATGGTATAGGATATTTCCCATAATCCCATTAAATGTGTTTAATAGTAACCTCGCGTCACCAGGCTTTCCACCTCGGCGGAAAGCCTGGTCTGTGTTCCAAAATCACCTGTGTGGTCCGGTCTAGGCATGGTTTAGAACGGAAATAAAAAATAAAACTGGTTTTTCAGTGTCGCTTTGAATAGAACAAACTATTCCAAGAAGTACTTGAAGAAACTTGTCGGATTCATACACCACATCAAGGCCTTTATTAGGTAGGCCCTAAAATGAAGATGTCCTTGATCGCAGGGAATTCTTTTGGGTAATTCTGGTTCCGGCAGATGACTACAACCTGTAGTCATCCGTTATTTCCACTCCCGACTGGATCAGAAACCTGAAAATGGTATGCCTCCCAAGCTAGTTTATCATTACCCCCTCACATGATTAAAAAATTATAATCTCAACAATGGGAAGAGAACTTTAATTCCTCAAAAGCACATACTTTGTGGGGGAGACCCTTGTGGATGCCTGAGAGGGTGTCCACCAGGAGGCCCAGTGCTGTGAGCAGAGGGAAGGGAGATGAAGGGACAGCCAGCGACAGACGGTGCCTCTGGGGACAAGCTAGACCAGGCAGGCTGGGGATGATCTCTGGACCAGGACGACTGGACTGAAGGTTACACACTACGGAGCAAGGCCTGGCAGGGGGAAAAAAAAGAAAGTGTAATAAAAAAGTGAATTTAGCATGGGTTCCTCACTGAATTTGGAGTGAGGAGAGATAGGTAATATAAATAATGTTTTTTGTCACGCTTACGTGAGGTTCTTTATGAGGCTTTCCACAGCGGTGTGGGACAACAATGGGAGAAGAACCTCTGTTGTGAGCTGCTCCAGTTCTTGAAGAGTCTCTACTGGTTTGAAACAGTTCTGCATGGAAATCACAAGGCTTAGTTAGTTTACACACTGCATGCTATTACTACAAAACTCATCGGGAGCAGTTAGAAGTGTCCTTTTATCAAGACATTGAACCCCTAACACTAATCAAGCGGGGGCCAGGGGCAGGGATCGAACCGGAAACTTCCCATTCCCAAGCGGCTGCTCCACCTCCTAAGCCACTGCAGGGTGATTGTTTAAGGTGGCATTCAGACCAGCATGCTATAATGCAAAACGAATCCTGCTGCGTATTGTCGGAAAGTGTGCTTCGTTTGGCAGGTGTGAAGGCTCATTCGAATTTTGGTGCGGATCGAACATCGCATTCTAGTTTGCCGAAGAACGGGGGTTTCGCTTCGCTTCCAAGCGCACCTGACTTCGATTCAGGTGTGAATGCAATCCGCATTAAATAAAGGAAATGAAGAAAAAATGTGGCGGATGAATGAGAAGGCATACTTTACACATCGCAAAGATGTCCCGTTACTGTGCCACTGTGCTGTCACTGATTTCACTGTGTGGGGACTTTCTTCAACTCGATAAACTTGTAAACGTCGGTGGTCTGATTCATTTTGCGCTGCTGTGCCTGCCCTACACCATGTGTCCAAAAGAACAGTACGTGCACGCGTGCACACACACACACAAACACACACACACACACACAGTCATTATTGACCTGTACCAGTACCTGTCTAGAGAGCTGGTAGTAATACGCCGCTGCAAAGGCCAGATACGCTGGTATCAGAGCCAGGCTGCTCTCTCTGTGAACTGGCTCATCAAGGCCCTTCACACAGCCCTTCAGTTGTCCCAACAAGGAGGGCTGCAGCCCGCTCACATGACCCCATGACACTGGAGGGGGTGGGGGGGCCTCCGAACCCTGGCAACTGTGGGGAAACAAAGAAGAAAGTTGAGGTTGTGATTTAAACGAGTGATTCAACTGTTCATTCAAAAGGCATATTTCTATGCACTTATGTGGGATAGATGACTTATGTGGGTGTTTCCCAAATACTGGGTCAGGAAGGACCCATATGTGGGTTGCGGTCTTGCAGACCACTTTTCATGGGTCGCGAGTAAATACCCCTTTATTTTTTTGATTCGTACATTTTGTTATTTATTATTTCGAAAGATTAACAATAAGCAAATAAAATGAATCCATTAATTACAGGGGAAAATATACGTGTTGCGTGTTGATTTCTCTTTTGGGTCTGGAGCTTAAAGGTTTGGAAACCGAACCACTGATCCATCCTCACCTGACCATGCAGGCCTGCAGCTCCTGATGGCAGCCCGCGGTGTGCGTGACCTGTGTGAGCAAAGAGAGCAGGGCCTGGATCCTCTGGAGCCGGAGGGGCAGCAGAGGGTCTGATGGGAGCCACGTTCGGTGGACAGACTGCATCACCTTGACCAAGACAGGATACATGTCTCTGTGGAGACAGAGGAGGAATGGAAACACTGAAAGGCACAATCTAATAATCTAACCAAGAATGGTGCCGTTTTGGCGGTGTGTTTTGCGATACAGCTGGTGAGGTGGTAATAGTTGAAAAGGCCTTAGCTTACGATGCATATTTATGGCTACTTTCACCATCATGGTTGCTTGTAAACCATACGGTCATATTATAACAGTTTATCACTAAAAAAAGACATCTTATTTTCTAAATCTTTGCTAGTGTTCCTAACTTCTTAAATTGGGAGCACCATTGCTACAATACCAAGTAAAAAAACATAATTTCAAACCCCGTTTAAATGATAAAAAGATGCATTTATTGCAAAGCCTAACCATAATGCAAATAACCAAAATGTAAACAACGCGTATTACCATAATGTAAATACCCCATATTATCATAATTCAAAGGCAGAAGCTTAAACTGCTCTTTACTTTACCTGAAAGAAAATATAACTTGCCATAATCTAGGCAAAGTTAATACATCAAATTGTTCAACTTGGTGTGGATCTGTCAAACCCTGACCCTACTTCTACTACTTCTTTAAAATAAAATCTGGAAGGGCTATAAGGTCAACTTTTCATGTGTCATCAATGGCGAAGGGGAATGAATGAAATAATAGGAAGCAAACTACTTGTTTATTATATAATATTTCATCGCGGCAGTGTGCGACTCATACCGCACCGATCTGCACTGAGCGATGCCGCTAGCTTTTTCTGTATGCCTAATCCACGTGTCTGTGTCTTTGTGCGTCTACTACGTAGCAAACTTACATGTATATATTACAGGCCTGTCCATAGCTGGCTGCTACAGTCCACAGTCTGTAAGCCTCTGTGGTGATCCTGAGTGCCTCGGACTGATCCAACAGTAGCTCCCTGGGCTCTGGGGTCAGGAGACGGCACAGTCGCTCCCTTACGCCCAGGGAGTTCAGCTAGGGAGAAACGGCAAAACAAGAGACGCTGTGGGTGGCTGATGCTTTACCACTTTATGTGCAGGCATTGGCAACATCAGTAAATGGAGTATATAATAAATTGGGGATCTTCTGCACACAAGGTAGCTCAAATAATCCTATTCCTTTGCCTGGTTTTCATCAGTGCCAGCCAGGCCTCTATGGGCCATGCAGGGCTGTGAGAGGCTGAGCACAACAGAGTATTTCACCCCCAGCCTGTTTGTCTTTCAATTACAATCATGATGAACGTGGCTGTGCTTGCTGCTGTAGTAACCCAATGCCGTAGTCAACCGTTATGTTATGCTAGCCAGGCTATGTTATTCCTTGTCAAATGACCGTCAAACCCGTGTCAGACAACGTGTTCTTGCAACGAAGTCTTTAATGTTTGTGGCTCCTCCCTTTTGTCAATAAAATAACCAGCTGGTTATTACTACAGGAGGTCCTCATCATTAGATCAAACATACAGTGTTTCATTGGTTGAATGTTTGTTCACTGAACTTTGTCGGTATTTTTATCCATTACATTGTTGTTGTTTTTTTTTTATATTGGATCTTTAAATATGCTTTCTACTGTTGGCCAGCTGGCTGTAAGTTATTGATTTGCTATGTTGCATCTATTTCATTGTGTTTGATTTTCCTGCTTTTTTAGTGAATTTGTTGTACAGCACTTTGTGACAAGTGCTATATAAATAAAGCTATTATTATTATTATTGGGCTATTCTCAGAAATACAGACAGTTAAAAAAGAAGCAGAGAGGCTGGCAATGCCAGATTATACTTACAAGCCTGGCACATGCATGTCTCCCGGCAGTTGCCAACACTCTTAGCAACTTCATGGCAATAGCCAATGGGAGTCCGTAAACAGATTGGGGGAGGGGCAAAGATGGCAGGGTCCAGGAAGTGGGTAAGAACTCTGACATCACGACCTCCATCAGGCGAGGACAGTCTAGCACCTGGAAGGGATAAGTATGGATTTATTGAATAAGAATAAACAAGGAACTGGGTTAACTAGGACCAAGAGTGGACAATAAAGTTATTTAATGTGATTCCAAGGGAGATATTGAGAACATACGAGTTCTGAAAAGAAAAACGCAGATACTGCAGGTGAGGTGTAGGGAGACTCATATACAGTGTATACTGTAAGAGGTCAAACAGGAAGAGAAACCGTGTTTTAATGTTCTTACCTGAGTGGCAGCGGAGGCAGAGTGTCTAGCAACACGGATTAGAGCGTCCAGAATGTCCTGGACCACCCGGGGAGACGGACGGACCACCTCGAGGATGTAACGCAGTCTGGGGAGCAGTTTCATCCTCAGCAGACCCTGAAACAGAAACAGATAAGTGTGTTCTTTCAAATTCAAAAGGATAATATATGGCAGCTATTTCATGTCGGGCATGTCTATGTGGGCCTATAAGCACAGACGGACAACCTCAACTTTAAATTGAACATCACATCATGGTCAGATAGCTACACAATGCATAGTTCTACCATCATCCCCATTTAACATCACTTGAACTCCTGTGAATACCGTTATGGCATCCTGGCTGGCCACGTCATGATCCGTCTTCCTCTCCTCCTTCTCTTTGGCAGTCAGTTTCAGGGACTCCTCCAGTCCTTCCTCCTCCCCGTCGTCCTCTTCCTGAGTGGAGGGCAGCAGGGGGAAGGAGGCCAGGCCACGGAACCAGGAGAAGGTGCTGTCCAGACACTCCTAGACGTGGCACATGGGTTTGAGAAATCACACCTAAAAGAGCTCCGACATGGTTCATTATGTTGACATGTTTTTCTAGCTTTACAACTCTGTTGATATTCATACCTCGTCCTCTGTAGACACTAGGAGTGCTTTGAGTGCGTGCACTGACGCAGACATTACGCCTTCGACGTTGTCATCCAATGCGAAACGGAGGAGGAAGAGTAGACCAGCGTCTAGGAGCGTAGATGTCACGCTTCCCCTCAAAAGGGACACGTATTCACCAGCGCGTGCCTGTATGAGAAACGCAACACGGTGGCATTAAAAAGCCTGTCGCTTGTGCATGTAACTTATATGCACTGTGTGTGAATAGTAGGGGTACCTTCGTGAGAATGTTGGCCAGAGTGTTGAGAGCCAGACTCCTCTGCTGGATCACCTGACTCCGAGACAACAGGAAGAGTTCCTGGAGTGAGTAACCTGCCAGCTGTGGAATGATCCTCAATGTCAAGATCAGTGAAATATATATATTTTAAATCACGCTAAAATAAGCCTAAAGGCAGTGCATGTGGATTGGGGTCATTCCTTTCCTGTGGATGCCGATGGTCCTACTGTGCCGACAAGCACTCAATTTATTAAAAACTGAGGTTGATACTGATACTTCACATTCGGTACCCAAGTAAAAGAGCACCTGTTGGCTCTCTGTTTATTTCTACTCTGTGCTATAGTAATACTGACCTCAGGCTCCTCCCCATGGTGGTGTAGTCCCAGGTGAGTTGGAAGGTCTTCGGTAGGTGGGATCAAGGTGCCAGCAAAGTCAAAACGAGCCTGCATGGCCTATCAGAAGAGTCCCGCAGAATGTTACTGGTCGAAGCAAACATCGTATTCACCTTGTAGGTGGACAGCGAACACATCCACTTTGTTACGAAGCTTGTTTTGAAAATACAGCAAAGAATGGGGGGATATATTTGTTTCCAGTCTGGCTTATTTAACACAATGTTAATCTCTCAAGAACAGAACAGCAGTGTGCTGTTTTTCCTTTTGTTTGCCGATGGGTTCCCAGACTGACACAACGTAAACCCCCTTAGTTGTTTCTCAGATGAGAATATATATTCTCCCATGAAATAAAAAAGTGAGAAAGTCCTTGCACGTCTCAGTTACACTTCAGAATCAGAATTCTTTAATCTCACCAATTATATTTTCACGTGCACACAACCCCCCTCCCTACCTTCTTGGTTCCTTTCTTCCTGGGAGCAGGCAGATCTCTGGTCCACTCTAGTTTCTCTGGTTCCAGCTTGTTCATGTTGACCCACTCCCTCAGTGGCTTCACTGGCAGCTCATCGGCTGTTAGTTCACAACAACAAAAAGACACGCTGAGGAAACACAATACTGCATAACTGCATTTTCTGTATAGGCCGCAAATAGTAGTTTAGAAAATAGTTCAACTAGCCGTAGTAGCAACGGTATCAACATATTGTGAGCTTGTAGATTAGCTATTTAAACTATTTTAAAATGTTTTTCAAAATAGAAAAAAATGGCAAAGAAGTTTAGGGATAAGGAGTAAGGCAGTGCATAAGATTGGGCCCTATGAATACAGCGCCTGGGTAGAGATTGATAGAGCGCCTGGGTAGAGGTTGGTGCTCCATATACGATTCACTCTTGCTAATACAGCTAAAGTGGCATATCTACGGTACCTAAAATTCACAGTTGAGTAGACCCTGAAGAGGCAAAGGAATGAAAACACAGAGTGGAAAACAGCTAGGTTTAACAGTTCATACGCCAGCTACCGGCAGCACCTGCACCTGCAAATACAGCCAACTCCCTCCTCACAATGTTGGGTAATGTGGCATTTTGTTCCCCAGGGCTCATAAGAGTAAGGTTAATCTGTTAATTCAGTGTTGATCAAATGCCATCACCAAATGCATCATCATCTACCTTAATAAATAAGGCTATGGTTTATGTGAAATTATCAAGGATTATCAACTACCCGTCAGTGGGGAGTGTTTGCTGGGAGGAGGAGTAGGACTAAGGCCCTATACGTCCTATCTGGGGGGAGGGGGTACTACCTGTCAGTGGGGAGTGTTGGCTGATGAATAATATCAACATCCTAATACTGGGAGGTCAAATTATGACAGGCAATCCCCCCCCCCCCCCCAGTCAAAAAACACTTTGTTTGAAATAGAGACTCGTGCTTTTCCCCACTGACTACCTGTCATTGGGGAGTGTTGGCTGGGAGGAGGAGTAGGAGCATGTATCACATTGAGCCCTGCAGTTGGAATCCTGTCTATATGTCGCATATGGGAGAATTTCACTGGTGGTGCATTCTTTGTGCGGTCTGCAGTAATACTGTAATTCCATTACACAGAGTGGCCAGTGCTGGCTTTGGAAGGGCTTCCTGCTAATCAGACAGAGTGGAATCAATGATCAGCTTTGGCTGTGGATTCTAGTACTGTAGGTATGCAGCAGAACAGCTCGCTCCTCTGCAATATAACCCATTAGCTGGACAATTAGGGGAGGAGACGATAATTGAAAATGTTTGCCTCGATTACAATTAATGAACGATTATTTTATCAAAAATAATGACAATAGAACTTGTAGATTGTATATTTCACTATTTTCGCACGCCACCATTGTACAACAAAGTACTGTATAATACAGACTAATCAATTTAGTAGATTATAAAAAAATCTATGATTTTTTTTCTGTGTCGATCATTGATATATATACAACATTAAAAAGAATTATCACTAAAAACCCTGCTTCTCCATTAATCAATTGACATACATAAGAAAGATTAAGTCAGTTAGAGGTCCTACATTTCAGTTTTTATATATTTTTGGTTACTTGCACAAGGAGAAGGAAGACAAAGGACATGTTGGAGGGACAGCAGCACAATGGATGGTGGGGGAATGCTGGAGAAGACGCAGCGTTCTTTGGGTTTTCTTGACAGTGCCAGCAGCAGCAGCAGCCAGGCCCACTCTTATTTATAACAATGCCCAGAGTTCGCTGGGTTGGCAACATTTATTCTGCTTCAGAAAGCCAGCACAACCACTTGGCTTCGGTTCAACACACTGAATGTACTGTAGATATACTGATCTGGAATCTGGATCTACTGGAAGTAGATCTAATAATCTGACCTTGTAAACAAAGTTTTGACAATTTCATCACTAATAGCAGAACAGAGTTGAATAATTTCCAGCTTAACCATTTAAGCCATAAGGCCAAATCATAAAGAAGCCTGGTATAGCGCCACCACAAGGCCCATTTGAAAGGTTTCAAGCTGATCGGTCCAGTGGTTTGTGAGATTAGCACCACAGCAGACAGACAGACAGACAGACACGGGGGTCCAGGAGAGCAACACAAGCAAGTTGGTCTATCTGTATTCTCATTCTGTCCAGTAAGTTCTCAGCCGCAGGCCTCAGTCAGACTGGAGACATGACAGACCCCACCACCAGTCTGTCAGGGCTGTCTGTTTATTTTAGGTTTAGTAATGCTGAGTAAGGCTTACGTGCCAAAACGCTGCACGTTTACACTGCTGCGATCTTAAAGACTCCTAAACTTCTTCAGAGTGCGAATATTTTCTTCCTTAAGAATTCTTTCCTTAGAACAATAAGTCTGTTGGTATACAGATACATTTTAGTATAATTTAGACACTGTACCTTCCAGACAGAAATTCCTCCTACCTGTGATAGGAAGTGGTGGTGTCACTTCTTCTTCCTCTTTCTCCATCTCTACTTCCAAGGGTTCCTGCTGTAGGCTGGTGGTCCCGCGGTAGTCAGACTCCTTGGTATCACCTTGGGGATGTTTGAGGGGATTGGTAGGGAGCGGGGTGCCTTGGGCTTTGCGAGATCTGACAAACTCCACCAGTCTAGGATCTAGAAAGCAAAATGGATTCAATGATGATTCATACCCAGTTGGGGCTGCCAGGCCAAACGTGAGTGCGGTGAGCAGTACTACTCTAGTTCAGGAACCAATAATACAATCATTGTTGGGAACGCCTACCAAGCTGAGCCAATACGTTCTTCTGTTCCTCCAATATGTCTGCCTGGGACATTGCCTGGAGCCTGGCCTGGTTCTCATGGTGGATCCTTGTGCTCTCAGCAGAGTTGTTGGGCCCCTGGAGTCCTAGTCCTGACACCAACCTGGGGCCTGGTGGGAGAAGTATAGTGAGGACACCACAGAGCCAATAATAACATCAATCACAGACATTACATATATCTCTGCATAACCCAAAGCCAGTACTAACCATCACATGTATCTATATCCATGCTACTTTCAGGAGGGAGATTTGGGCACATGGGTGCAGGTATTTTTGGACAGCCATTTTTGGACTTGCCCTCCTTGATTCGCTGAGCTGAGATCTGACGAGCAAAGATGCTCTTCTTCCCACCACCAGAAGATACCGGCACCTGGTCAGTTGGAAGAACAATTACCAATGAGATATGAGATATGAGTGCATGTCCACTCCAGACTTGCATATATTATAACCCACATTTTTTTTTACACACAGATTTTAATCCTGGACAGCTCATATATTATAACGCTGTTATTCAAATAGACCTAAATCTCACTTAAGCATTAGAATATGTGTTATGTGTGAATCAACACTGGCATTTTATTACAACAAAACCATATAGGAAAGAACACGTTTGCTAATCTCATGTGGAGAAATAGAGGCTTGATGAATGAATGTCCATGTGATCTTAGTCCTACCTGGTTGTCCGTCTCGGAGCGGTGCAGTACTTTGGGGAAAGCGAGTCCTGTGAATGTTGGTAGAGAGACTGGAATAGAACTGGTGTCTCTCTCCTGGAACACAAAGCAAATGTTTCAGAGAACATTATCGTTGTATTGTAAGGTAATTTAACTAATGTAAATCCAAGCCAAGGAGAAAAAAGGCAAGGAAATAGGTCTGTTTCATGATCACTAGAGTAGAGAAATGCAAAAATATACAAAATAGATGTGAAATCATAGCCTGTCTCTAATGCTTTTCAGTGTTTACATGATTGCACACCAATATGTCAATCTTATCCCGACTATATTAAAGGAAAATACCCATTTCTATTTTCATTTTTGATGATTGAGGAAGAACATGTCTCCATAGAGACACACGGGGACTACAAATTTCACGCCCCCAAATGAGACAGCAGCCCCACTTCTGGTCCGTTTCAACGGTGTACTGCAGCCGCCAATGCAATCCCTATGAGAGGCATCATAAAATACCCTAAATACCCTTTCACTGGTCCATTACTGAGGCTGTAGCGATTATTTTTGTGTTCTAATAAAGTTTCCCATATGTTTGATTTGTCCTTTTCAATGTCACATACCTGCCATCTGAATATACAACCCACAATGTACTATAATATACTCCTTCAGAGATTCAAAAGTGCACTGTAAATCTCAAGTTAAAGGGGTCGCACGGTATATACTGTACGTCACGGTCGCATCCCTTGAGGTTTTCAATACCCAGATATATTTGTTGTGTTTCGTTTTATATGTATTTGTGGAAAATTATCTAAACAGCATCTTGCAAGAATAATTATTAATGCTCATTTGGAGAATTCACTAGGTAGTTGAAAATGTCAGGATATGCCACTCCTCAATTTAGCTGGGTTATTTTCCCAACCATTCAGCCAAGTTAATTATAGTTTATAGCCTACAAGAACTTGACAACGATAAATATAGACATGATTGAACAAAGTCAGTCGGGATCGGGATTTATTATTGAGAATTCCACTCTTCAAAGTCGGCGCTCGTAGCTTCGTAAAGGCAGTGATGTCCCTTAAAAGCGACAGGTTCTCTGTCTCCCCTCTGCTCCGTTAACATTATGGGTAACTCATTCAAGTGGTAAATTAAATACATACATCCTCTATTGAGAAAACAATATATGTTGACAAAGATACTTCATACATTTGGAAACATATTTTCATTCAAATCAATATATGCTATAAATAATAAATGCTGTCTCCAGTTCATTTCGGATTATTTTAAAAGTAAGCCAACTACAGTTGAATTTCAATGGACTTCTATGGGCTGGCCTGCAGTACACCGTTCTAACGGACCAGAAGTCTCATTTGGGGGGGTGAAATTTGTAGTCCCTGTGTGTCTCTATAGACAGAATGTTTGACATTCAACTCAAACAAAAGAAACCAAATGGACCCTTTTTATTACAGTTAAATGAACACTCCGGATTTTACAGCACTGGCGACAGTCACCTCACTGCCAATGTTTGGCAAAGACTGGCTTTTATTGTTGAAACAAACAAAGCCCCAGGGTTACCCCACAGTGGCTCCCAAACCCCATGTTTGGGTCTCGTGCCCCATCTTTTATGGGTCACGAGTAAATAAAAGCATTTGGGAATCCCTGTTTCATGGTGATCACTTACTACGATCTTGGAGAGAACCGTAGTGATGTGTCTGTCATGTCTGTCTAAAGGCTCTTCTGTATCCTCATCCTCAAAACGCACTTTGTTGGCTTTGAAGCGGGACTTCTTAGGAGGGGCTGGTGTCAGAGAAGGGAGTTCGTCTGGGAGGTCTACGGCAAATAAAAGGGATGCAGATGAAGATAATTGTGTCGACAGTAAAAAAAAGAAATAACAGTTATTTTACAGTCGAGCTTGACTGAAATTCCTCATTTTATGTTGAGGTTAAGAAAGTACGGTTAATGGAGCATGATGAGAGCAGACATTTCTCTGAAATTCTTGTACATCTGTAAAAATAAAAAATAAATTTTGAAAACTGAACTAGCAAACTACTGATTTAGAAGGTATTTGTAGAATCGGCCTCAGGTCTGATAGGAAATTCACACTGAGAGGGACTGAATCCGTTTCATTGGAACCGTTTCCGAATACGGTTGCCTGGTCCCCGATGGCCATGATTCACATTGCCCGAGATTCAACAGCGCACCCGGGTACACTTGCATAACACACTTTAATCCTCCAGATGACGGTGTGCTTGATGGCTGGCGCGCACGGACACTGACAATCAACTGTGCGACATTGTCTCAAATAAATTCAGACACTGCATTGCATTGCCTCTTTGCCGTTATACTACTATACTGTCAGCCTGCCTGCTATTCACTGTGTCAGTCTGATATTAGTTTACTATGGATTCTACTTTAGCATTATTATTATTTTGTTTTACTTTGGAAACTATGCCAAGCAAAGCCCAAGAGCCACGTGTAGTCCGCAGAATAAGATCAGCGCGTACTGCGGTGCTGCGCGTATACGCAGATTCAACAGGAGACGGGCGTCGTTGAGAAATCAGCTGGTGTTACGCGTTGTGCAGCGGCTGTGTGTTTTTTTTTTGTTGAAGCTTGGCTCGTCGACTAGAGATTATGTCACGTTCTTTAAAAAAAAAACAGTCCACTTCCTTCTTTAGGTATGCATGCATTCACATTGGAACGATCCGTATCTGAATACACTTCAACGGTCCAGAGACCCGGGAACGGTACGCATCATTCACACTACCACAACATCTGCCAAGTGGCGCGCCACCAAGTGGCGCGCTACGAGCTTGTAGGTCTGCTATTTTTGAAAAATCAAAGAACATTTTTAGAATATGATCTCAGGTCAAAATGGGTTAATTGGTAAGAACTAGGAAAATGTACCTGCGATGGACACAACATCTCTCTGACTTCCTCCATCCTCTGCCGTGTGGCCTCCTTCTTCTTCTTCTGCCCCAACCTCTCCTCTCCTCTTGTCTGGCCGACGGACCACATGAACCCCTGACGGAGTGCGGGATCGTAGAAATTCCGCTTGCTCTCGTAGGAGGTCTTCCTCACAATCATTTGGTTTGGGTCTCCGCAACATCCCTCTGGGGGACAGATGAGAGGTGGTGATACTGATGAATGATCAAAAACACTTCTGTAAGAAGGCCATATTACTGTAGGTCTTGGTCAAGTCACCTCACATAAGGCGACAATCATCTCAGTCTTTTTTTTTTTTTAATAGTTTACTGAATATTTCACAATAATATAACAGTGTTGCCAGTTTCATACAATACACATACAGGTACGTGTATGCAGCAGGACAGCTGTGGATACTACAGAATAAAACAATACAAATATAATCATTGTTATTATGAACTACTATTTTACAACGTTATGCAATTTGTTCTGTTAGCACCCTCCCTCACCCATCACCCTCTACTTGTCTGTATTGAACAATAGCATGTACAGGGGAGGATGCTAGAGTAGATTGCAATTTTAATTACCAGCAAACACATAGTAGCCTACTATGATTGATGTACCAATCGGATGGGTGACGGGTCTGTTAGCACTTAGCACCAACCTAGCCCTGGTCCAGTGCAGTACCAGGGCTAGCACCAACCTAGCCCAAACATTTAGACTCTCGTAGAGGGTTTTTTTCGATTCTGACGAATCTCTCGAAAAAAACCCTCTGTGAGCTGTCTGTATTGAACAATAGCTAATTAACATTCTTCAGACAGCAAAAGGCAATAACAGCTTATTTAACAATGTCTTATAGTCATTTATACTGTCTTATGTGGTCTGGAAATATTAAGGCGAGCTGTCCGTCTTTTCCCTTTACCAACTCGAAGTAGACAACTCACCCCGCCATGTCAGAAAGTGAAGTGAGTTGTCCAGTATTCAATTCAAGCAGTTCATAGCAGTGTCACTGATGACTGTCAAGCAGTACTCGTTTGTTTGTTTAAAAAGCGAGCTAAACCTGTCACTCAGATTATTCAATTCAAGCAGTAGATATTGTAGAATGTGGAGTGTATGCAAACTCCTAGCCCCTCTCAGAACCCCCTGGGTCAGCCCAACTTCAGTACCATTGGGTTCTGACTTGTGGGGCTAGCAAACTCCCAGTCTCCTCACCACATTGTTTTCACTCATGCTAGTTAATTCAGTTAATGTTAACGTTAGCTAACTTGACGTTTGGCGCTCAAATTAACTTTACTAACAATTGCTTAATTATTATTTTGACGTTAATCAGCGTTGGAGTGTACAAATTGCTTTTCAAATTAGCTTAACAAAGCGAGCAAGCAAGCTGAGTTTTTGCCGACAAGATTTACAAACAAGATTTAAAAAATAACATTAACAACAGTATCTAGTTTGTTAATTCCAAATAGGAAATAAGGAAGATATGTTTCACCTTTGCTAATGTGTTGGCGTCTTCTGACTTCGCAGTGAATTCACACAACGTGCGTCTATTCGAAAACAAACAGGGGGAAGGATTTCTGTGCAACACACTTAACACAGTGGACTTTACCTTCAAAATAAAAGCTTTATAAAGGGAAGGCTTTCTGTGAAACACACCTTAGAATTTTCTTTCAAATTAAAGCTCCAAACTGCAAGCGCATTATCGGGTACTACAACTATGGTACTGTCTACTACCAAGCATGTCAACATGCCCCCATAAAGCTAGGTCAGGTGGTGCATTGGCGTCTATCTATCTATTCTACGTCCGAGCATAGACTGCGCTGCCTGCACATTTGAGAAGATAATAATTATTTCAAGGTAAGACAGAGGTATGTGTCCGTCTTTTATATATCAATTTAAACATTCACCATAACATAGCTCATCATTGATTTATTTTGTAG
The DNA here is from genome assembly GCF_963924005.1 of Protomyctophum bolini. Taxonomy (NCBI): domain Eukaryota; kingdom Metazoa; phylum Chordata; class Actinopteri; order Myctophiformes; family Myctophidae; genus Protomyctophum; species Protomyctophum bolini. Next base: position 8,232,449 of record NC_137876.1, on the reverse strand, counting down.
CAGGCTAGCAGCCCAAAATATATTAGTCATTATGTCGATGGTATAGTTTCAGTTTGGTAGCCAACACATGTGTTCGTTTGAAACGTTCATTCAGGACCGTGGACAGCGTCGTCCATCACCACCACCACCACCACCATCATCAGCATCCTCATCATCATCATGGTGAATATCTGCTGCCTCCTCTGCGGTGAAATCCCTGCACGACCCCGCCCCCCTCCGCCCAGCAGCCAGTCGAGACCACCGCGGGATCCCCCCCGAGCCACGGTGCAGCACCAGCAGCCTGGCAGCGGCCCAGTCGGTCAGTGGAATTGGATGATGACTAAGGGACAGGGAGGAGGAGGAGAAGCGAACGGATCAAGGAAGTTTAGCTCCGGACGGCAACAGCAGGCTAAGAAAGCGGAGTGAACTAAACGGTGGCTTCTGCAATATGCTCAGACTGCAGCATGTTCTCTCCCGAACTGGACACCGAGACTACTGCAGAAGACACGGCGACTGGTTCTCCCAATGATGCTGCTGGTGGAGGAGAGGAGGAGGAGGAGGAGGAGGAGGAGGAAGGTGACGGGGACTCACCGGTTAGCATTGACGTCCTAGAAGAGGTATGTGGGCAGTGTGGTATCAAACATGTTCGTTAATATTAATTTCCCCCGTTTACAAAAAGTATGTGGGACAAAATATTACGAAAGAAAGTAGGCACAGATTGGAAAACATTGGGTGAATTAACTTCCAAAGTACACACTATTATCTATATTCTGCAGGGATTATAATATCCCTGGCCATCATCTTCCAATTATTATTAGTTTGTTTCATTCGATTCGAATGCATTTTAGTAGGCTGTTCAAATTAGCAGATTTTTAAAGTGCATTTGATTGCTTAGCCGTTAACTGAACAATTGATTCCAACTGCAGCAGACACTATACTACATGAAAGCCAATGCAGTTGGCTCCAAAGAGACAGTTCTTGCTCTGTCTAGACCAAGAGGCCTGTGTTTGGGATAGGGACACGATATGTAATGGTACAATATGTAATATGTACAATTATGTAGCTAAAAGCTTTGCAACGCATTATTTACCATGGCTTGAGATCCATTAGTAATATATCACCAATCAGTGCAACATGTGTGTTTTACTTAAATTGTGCTGATTCTGTATCCTTTCAATCCCATATAGTTTCAAATTGAATTTATTTTCTGATGCAAATAAACCTACTACTAAAACATTGAGCGACAGTTGATAAACCAGTTCTATCCAGTCAGCCAGTATTGAATGTGTGGTCCAATAAATAACAGTGGTGGAGCTACCAAAGTGACATTCCCATTCTGATGTCAGTGCTGTAATGGATGGTTGACTGTCACCATCAATCCTTTCCCTCCATATATCACTAGAGATAGGCTATAACAAGATATATATTCAAGCCAAAGTCTCATGTTGGGAGGGTTCACAATCCTATGACCTGGGGCAAAATACTATACATAGTAGCTCCAGGTAATTTTCAGATATATATCAGTCAATACTCAGTAGCAATTTGATGCAGTGGGGGTCTCAAGGTTAGAGGAGCGTGTTTGTGACCTGAAGGTTACCGTTTTTGTTCCCCCAGGACAGCAAAACACTGAATAATTAACACTTACTCCTCTCTCAATACACACCATTGAAGTAACGCCCAACTGTGGAGCTGCTCAATGCCGAACTGTTAACACTGTGGTGTGGTTGCATTGGGCAGTTCCCAATTTTTAAAACATCGCTCAGGGAACCTCCCTGGATAAATAAAGGTTACACCACAAAACCTGTCCAAAATGGTACCAAATCCAACAGTGAATAAAAAATGTTATGTTAAAATGTTAAAATGTTATACATTTTCTGGTTACTAATATATATAATGTCCATAACCATAATACATTATATCATTCATTATATGATATAATCAATATAATGTATTATATATTGAGATTATGATATAATCAATGCTATTGTGTTCAGTTTATTCTCTGTTGGACTTTTAGATAAAATGTAGAACACTGAAAATAATTATTTAGTGTCTAACATAGCAGCTCTTCTAGACCAGTGCCTTCGCTGAATGGGAAAAATCTGCTGTTGTTCAGTATTGTGAGCACTTTCTAGTTTCCGTCACAGCATGTCCGACAGAGTAACTGTGGGACGCTGCACTGACTCAAAAGTCAACAGATAATAGAATAGAGTAAACAGACAGTGTGCAGTTTGTGTGTGTGTGTGTGTGTGTGTGTGTGTGTGTGTGTGTGTGTGTGTGTGTGTGTGTGTGTGTGTGTGTGTGTGCGTGCGTGCGTGCGTGCGTGCGTGTGTGCGTTGCGTGCGTGCGTGCGTGCGAGCTTGTGTGTATGTGTATGTTGTTTATTATGCTGTGTGGAAAATAATCCAAATGCATATGTTATTGAATTCAAATTTATAGCCCTATTTCGTGACTGAATTGGCAAAGGGCGTAATGCAAATTAATTTTTGGAATTGTCACTGTCAATAACAGAGGCTGGATATGGACCATAAACAGATGCCAATGACAAGATCTTTTACAAAAATAATTTACTTTGTAAAGAGGCAAAAACAAAGCTAAAATATAAATTAATATAAGTTTCTTAGAAATAGTGATTTAGGCAAATAGGCTAAATTGACGTACAGCTTCAAATGGATCAGCATGTGTAGTTTAATTTAATTTAATTCAAGTGAGCTTTGTGGTTGATCTACTGGATAGCTTGGCTTGCAATTTCCAACACTACCATCATGTTAATTTGCATTTCTGCTGCAAGCAGTGGTATCACTTCCATGTTTCCATGCTCATTGGCATAAGTGGCCATTTCTCATGTCCGTTAATCTGTCTGGTTGCTTAAAACGGCGTCACTCGCTGAAAATAGCCAATCTACAAGCCCACAATGTGCTGTGCCGCAGAACACGTTGTGAACTTGTATGTAGTTTGGCTATTTTCTGCATTGTAGGACAAAGTATAAATCAGGTTTAACTCTCTCCCTCCGGCCCTCCCCATTTCATCTCTCCACAGCAGCATCCAGTGAAGCAGTCTATTGGCTCGTGTGTCTGCCGTGAATCCCACTGGCGTTGCCTGCTGCTGTCCCTGCTCATGTACAGCTGTCTGGGAGCCGTCACCTGGTGCCAACTCACCCAGGTCACCAAGCTCAGCTTTAACTCTGCTCTCACATCTGCTCTCAGAGCCTCTGGGGTTGGAGGTCACTCCATGATCTACCACGACAGCCCCTGCTCAGACGGCTACATCTACATTCCACTGGCCTTCCTGTTTATGTTGTATGTGGTGTACATGGTGGAGTGCTGGCACTGCCAGGCCCGCAGCGAGCTGCAGTGTAAAGCGGACGTGGATAGTGTGTATGAGCGTGTGCTGCGAATGCGACAGGCTCGGCCGTGCGTCTGGTGGAAAGCCATCAGCTACCATTTTGTACGGCGGACGCGGCAGGTGACGCGGTATCGTAATGGGGATGCCTATACCACCACACAGGTGTACCATGAGAGAGTCAACACACACGTAGCCGAAGGCGAGTTTGACTACAGCCGCTGTGGGATGAAAGACGTGTCACGTGATCTAAGGGGCCTTGAGGGACATGCAGCAACCCGCCTGCGGTTCACCAAGTGCTTCAGCTTTGCAGGAGCTGGCCCTGAAAACTCTTACCTTAACCAACGAGCCAGGTTCTTCTCTGAGATAGAGGGTCTGGATGATTACATGGAGGCCAGGGAGGGGATGCAGCTGAAAAATATGGACTTCAAGGAACATCTGATAGTGTATGTAGACCCTGACAGGTTGCCTTGGTACAATTCCCAGGTTGCCTTCTGGCTGGCAGCTCTTATCATGCTGTCCTGGCCGTTAAGAGTTCTGATTGAGTATCGCACCGCATATGTGCACTACCGTGTGGAGAAACTATTTGGCCTAGAGTACAGCCACAGCAGCCCTTCTCCCACAGATGAAGAGGTGCCCGTGAGGAACAATGGTGCCCGGAGTATTCCGAGGGTCGATACTTTGGACAGCACTGAACTCGAATGGCACATTCGTTCCAATCGTCAGTTGATTCCCAGCTACTCAGAGGTCATGCTGATGAACCCGGACACAACAGACTCTAACTCCAGAACAGAGATCGAAGACACTGCATCATCAGACTGTTTTCTTTTGGATGGTGGCCAACCTGCTCACAGCTATGGAACTCTTCTAACACCGGAGGACTGTGAGCACTGCTGCCGGCAGCGGCAAAGCAGAGGAGGAGGAGGAGGAGCTGGAGGAGGAGGTCGGAGGAGGACAATCACCAGCTCCAGCTGCTCCTCTATATTCTCTTGCCGTGGAGCATTGTTCCACTCCCGCCTCTCCTTGGACACCTCCCGATTCTCCCTCTGCCGCATGTACGGCTCCCGGCGCACTGTGGGCCCGTGGCGGAGCCGCAGCAGCAACCTGACGGACCGCTGCTGTGCAGACGAACGTTGCAGTCAGTCCGACTGCTCCAGTCAGCTCGCCCTCAACAACAGTCCTCCGACGTACCGCGACGCCCGCTTCTTCCCCGTCCTCATTGTTCACCGGGCAGAGGGCTGCGACAGCGACGAGGGGAGGGAGGTGTGTCGTTACTACGTACGGCGAGGGTCGTCGTGTCTTGAGACCTCACTATGAATTGTGAAATAACGGAGACTTATTTTAGAAAAGGGTGGTGGGCATTTGAAGCAGATACAGTAGGAGGCCTGAGGGAGAGACAGAGCAGGGGGGGTGGGGGATAGGGTCCTTCGGGATTTAGATTGGCCTACACAGGGATGTGCAAGTTTCAAGAGCAATTAACCTTAATCATTACGCCATCAACAGGCATGAAAGAAAGAGACATATTTTGTATTGTTATTCATATCAATTGTAATATCACACTGTCAATATCAAAATATGGTTAATAATATCTTCAATTATAAATACTTAAGGATATTGTAATGTTGGTGGTCACGTGGAAATTAAGAGAATAACATCAAGGCGGAAACATTGAGTTAATTACGATAATAACAAGTCAATTACGAATACATTCATTGTTTACTTTTTTTAATTCAAACTGCTTAACAGAGTCACAGTCGATGATACAGTACAGTACCTGTCTATAATCACATCATTGCCAATTTGGAAGTGGCTGTGCACTGTAACTACTGTAGAATGGGCCAAATCTGTGTGCTGTGTATTTAAGTAAAAAAGTTAACAATGTCTCCCCTTGGTAACAAACTTATCGTCATCTTAAAGGGCTGTGTTTTACTTTTAACCATTCTGTCAACAGTGGCAAGCTATCAATTCTCTGATTATATGGTGCATACAATACCACTGCTAACAAAATGACATTATTACATGCTAAATTTGGGGAACAATATCACATCTACTTTTATATTGACATTACAGTATATAAGGTAAATCTGTGTGTGTATTGATAGATATATGCTAGCAGCTATACTATAGTATAGATAACTGATCTAAATACATTCTATATGTATAGAAGGTGTTTGACAGACTAACTTCTGGTATACTACTAGTACTACCCTACGGATTGCATGTTATTTTCCAATGTGTTGTATGTTGGACTATCAGTTGATGGCAAGTTGGAACCAAAGAGGTTCAATAAAGAATATCAGAGAATAGCATTGAATGAATGTGTGCTTATATCATTATGTGATATGAAATATAAATAAGCAGAAATCAGAGGAAGAGGAGACAAAGAAGTATCAAACCACAATCAAGTGTTGACCTATAGCTGAATGTAAGCAGGCATTTATAATGAATACAGGAAATCTGGGCACCATTTTGGGGGGGGTGACTTGGCAGTGGCACTAGAGAAGAATGGGCACTAAGGGCTCCATTTTCGTCACCGCTAAACCCCTTATCCCTAAACTTCTTTGCCTTTTTTTTTACTATTTTGCTAAACATTTTTGAATTGTTAAAATGGCCAGTCTACAAGATCACAACGTGTCAATGTAGACAGTTGGAACTATTCAAAAATGTTTTGCAAAATAGTAAAAAAGGCAAAGAAGTTTAGGGATAAGGGGTTTAGCGGTGACGAAAATGGAGCCCTAAGGATATGTGTGCACCAGACTTTGGAAGACTGAGCACCTTAGAATATGCCTAGTCCTAAATCATAACCTTAGCCCAAAACTAATTTCAGTAAAACTAGCCTTAATCCTAACCTTTACTGTGCCTAAACCTAACCTTAATATACGGTAACCCTAAATCTAACCTCAGTACAACTATGCCTAAACGGTCCTAACAATAAAATCACTCTTGCCCACTTCAGCCTTTTCCTATAATGAAACCTTGAGAAGCACTTCTACAAAATGACCGCTAGATGACGCTGTTGCAGAGTGATATGTTTATTCTTCAGAAAATGTATTTCTTGCTGTGTCATGGAAGATATAAAACTAATACTATACAGTACTACCGTCTACCGCACACGCACACATTGATCTCAAAGGCAATATTCGCGATATTTTATTAGCACGAATATACCTAAGTGATTCAACAGGAACTTGCAGCCAGGATTGTGGCATCTTCTTGTGGGACGTTTGATTTAGCAAACCGTGTCAGCGGCAGCGCGTCAATGTGGTCCAGTGTTGTTGGTTGATGGTTATACTACGGTAGCCAGGCTGAGGTCAAGGAAGGTAAACCGATTTTTGGACTCGCCACTATGAATGAACACATTACACAATATTCGCAACCGGTCAAGTGCATGGTCAAGTGTGCACTATAGGGCACTAGAGTTGTAGGGGACCATAGACAGGGACCCACTTCTTTGTATTCCCAGGAAGAGTGGACACCTTGGTGTTAAATTGGTATTTTTTTCCCAACATGCTACAACAATATATAATATATTAGGTAAAGTATATACAAAATACATGATTATAACATGCTTAAACATTTGACAATTAAGGTCTAAACAACTGTATATCCAGTCATTTTGGGGCATAAATAGCCCTGGTCCAATGCTTACAGCGAGTGTTCGCTGTAAGCATAGGACCAGGGCTAGGGCATAAACAACAAGGTGAAAAAAAGTTAAGTCTGAGTGATAATGATGTGCATGTTCACATCATGTATACTTTACATAAATTAATACCGTTTTTATTATTTACCATTTTGGACAGAATAGCCGATTTACATCGATCGAGGTGCCCAAATGCCATCAGTCACCACCAGCCCCTCTCGCTCTACACGGAACAACATATGAACATAACGAGCGCGCCATTGTTGTTGTCAGTTCACTTCCCTCGCGCGGTTTGCTTGCTGCTGCAGCTACCATTAGGCTAGTTTTACAGCAAATAAGTAAACATACGTGGCTTTTTGTTGACTTTGACCAGGTACAAATCAGCGTATATTCACGTAATGTAAACCGTTTAGTCAGCTCGGGACATTCTTGACGATCGTTTAAAAATAATTGTGCGAGTATAGGACTGACGCTGTTTTGGTAGGCTAATAATTCAGCAAGCCTTGTTGACATCCATGACTTCCACGAATGTCAATGTTTGCGTGTTGGAGTTATCTTTGTGTGCATGTGTGTGACGTTGTGTTTACTACCTTGCGTATTCTTCTCGGTTAAGTCTTGATTCTCGATCTACCTAGTCTAGAAGCAGTCTATATTTTGGTGCAATGAAGTTGCAGTGTGATGTCGAGGTGGTGAATCGGATGCTTCCCACCTTTGGTATGAAGAATCGTGGGAAGGGGGCGAGGGCAGTTCTGTCCATTGGCAAACACATAGACAAGACCTCTCAACGCAACAGTATATTTCTGATGATCTGCACGGCGAAGGACAGGGCAGGGTCGAAGTACAAGGTGAGTGCAGGTGGTACTAAAGTCAATCACAGTGTTTCTCAAAGAGGGTTGAAGGGTTCCGTTCCAGGGACCCCCAGAGTTGATTCCGGGGGTTCCCAGGGTGTCCCTGGCAAAAAAATAATTCACTCTCCATCACCAACGACAGTTGTAGAATTCACCCATTACACACAGATCACAGAGATAACCATGCAAGGCACCAGCTGCTTAGCAGTTAGGGTTCAGTGTCTTGCTCAAGGACGCTTTGGCATAACACATGAAGGGGAGATCAAACCCGGGAACCATCTGATTCCCAAGTGGGTGCCGCCTGAGCCACTGGCTGGCTATCAAAACTGTGCTGCTAACCTAACAATTCACACAAGATGATGTTGGCAAGCTTAACGATAATGCACACTATATTTTCTAGCCAAAGTGTTTGTCTAGACTTGTTCAATGAGTGATTCACCCTTCTTAGGAATAGAGATGGTGAGCAAGTAGCAACTGTCTCTTACTTTTGTGTAAAGTGTAATCTTTCATTATTCCCCTCTAATGTTTACCATCTTTCCCTCCCAGCTCAAAGACAACATAGAGAAGTTCTTCTCATGGTTCGTGGATGAAGGCAAAGCCACTGTGAGATTAAAGGAGCCTGCTGTTGACATATGTTTGAGCAAGGTACAAGATCTCATCCAACATACAATTTATAATTTAGCTATATATATTGTTTTTAATTATCAGACACTTATCCAGAGCAACTTAGTGTGAGATCTCGGGTTGGGATCTGGAACCGGATCCAACATTGAGGAACCGGAATTGCTTCCATCACATTTGGAACCGTTTTTTATGACACTGTGAGAGCTGGTATGTGGACTTCATGCTATATTACAACACTGGTGGTTCTATCAAACTATTTAATTTCAAGGGGGGCCACCAAATAACTCTGACAGTTTGGTTCCATTTGTACATTCTCACAGTTCAAGACTAACAGTAGGTCTATTTGAAACCTCATTAAAATCCTAAAGGATCCCAACCCCAGTGAGATCAGAGTAAATTATAAGAAAAATAACCTTAGTCAACAAACGAAAGCTAGGGTAAATGCTCACATAAGTATAGCGCAAAGAAACTAGGATACCAGGAAAACATCAAATCTAGCATGTGTCTACACAACATGCTTTCTAAATAACATTCTTGGCATTTGTGGTCAAGTTCAAGCCAATCTACCGTAAATACATATGTGAACGAGTATTGTAACTAGCATCAAAAAAAGCTGATTGACTCCGCAGTTATGGTTGCACCCAGGGCAGCGCTCCATGGATTCGTCTATACATTAAGATTAAGATGCATTAAACGCCACACAACACTCTAAATATAGACCTCTGAAACAGTGCATTGTGGATATACAGCATGCAGACAAAGTGTCAATAGGAAAGGAGTGCGTGGTGGACATTGGACAAACTTTCATCTTCCAGTCTCCTTCAGGGAGTGAGCTCAAAGGAATATTGCCCTCATGGTGAACTAAGTGGTCCCCCTGGGGTCTATAACCTACTAGGCCCCCTCCTTCTTTTCCTCTACAACAAATCTCTTCACAGAAAATAGACAATCTTTAGACAACAAGTTTTTGTTAAATGTTAACCTATTTTTGTCCAATTTTATGCCAAGAATAGGGCTTCTGGAGTTCATTTAGTTAAAGTCACTGACATTTAGCTTTGTAAACCAAGAACCAAACAAGACTGAACGGAAAACCCAACATTCCACTGTGGCAAGTTATCAGATAAACAACCAGATAACATTACACACTGGATGTGAATGCACCTCCTACCTGCGGGCAGTCAAGCCTTTAATTTTCTTCCATTTTACTAGATTGTACTCTGTAACTGGTACCAACTATTTTTATGCTGATTGTACGGTACTGTTATGCTGTTCAGATTATGTGGGCAGGAGACTGCAGGGCCTTCTCATTGTTCCTATTGGTTGTGCATGTGTACTGTACCTCTCAGTTGTTTTGGAGGAATACTGACCTCTCACCTAGATCCATTCCAAACACAGCCCAACCCATGACATTGAGGGTAAAGCCAGAGTTATACTTAGTTGCAGACCGAAAGTAACTGATCTACAAGCTCAGAGTGCATCAGCGCTGATAATAATCAGCTGTATTGTTCTTATAATAATATATTCACATTATTCAGTACTTATAATCGTAGTCTGTTGCGTTGCACACCCATGTGCAACTGAATATTATTCTGGCTTAATACATCCAAACAGTCTTGACTGTCAATGAGTTGGTGACTAAACGGGCTGTGGACATACATGCAATTTCCCCTGGTTGTTCATATTATTCAGACGTAGAAACTGCGTCATAATCTTTTGAGACAAGCTATTCTATTGCACAAAGTTTTTGATGCTTGCATATCTTTTTGCAGTGTCATGCATCCAACCCCAACCCATCATAGAGCGAATATATTTGCTTTCTCTTTACAGACAAGACAGTAATGGCAGGACACTGTCTATGAATGAAGTGATCACATCACATATATATGTTTTCATTTTGTTTGATGTGCATAGGCTGACGCAAACAGCTTGAAGAACTTCCTTTCAGCTGCCCGTTTGGCAGACCGAGGAAGTGACACCAGCAGCCTCCCTCTCTCCACGCTTACCCCCGTTCGTGCCAGAGATGTCGAGAAACCCAAGAAGAAACTTACAATCGTTTCCAAGAAGGACTACCCACTCACGTCCAACTTCCCCTACTCCCTGGAACAACTCCAGGTGTCTTACTGCAAGCTGTCACGTGTGGACATGCGCATGCTGTCTCTTAAAGGTAGAGTGCAGTGCACGACCAGTGTGTAGTTGTACACGTGACAAAGCAGAAGATTTTTTCTCATAACTTCTGTGTATTTTGTAGGATGATTTGTCTTTACATCATGGTTTACTTTTGACATTTTGTTTGAGGGGTGCCCCTCCTATTCAATGGATGGAGAATTTACATTATATGTAGACGAGCAAATTGGCTATTTTTGTCCTACACAAAGTTAAAATTAAATTCCCATTGACAATGACTGGATGATGTATGATAAGAGCGCCCCTCACTTTTTTTAATGTTTTATTTTCCAGAGAATGGCTCGATAGGCATCTATAGTCTTAGCAATAATGCTGATGAATGGTTTAAACATTGTGCTATTGTGAGGACTGACCCTGTGCTTCACCTTACAGTTATTGCCAAATAGCTTCTCTGCTACTCTGTCACTATGGTTCTGTCATCAATGTCTTTGTATTCATGTCATTTAGCTTAATTAGCTATCACTACCTTTTGTTTTCCAGCTCTCCACAAGCTAGACCTAAGTAATAACCACATCAAGAAGCTGCCGGCCACTATCGGTGACCTTAGCTGCCTAGCGGAGCTGATCCTCCATAACAACCACTTGGATAGCTTCAGCGAGGCCCTTTGTTTGTCCACACTGCAGAAGACATTGCAGCACCTGGACCTCAGCCAGAACCGACTGCAAGGCCTTCCCGCTCAGTTCTGCCAACTCCGGGAACTTGTCAGACTGAAACTGGATGACAACAAGCTCGTGTGGCTGCCCTTTCGCATCGGCCGACTCTCCAAACTAAGATTCCTGTCTGCGGCGCACAACCAGCTGGCTTTGTTACCGAGTGACTTCCGCAGGCTGAGTCTTGAGAACTTGGACCTTTTTGGGAACCCGTTCACCCAGCCGAACCCTCTGGACCACACCATCCACCTCACCTTCCCTCTCCCACTGCGGGAGATGGCCTCCAGGGCTGTGGTCAACCTCAGGTCAGATTTGTTAAGTTGTATATTGACATGATGTATATTGATATTCATGGTCTGATTTCAGTGTATGCAGTGTATTCTTAGATCAAGAATGAAATGTGAAAGTCTGAGGAAGGGCTGCTGAAAATGGTGTGCAGACATTTTTATTCTTGATCTGTGACTTTATTTGAACCGGCACCCAGCCTAAGGTACTAAGGATGTGCGTGTCTTGTGCCTCCTCTTCTGCAATGTATTCTTAATCACACCACCATGTCAGAATTATCCTAACCTTCATTTCTCGGGTCTGTCCTACAGAATACCGTATGGACCTCACCTCATCCCAGCCCACTTGTGCCGGGACCTTGAAGTAGCTAAAACCTGCGACTGTGGCCAAGTCTGTGTCAACTTTTTCATCAAAACTGCAGTAAGCATGAACCTCCACCAAGTGTCCCACACAGTGGTTCTGGTGGACGACATGGGAGGAACTGACGCACCGGTTCTGCACCACTTCTGCTCCCTCTCATGCTACTCTGAATTCTTGGACAACTGCCTTCAGAGGGGAATGAGATGAGAAGAAACGAGTGGTGCTTTTTGCAAATTAACATTGGCCATTGGCATTGATCAGCGAACACAAACATGTTTGTCAAGCTGAACTGAGCTGTACATTCACACCCACAACTTGAGAAAGAGATGCAGGAAAAGACGTCATGCGATGCTTGTGCAAGAATGAGGAAGAGTTTGCAGTGTTACAAGAGCAGTAAATGCCAGTTTCTCAGGCAATACGATACCATTTGGCAAAGGACAGTATTGACTTGTTTTCAGCTTTGTTATATAAAGCACTTCAAGCTGCCTGTTTCATTGTAGGATTTAATATTTAATAGGGTTCTCACGTGTCAAAGATGGTGGTAAGAGGAAATGCCAGTAGTTTCTGTATGTACTGTCAAGTCAACAAATATAACACGGCAATAGAAGGCATTTATTTTGCACTGAGGCGCAACTGCCTTTACTGTGCTCACAAAATTGGTAGCCTTGAACCAGAACTTCCAACATATAAGGAAAGTACTGTAAGTTAGAGATGAATTTTATATTTTGTTTTCCTGAACACAGCACTTCAGGTTTATAGGATTTGCCTTAAGGGAGCTGGTTTTATGGTCGATGGTCCATATTTCTAAACATTTGAAAGATTAAATAAAGTTTTAATATTATTTGTCCTGTCATGTGTCATAATGTATGCTTTAAGATTGATGTGTTGATGGTCATTTTACATTTAAGTTCCTTTTTCAAATGAACAAAAAGATACATTTCTCAATTTTTATTCAGAATTTCAGATCACAATTTGATGCATGGATTTAACCTGATATTTTCCAGTACCACATATATACTGTATACATTGTATATTGTGCTAACAAATGATGTAGCATAAAATCAATATCCTCAAAGTTGGAAACAAATTATACTGTATATAACAAGTATAATTAATTGTGTTATAATGAGCATTATTGGTTATTAACGGCTGGCAGCATTTTAATAAATGCAAAGACATGAATAACATTGCAGACTATTTAAAAACATACGTCAGTCTAGTTCATACAACAAGGAATTTTGGAAGGAGAGCCGAGCAGATGTAGAATGATCACTAATGAGCGTCTCACCTCCGTCCTCATTGGTTTCTCTCAGCAAGACTGGTGGGGGCTTCCTGTTGCAGTCCAGGGATGGGGGGGAGGTCTGCTCTCGTGGCAGGTCACCTTCATCAATATCCTCCTCCTCAACAGGCATCTCTCTGATCTCCGTTACCAGGGACATGCTGCCATCTTTAGTTTGGTTACTGTGGTCTGGGCCCTGTGCCATGGCAGACACTACGGCCATTTGGGCTGTTTCACTCGATATCTCATTAGTAAACGATGCCCGTGTTTCCACCTATAATCAAATGAATAAACAGAAGGCACATTTAGGATTATATTCTGTATGCAATAATGGATGGAGCAAAGCTAAATTCACTGCCATGTGCATACCCCTTTGAGCAGTGGTGGGAAGTACATTTACTCAAGTACTGTACTTTACTGGAGTATTTCCAATGTTCTATACTTTTACTTTTACTCCCACTATATCTTAGTGACAAATACAGTATTGTACTTTTACTCCACTACAGTTATTTTAATACTTTAGTTACTAGTTACTTTAAGCAAGGTTGCAGAGTAATAATGTATTTCTACATTGCAGAATTGATACCTTTACTTAAGTAAAAAAAAAAACACTGACTTTGAGTCAAACCTAAATTGCTGTATGTATCACCCACCTTATTCAGACTTCCATTTGAAGCATCTTTCTCTGCTGTGACTGTCTCTTCATTGACCTCTGACATTTTCATGGAGTCATTTGGCTCTGAATAGTCTGACTCTGGACTTTCTCTTCTCTCATCTTCCATGCAACTGGACTGTTCAGCCATATCTTCTTCATTGCTCAGGTTTGAGATGGGCTGCTTTCCATTGACGTGGAGCCCACGGCAACTGGCACGGGAATTAGTCACTCGCTTCCCATCAACCGTTTCTGTGTTTCCCTCTACAGTAGACGGACCTATGTGATGGACAGTATCATCACCTGGTGAAACTGTACCGCAGGCATCGTCGTGTTGTGCTGCTTGGTCACATATCTCACCATCTCTCTCTTCTCTTTCTGCCATTTCCACTACTTGCTCCCCATTCCCATGGCCTTCATCTTTCTCACCTTCCTTCTCTTGCTCATTCCATTTGTCCTCTCTCTCGCAGTCACTGACAGTTTGAAAAAAATGTAAAGTCTCGTTGGAAGGCAAAACAGGCAGTGTGATGGTGAGCTGTCCTTTCTGTTTGTTGAACTTGGCTTCACCTTTATCTTCATCCACAGGATATGCCAAGGGAAGCTCCAGTCTATAGGCTGGTTTGTTGGACTTCAGCAGTAGAGTTTTATTATTTATCTCCAAGGTAGCATCCCTGGCTGATTTCAGTAAGGGCATGTCAATTGTGACAACTATTTCCCTGGGCCTGGGACTCCGGCCTGAGTCTCGGGAACATCTGAAGTCCTGCAGGTCAATGAACGATCTGTATTTTAATGTGTAGTTGGGTGCTGTTGCCTCCTTGGGTGTCTGTGGTTGGATGTGGAGAGCCTTGGGTTTTGTGTCATTTACTTTTGTCTCTGTTGACTCAGTCGTCGCTGTGTCAGGGTTTTTTTCAGGGTATGGAAAAGCAAGCGGGTCAGACTGTGCTGGGGGCTCCTTTTGTACAAAGCCAGGAATGGGTTTTCGAATCACACAAGGCTGAGGACTACCTTTGTACTTGATTTTCAACTCTCTCGTGTTCTTTTCATCAAGACTCACCGTGAAACTCTCTTGGATTCCCTGAATGGCTGTGTTGGCCACCATACTCATGAACCGTTTGTTCTTGCTAGCGAGGTGAATGCTGTCAGGGTGGAACACAACATCATAGATCATGAACTTGTTTCCCTTTGGATCTCTGTCTTGTCTTCCAGGGGTCAAACTGTGGGGTAGGGACCAATGCTGCCCCCTCCTGCCGTCCTCTGTCACTCCCCATTTGAATTCAGGTTTTCCAATTTTGTTGCTGCCACAGATGTTGATGAAGCACTTCTGATTGCCGTTCATACTCGTCCTGAGAACTCGAAATGGTTCTACGTGGATAAAATCAATGTCATTTCCTCTCTCCTGTTCTAACAGTTTGATTTCCTCTTCATATTTTTTCTTGTTATCGGGGTCTGATAACTCTCGGGCGTAATCAAGCAACATTCCTTTGAACTTCTCGTCTCTGAAAGCCTTCGTGAATCTGTCGATTTCGTCCACTGTCATATTAAGGTCCTTTAACTTTTCTCCGAACTCCATGGTGATGGTGGTGCAGAGGAAAACGTAGGCTACGTTGTAATTTCCCAACTGTAAACGAATAATAGCAAACAAATAAGAAGTGAGTTTACCACACAAACGGTTGCAAGCTGGCTTTAGTACATTATATACAATAAAATTAAAATCCCATTACGTTGATGTTTACTCAAAATTGGACAATACGTTTAAAAACGACGATCGTTCGCTGACCCTCTGTTTGCTGAAAAGTGATGTTGATATAACCATGGCAATTAACAACAACAGCGCCTTTGCGACGAGAAACATATATATCTGATGATCACTCGCTCGATCCAGACCTGGCTGGAGGCCTTGGAGCACGTTGACGTTGAATACATTACATCTAATTAGTTTCTTTGTACGAAAACACCCGTTAATGTGTGTAAAAATGAATGGGTTACCTTTGTTGAACAATTTTAGCTTCCCATCAGATGTCGCTGTTTACCACTAGAGGCATGGCACCCAGCCAGATGGAGTATGTCGGTCAGTAAGGCAAAGGGGAGGGAATCCACCAAGAGACCTTATTGGTCGCACCCCCCGACAGTTGATATTTCTCACACTCTCATTGGAAGGAGTGTAGTCGGTGTGTGTGTGTGTGTGTGTGTGTGTGTGTGTGTGTGTGTGTGTGTGTGTGTGTGTGTGTGTGTGTGTGTGTGTGTGTGTGTGCGCGCGCGCGCGCGAGAATGTTGCAGTTTCTGTTGATCACTCAGTTGTGAAAGTCAATCAATACCTCCGTTCCAAATTTTACGAGGTGGGGCGAGGTTGTATTTTATTTTATTTTATTTTATTTTATTTTATTTTATTTTATTTTATTTTATTTTATTTTATTTTATTTTATTTTATTTTATTTTATTTTATTTTATTTTATTTTATTTTGCAAAACATCAAGTTACATTATGTAAAGCTTAGTGCAAAAAAAGAAACACAGACTAGGTCGAAATAAAA
Organism: Protomyctophum bolini; assembly: GCF_963924005.1. Classification (NCBI taxonomy): domain Eukaryota; kingdom Metazoa; phylum Chordata; class Actinopteri; order Myctophiformes; family Myctophidae; genus Protomyctophum; species Protomyctophum bolini. Next base: position 8,216,079 of record NC_137876.1, on the reverse strand, counting down.
TTCACAAACGATTGCCTGGCATGCATGCCTGGTGGGTGGTGGCTGCCTTGTGATTTCTTTGTAGCAGCATACACAGAGTCAAAATCTGTCCTTGGTTAACCTCTTCTATTCGGCTCCATTATAATTACGTAACATAGAACATTCTGGTTCGAAGACTTTATTATGGGTTTGTGAGCACCAGCATGCTCACAAGGAGATGAGGGGAAAAGTGTTCCTCATTTTACAAACCAGTTTTAGGGTAATGAGTCATGACTAAGGAGGGTGCATGGCATGCACTGTCTAAAAACAGCCTAAATGAGTTTTGAATATGGACGAGTGTCAAATAGTTGATTAATGAAGAAAGCCACTATTTGAGACAATATTTATCCTCCATCTTACAGTGAAATCAAAACATTATTTGTAGAGTAGAATATATATTTTATTGGTTTTGTGCCATAATATGCCACTCTGGACTCCGTATAATACATTTTTTCCCCCATTTGTTTGGATTTGGAATTAGACCAGTTGGACTGTGTTAAACAAACATAATCTTGACGAGAGTTTATACAGAAAAAGGCCCCTTTGTCTGTCCTGGCTCCTTCTGAAATAGTTTGGCTGAGGGTGAACATCCCCTAGTGGTTTCAACTGAAGAGCTTTCATTACAGGCAAAAATTCATTTACCCAACAGGAAGCTGCCCAGAGGCCAGTCAGCACATTCAGCAGGACGTTTCAGCTGACCATAAGAGGGAGGGATGGAGGGTTACACAACATGACGCGCACACAGGATGTGGTATGGTCCCACTCAACTCCCAATTCAGCACGATGATGACGATGAAGCAAGTAGCGCTGACTGGACCTGCGTCCCGTATTTTCAATGATGTATTAGCCTTCCTGGATTCGATGATTTTACTGGAGTGGTCAAGTCACAAACCAAGAATGGACAAAAACATGTGTTGTGTGTGTTCTTATTGTCATTTATTACAAATATGTATTAAATAGGAAAAGTTAGACAGTAGTGTATAATCATAATAATGCTGATTTATAGCCACTTTTACATTATGTTGCATGTTTTCCCCAGTTTTGACAGATAAATGCATTATGCATTTCATAGCACAACACGCAATAATACATTCACAGACATACATACTGTACACTAATTCCAATATCAGTACAAAAAAGGAGGGTTGAGGGCATGGGGGAGTTTGGAGACAGAGGTTGAAATGTGTAAGACAGACTTCATACAAAGGCTTTGGCAAAAGAGTGCATACATTTTATCCATTATATGAAAGTAAACAGAAAAACATCTTGAGAGAAAAAAAAGATGCGTGTACAAAATAAGCAGTAGAGGAAAAAATGAGTCCAGTGCATATTTCTTTTTCCATGAGTAAAACAGCAGCAGCCATGTGTGCTTAGCTGCTAGCAAGTAAGTCCCTGTGGTAACTTGGGCATAGGTAGGTTGTTTAAGGAGGAGAGTTCATTGTTTAGTGGGAAGCAGCAGGTACCAGCATTCCAAGTGTGGCAAGGGCAGGTTTCAAAGAGGTCGCCTTTCCTGTGGTGATTTTGTTGAGGCCGCGAACCTCAGCCTGCCAGGAAGGAATCTTCTTTGTGGTCATGTGACGGCGGGCATGTTTGGTCAGGTGGTCACTGCGCATAAATCGCCTGTCACAGACTGGACACACAAACTTCTTTTCGCCCGTGTGCGTTCGCCTATGCCGTGACAGCTCATCGGAACGGGCAAACCTCTTGTCACAGCCGTCCCAGCTACAGCTGAAAGGCTTCTCACCTAATGAAGCATGAGAGAAAAGCGGGGGAAAGGGAGTCAGCAAGTGAGTCATTGCAGAGTCACAAAGAAACAATAAAAGTTGTTGTGCCTCTCCAGAGACATGAGTTCATTCTCATCCTACAAGACATCAGCATTACTCATAATATGATCATCAAGACCAGTCACTTTTGGGCACAGAAGCCCTGTGATACGCTGTCAAGACTCACCTGTGTGTGTTCGAAGGTGGGCCTTGAGGTGGGAACTTTTGAAGTACGTCTTCCTGCAGCCCGGGAAGTTGCACACATAGTTCCTCCTGCGGGAGAAGTCCATCTTGGCGACAACTGTGGCACCGCAGGGCCCTGCTGGCACATAGACCGGGGCTGGGGCCAGAGGTAGCAGTTTGGTATTGCCCAGGGTCATGACAGTCTGTGGGCAATGTGAGGCCTGAGAGACAGAGGACTGAGGGAGAACCAGCATCACTGTGCCCTGCGGTACTGCTGAGCCCATAATGAGTGACTGCTGGACGGGGATGCCACTGGCAGAGCGAGGCTGGGGTAGAATGGCTGTAGTGGTGGTGGTGGTTCTCAACCCAGCACAGGAGGTCTGAACCGCTGAGGGGATGAAGGCTGAGATTATGCCTGAATGGCTGCTAACAGGGAACATCTGGCAGATGATTTGCGAGCTGGTTACTGGAGGTGCTGAGAGGGTTGTGTGAATGGGAGTGGGTGGGCCGTTTAGTAGCTGGGTGTTGATGGGAGTGGGGTCAGTACGGTCCTTACAGGGCTGCGAGGGATTGGCCTGTGGCTCTGTCTGTATGACTTGTACTGCAGGTGTGAAAGGGGCGGGAGGAGTGGGCCGTGTGGTAATTTGCTCCATCTTTACCATACGTTGCTGCTGCTGCTGCTGCTGTTGCTGGCAGATCGGCTCGGCCGTTACTGTGTCTCTGTGTTTCTCTGGAGTGGGGGCCACTGGAATGCGGTGCTGGTAGGGGATGCTGTCTGCAGTGTGGCGAATGACACTGGTTGCCATCGACCTGCAGGGCTGTGATGGAATGGGGAGGGGAGGGGTCCTCTCAGCGATGGGGGACAGGGCATGTCGCTGAACCCCAGACCCACAGCGATGTGAGGATGCAGCCAAACTGGAGCTCGGTCTGCCTGTTGGGGAGGTGCTGGGCTGGTGGGCACACTGGGCAGAACTGGAAGTCTCAGTGAAGGTGGGGCTGTGGGGGGGAGTCATACACTGGATAAAAGAAAGAGACAGGTGAAGAAGCCTCGTGAGAAAGATTCATATAGGAAGATCACTGATGTATAACACGTTGGCTGTACTGCTGCTACATTAACATTCTTTCTTTGGCTTTCACAGTAGTGTTGTTTATAGAGATAAGAAACCCAGTATACTGTATACACAGAAACCTAATGGCCACTCTCTGAGTTATAAACTGTGATATTTATAACCCCCAAAGCTGAGAGGAGTTCTGGGTGAAGTCCAAACTACCTTTACTGTAACTTGTCGGTTAACAAGCTACATTACCTCCCACCTGTCCGTCCAGGTCACCGTTCATAAAACGGCAAACCCAATGCTTTCAGTAAACACATAGCAAATAGATAAGAGAAAGCTTATTTTGGAAAGCTTGGATCCCAAGTATATTATTTACTAATTAGCCCAGTAGGCTACTTGTGTAGCCCCCCCATTTCAATGCCCCAGCTTTTATCTATCTATCCGATCCATCCATCCATAGGTCTATCTATCTTATTATGGTAGGTTCATAACTCCATCAGTCCTGAAACATGAAGCACAGCTCTATTGGTCCAGATTGTATATCTCTTACCAGAGAGGAGAGGGAGACAAAGTCTTTTTGGGGTTCTGGAAGTTCTGTGGGTAGCGGGGAGTCACAAGAGTCTGAAGCTGGGGTGAGGGGTCTGGGCTTGCAGGGGTTCGGTCTGTGTCCACTGAGGAATGGCTCCTGACCCCAGGAACTCATACACACCAGGGCTTCAGCTGCCTCTAGGTCTGTGTACTCCAGACTGGAGGAACTGTTGCTGGCCCCACTGGAGATGAACTGCTCACTGTCATGTCTTCTTCTCTTCAAGTAGGACCCACATAGGGCCATAGGTTCTGCCTGAAGGGCAATCAAACAACGGTTAACATATTACAAATACAAATGCGGTATGTGGTGTTACTGTACATTGTTGGGTTGTTATGGTTAGTTCAAACATCTGTGCATTATGTTGTAGTAGGTATAGGCTTGACATCTCACAATGCCAGACAAGCATTCTGTTTTATTAAAAACAACAAACAGGAAATATTGAATTTTTGCCACTAATTCACCTCAGTCACCACTTCATTGTTTTGACTTTATTTCGGGCAAAGCCGCACAGCCTTGCCACAGTTGCCAGTAAGGGACTTAAGGGGGGGGGGGTGAAACTACACCCCACCCCAGCTTGCCTTGGGCAAGACGCCTCCCATTGCCAAATATAGACCACTGTGACGTGCTCCCAAGATGAGCCATGTGAAATCCCAATAAAGGAGGGTTTTCATCAGGACAGGAAGTAAGTAACTTTTGTTTTAAATGCTAGTAAAAATAAAATAAAATGTTTAACTATGCATGCATCCATTCCAACCTCAATAAACGAAAAAATGTTTCTTGTCCTTAATTTGTAGCCCATGCCGCATACATTCAAATTAAAATGTTGATTATATTTATATTATGCTACATTTCACCAGTGATGATGACAAAGAAAACTGGCTAGTAGAATGCAATACGTTTGCCCTTCTTTAATCACAGAAATGTCACGTTACACTCAAATCAAGGGTGATGCTTTGGATTTCACACATATTGCATGGTAACGTTTCAATGGCAGGTTAACGTAACGTTACAATTACATCATAACAAGTCATATGCGCACTGAAATAACCACGCAACTCAATGCCACTGACTGGACTGACGCGAAAACAAAGACGCACAATTTAAATTAATCTTACCCCATACGAGTCTGTCATCTCTATGAATTTCCGCGAAGGCATTGAAGAAGTATCTCACTTTTCCCGTCAGAGCCACTATGGAACAAAAGGAGCAGGTCTTGCTACTATAGTAGTCCGCCTGCGGTCAGTGAGAAGAACCTGAATGGGTTGAAGTGGTTTTTCAGTCACTGACTGTGCGGGTCTGGGTCGGCTCTCTCTCAGCTGTGTGTAAAACATGGGGAGGAGGGAAAGGAAAACAAAACTCACAACACACACCGGCGGGTGGCAACATGCCACCAATGAAAAACAAATGTGTGTGAGCGTCCGGCCAATGGGAGAGGAGAGAACGCGTGAACAGTGCATGGTCGCTGGGCGGTTGGAGGAAGCGGGGTGCGTGGCTGTTGGTGGGCGTGCTGGGGGAGTCAGCAGTGTCAGAGTAAACCCGATGAACTGGGAGCCGGAGAACTAGGCGAAAGGTCGCCTCAGTGCCGAGAGAAGAGAGGGAACCGCCGCGGGTTTCGCTCGTGTTTTTTTGGCCATGCTGCGTCGTTACTTTTTTTCCCTTTTTTTTTTTGAGTGGTGCAACCTAAACTCCTATAGACAGCTGTGTGTCCGTCCGAGCACGAAAATAGCTTTTGGTTTGTTTTCACAACCAAGTGTCACTAACACACACACACACACACACACATAGACATATTAACAGTATATGATGATTTGCAGTACAGTACAGTAGAGGTAGAGGGACCCCCACACTCTGTCATTTCTCAACCACGCGGGGCGGCTCGCCGGGACCGGGCCGGCCCCATGGGAGCGTTCCTGGGGGTCTGGACGTTCCGGGGACCCCCGGGACCCCCACACGGTAACTGTCATTTCTCAACTGTTTCGGACGTGGGGCGGCTCACCAGAACCGGGCCGGCACCCTGTGGGTCTGGAACTTCCAGAGACCCCCACACGGAGTTGCACCGTGCACTCTCTTCACACAGGTGTGATTTCTTTTTTTTGGGGGGGGGGGGGGGGGTTTGCCGAGAAGCGGATCAACAACCGCTTATTATTGTTCTCGTTTTAACTCTTCACGGGACACGTTTAAAGCCAGGTTAGGTGAAACAAAAAAGCTGAGATCAGATGAATAGGGAATAGGCTACTTGTCACGCCTTGTCATTCAGGATGTGAAATAGCATGGGTCACCGTGGTGTGGAGAAATGCTCAAATAACAATTTACAATAATAAAAATAACACCCGTGTTTATTGTTTATAAGGATCCACATTAGCTTTTGCCTTGACAAAAGCTAGTCTTCCTGGGGTCCGACACAGACAAACATTTAACATTTAACAAAGGCAATACTTACAATTGTTTACAAACACTAACTCAAAATAAAACATAGTGAAGTGAGGGGCGCTAATAAATAAAGTCTAACTCATGTTGATTAGGTGATGTAATGGTTATGTAAAACAAACGGTGCCAACACAAACATTAAATTCTCTTTATTGTTAATGGCATTTAATGTTTGTGTTAATAGGGACAAGATGGTATTTTTTCTATGGTAGCAAGGCCGTTTGCTTTAGGTCTTGTATAGGCTATAGCCTAATGATGCAACCATCTTTCTAGGAATTCAAGGGTGGAGCCATCCTCACTTGTTTTTGTCCATATAGTCTATCTACAATAATCATCTTTTGATTGATTTATTATCACACAGTTTGCACAATGCATGCCGTTAAAGCCACAAACTAAAATGTTTTCAATTGACATAACATGCTATAACCGCAAGGCCAAATGGATTCCACTATAGTTCTCCCATTGTTGAAAATATGATTTAAAAAAAGACAGCAATGACAGAAATTAAATGGCCATTGTGACAGTTTATGTAGCCTAAATGTCAGTTTATTGTTTATAGTCATCATAGTCTATTAGACATAACAATGTTTACACTCAACTACTACAACTAGGCTAAGTCGGCTTAGGGTCCTACTTGAACTGCTAAGGCTTTCGGCTTTCACCGACTATCTGACTAGTCGACACTGTGGTAGTTCAGACAAGTTGGTCATTGGTCCGACAAATGACTACCCACCTCATCTCCTAACCTAACCATAACCGCAAGCACGGGAGCAGACGCTAGTCCGACATGCGAATGAATGTCGGACTAATGCCATGTCTGAAAAGCGTCCACCCCCCGTAGTAACCAACCTAGTCGACTACTTTATGTTAGTAGTCGACAACAATTCAAATTCAGTACGAGTGGTCGGACTCGTATATGCCCTTAAACTACAACTCACTGAGAAAATCCTTTTCTGTCTGTTCCAGCCATTCTACTCCTACATTTCCCATGGTGCATATCACAGGGGCAAGCATTCAAGGAATGTCACATCCACCAAGGATCACAGACATAGAAAGCGCCCCTTCCGGCTCTGGGGCGAATGCTCTCAAGTGAGGGCAAGCTTCTGTGTTGGTGCCAAGGAACGTAATGAAACGGTGTAACACATTGTCAAATGTTTGGCCTATAGTCTTAAGCCGTATTTTATCATTTTGTTGATGATGTGTCACACAACCGATCTACAAGCTCACATCGGGTTACATCATGACATGTTGTTAGCTTGTAGATGTGCTGTCTTTCAATATTTTAGATAACTACCTGTTATATCCGTTGTCATAGCAACCCTTTTAACTCTGTCTGTGTAAGTCTGTGGTAAACGTCTGTGGAGAATGTGTGGTGAATGTCTGAAGAGTGCAAACTGACTGTGAAAAGTGGACTGACTAAGTAATCAAATGGTAAGTTTAGGGAATAAGGCTGGGGTTGCCATGGCAATCAATTGCTTCAGGCAGAGGCTGGAAATCGCACAGGTGTGGGGACACTGGCAGAGCCTGACCAGAGCCTTTTGTATAGCGGTTCTGGACAACCGTGTACCTGACCTCCTGCACTCCTTGTGGTGGTGTGGAATGCGTGTGTCGAATTTGAAGTTGGTGGGGCGAACAGTTCTCAAGTTATGTGGATTACAGATGTACATACACACGTACGTACGTACTTAGGTACACAGAGACGTGGTGCATTTCAGCCCAGTACACAAATTCATTCATTCACTCATTCACAGAGATCATGTTATAAACTTGCCATGTTCTGTAGATACTTGCCTCGCTTCATGATGGCCAGGTGGTTACTGTGAGGCATATTTTTTGGCAACTCAATGGGCAGCTTGGCAACACATATTATATTGGAATAATGTATTCAATAACATTTCCAACATAGTGTAGTAATGTTCAGATATCAAATGATGTTGCACTACACTACAGGATTATCCAAATCCATTTATCATTGTTCCATGACCCCTAAATAAGAATCATCATTTAACTTGTTCTGTAAAATAACTGGTCACACCTGTCACTCTGGTTGCAATATAATGACAGACCTTATAGGGCATGGTGGCACAGTTTGTAGTGCTGTTGCCTCACAGCTAGAAGGTCCTGGGATCGATTCCCGCTGGGGACGCTGTGGGCACTGGGGGCGTGTTCCCTCCTCCGTGTCATCAGTGCCCATACCCGAGGCGGGGTTGGCAAAAGGACCCTTCTGTGTGGAGTTTGCATGTTCTCCCCGTGTCCCCTAGGGTAGGTACCCTCACAAAAAACATGCAGTAATCCTGGTCTCTAAACTACCTCCACCTGGCCAACCGGGGCGCCTGATGGAGGGGAATGGAACTGGTCGGAATAACGTGTTTCTTCCACGCGCTACGTCCGGCTCCCCCCTCCCCCCTGTCAGGTGAAAAGAAACAACTTGGACTCCTCATGCATAGAAGGAAGCATGAGGTCAGTCCGCTGCCCCCACCACATGACTTTTCATCCACACGCGCACAACGTTGTTAGCACATGTGCCAGAGACGGACAGAAAGATTGGGGAAGGAAGGGCAAGCATCCTGGTAGAAACATGAACTCTACTGAGTGCACCTTGCTAGTTTCATAACTGACCACAAGTGCATGTCAAAATGCAAATCAGTCCTCTTGACCTACATATGCTGTTAGTTGCATTTGAACAAAGGAAATAGCTGTATCAAAATTCCCTGCAAATATAATCAAACTCTTAAGGTGGTTGCACACTGGGCGTGTTTTTCGAAAAACGCAGCTAAAAATCCAAAAACGCGTCTAGTGTGCAGGGACCAAAAGATTAAGGTTTGTTGACTAGCCTACTTTCGACTTGGTGGCCCTATCTTTGACACTCCTACAAATGTATAAAAACACAGCAAATGTTCCTTTTTAATGTTCCAATCAGAGCTCTTATCATTGTTAAAAACTCTTTTCCTATGCCCACAATCCACGTATGTCTGTCTCATGCTATTTCATTGCTCTATTTCCTTGCAGACTGCCTGCAACAGTTGGGAGTTGTGGCAGGTGTGTCGGGCTGGCCCTGGCAGTATGACTCACAGACATAAGCATGACCTCAGAGAGGGTAAGGAGGGCTGGGAGCTTTATAGCAATGTCGTTTCAGTGCCAGCAGTTAGCGAGGAGTTAAGAGGAAAGAAGTGAGCATGCAGACATGCAGGCGAGGCCTCAGTACAGCAGGCTGTTTGTGATATAAGTGGGGCAGTCCGCGTCAACTCAGCCAGGGAATCTGGAGGAAAGGTTACGCTTGGTCCTATCTGGGTCTCCGCATACACACGTCCCCAGGTTGGCAACTCCCTTAAACGAAGGAACTCTTGGAGAGGAGTCCAAAAAAGGGGGAGTGGTCCCAGCAAGGTTAAATATACCACCTATGGCACCTAAGGACTATATTTCACTGACAGTCCTTCTTCTCTGATATGTGGACAATGTATAGAGTCATGTATATTCTACCCCAGAAATACCCTCTCAAAGTAAAGCTATGCGTGTGTCCTAAAATGTATAACTCTGTATATCTCTACTTCAGATTTACCTTTATTAGTCACAGCAAAACACAAATCGGCATATTCAGATAATGAGCAGCAGCAATACTACTCCAACTAATAATAATATTCATGTTATTTATTACACTTGAAATTGATAGTCTATCGGGAGATAATCAATTTCAAGTATAACAAGTGTAACAAAATTGAATATTGCAAAGTGAACCAAACATCTAAAATGATAAGCATGATCAGCCTTACTTTGTCTTTGTTGTGGACATGCAAACAGTAGCATTGAACACACACAGTAACTGTTAATTTAATTTCTTCAATGTATACACAGACAGCCTCAGTGGAGATGTTTCTGAGAAATCAATTGATATGCAGTATACGTAATGATTTTCTTGAGACTTAAAACTGGTTATTATTGACTATTCTGCAGTATGTAATGTCATACTGCATGTTTTGATTTGGTTAGGCTAACATACTGTAAATAATTGACATAAGATGTGAATTTCTGAATTTGAGAACTCATTTGAATCCCTGGTAAACACTGACATCAGCAACACACTCATTCTCATCATTACTGGAGGCGGACATCTGGGTGAAAGGACACCAGAGAAAAGTAATCTACAGAACAGGCTCCCTGGAATGCTCATACACAATGGAATCCTGAATGTTAATTTAACTCAGAGAGCATACAAATGGAACCAAATGAACCCAGCTGTGGGGGTCCATGTGGGGGTCCATTTGGTATACTCCCATAAGTTACAGACCCATACGTGTAGACTTAATTGTTTCCATTTGTACACTCTCAGAGTTAAATTAACCCTCTGACTTTTACAGTGGAGAATAGTTTACAGTTCATTCTTGTGCCTATTTCTCATACTTTTCTCTCATTTTGTTATTTTGTTCCTTCCCGCTTTCTTATTCATGTATTCACTTACTTACTAATGTAATGTACCTGCTATCTATACCACTTTCTCTTATTGCCCCATTAGTTTGAGATCAGTTTTGGCAAAGGCATTGTTTTTTATGAAAACATAGTGGGTGGGTCAGTCAGAACTCAGAAGTGATGCAAGCTCTGAGGTGAGACCATAATAATTACCTCAACACTGCAGTGTCTGCACCACCAGTTCCATATCTAGGTGAAAGGACACAGCATGAGACATTTGTACATGACATGGCCTCTGTTGTGACTGTAATGCCATGGACCTCCCACCTCACAGGACCTTGCACCAATCACCTAGTTTTCTGCCAAGGCATATACCTGCATGGGCACTAGTGATATTAGCTTGCTCCATGATGATGTATTTAATTGGCACATCCTATTCAATGTCACATTGCATTTTTGGGAAAACAGTATAAATGGTTAGAAAATAGCGTGGTGGTGTTTGTGACACCTTCAGTTTACGCCGAGCACTGAAAATATGAAATAATATATTTTTTCAGTTAACCCATTGCATGGCAATTGTTTTTAACATTTGGAATTTCAAATGTTTTTAATTGTCAAGCTTTCTGACATGATAATTGTCTCTGTCGGGTGGAAACCTAATATGTCCAAAACTGTTACTTTTCAGGATTCAAATTCCAAAATATCACAACTTCACAAGTATAGCAGATCGACAAGCTCACATTTCGAGCTTGTAGATCTACTACTTTTGAGACGCTGCGGTATGATCAAGTAGGGCATTAATTTACGACAAAACACAAAGTAAACATATTAAGAGGTTTCTGCCTGACAATATACCTAGTGTCTGCAGTCTGCACCACCGGTTTGGTATGTAGTGAAAGGAGGACAGCATGAGATATTTATAAACCAACGATATTGACATAATGCCCACTAGGGCCTCACACCAAACACTTGGTTCCCTGCCAAAGCATGCAGTGTACCTGGCATTGATATGAGATGTCATCCTCATCCTCCACGCATGCTGTAATAGTTGGTCTTTGATCTATTTGGCTCTCATTCAATGTCAGATTTTATTCAAATCTACAGTACAGAGATGTTTGCGAGACCGATCATCTTACCCACACTGAAATAGGAAATGTTTTTTCAATGAAAAGATATTGCAGGGCAATTATTTTGTATCCATTCCTGGAGCTATAATGCATCACTGAATACTAAGTCCTGCCCCTTCCTCCTACACATACTGTATAGGTATACATCCACCCTGATTCATCGACAAGCAACAATCACGATTGGTGGGCACTGGATTCTAAAGCCAATCTGTTACCATGACACTCTTGCTGTCTGTTGTCCTGGCAACGGTGGAGCATGAGGCAGGTTTGAAGGCTCCAAAGAGAAATTCCTTGGAGATGGTATGGGCATGTGTGGTTGTAGTGCCTTATTATGACGATTAGATGCTCAGACATCTGAGAGAATAAGAATCGCTGTCTGGAATCCTGGCTGTGAGACAAAACCATGCGTTTCATGCTCTTCTCAGACCTAGCTTCCTTACAATGCCCTCCACATTGGGCAGAAGATTAGGAACATTTCGTGGAAATGGCTGATAAGCTCATAATGGGTCGTAATGCGATGCATTGAGCTGCTAGCTTGTACCTTTGTTGTAGAGGGGAGAAAAGGAGGTGACTGAGTATAGACTCCTGGAGGACCCTATAGTCTACTATAGTCTACTATAGTCTAATATATCTAGGGTGGTTTTAAAGGTAAGAAGCAGAACCTGTTACTGCAAATGCACTTAAATTACAACAGCTTGTCTCCTTATGGAGGAGTATTTCAGTCCATATCATGGTTAGATTTCGCATGATTGGATGTTTTCTAAGCTGATGTCATGATGTCAGAGATATTATATGCTACAGCACATAGCCTAATTTCCTACAATACATGGCACCTGGAGGGAACTGGATTATCTCAACTAAAAAACACTACAGTGTTTGACCAGCAATACATTATTACATGGTAGACAGATATGTTTTAAACCAAGTTGATGAATCGTGTCAGATCCAAAGAGAACATATAGTCTATGTAAGACAAAGGAATCAGCCACAGGGTCTGATGCTAACCAGTAGTCAGTTGTCTTCGATCTATCTCAATGTAAACAACCTTTGTCCCAAATTCGAAAAATATTCCTAAATGGTAACGCAAACATTTTGAGTTTTTCTGAGACCAAGCTACAATTCTTTTTTTTATTCTTGTCTATTGGCTTGTGTATATTGACTATAGTAATTCATTGTTTGGATTGTTTATTGTAATTCCTTAAATTTTTGAGAAATTAATTCTTCATGAATGAATTTGTCAACTTATGTTATTATCTTTTAACCATGATACAATGTTTTAAAAAACTCATCTTTTCACCATGATCATGTAATATGAGAAGTGAATTTATGTGATGTGTGAGGAGTATTTGCTTTGAGGATGTTAACAGAAAAGGTCAGAGGGAGCTGAATTGTGTTTTTGTAGATCTGGAGATAGGGTGCCGAGAGAGGAACTGTGGTATTGTATGAGGAAGTCTGGTGTGACAGCGAAGTATGTTAGAGTGGTGCAGGACATGTATGGAAGTTGTAAGACAGTGGTGAGTGTGCTATGGGTGTGACAGAGGAGTTCATGGTGGAAGTGGGTCTGGAAGTGGGTATACTGCATCAGTCAATGGAATGTGCTTTGTTCATTAAACTGGGGATATTATTCAACATTTAACTTGCAACATTCATATTAGTGTCATCATAGGCGGATCTAGAAATGATGGGCCCCTGGGCCACCGTCATGCCAACGGCCCTGAGTGTCATCACAAATCACCAATTTAAGGGGCACAATTCTGAACTTAATGCATAGTTGGGATTTGGGGTTACCACGGAAGCCTCTTCCACCCCTTTGCTCATTTGTCAGTCAAATACATCCAAATGAATGAAAGTGACAGATTCGCTGTGGCCATTTCCAGATAAACATACAGACTTGGAAGACTTCCCTATCCTCTGACCTTCCTTAAACTCTTTCACTCTAAAAACAGCTATGGGTTTAAACGAGGACAACGTATTTACCCGACCAGAGCCTGGAACAAACATTTAACCAAGAGCGATGAGGGGAACTGAAAAGAGAGAAAGTGTGTGAGAGAGGCAGGGGGAGGGAGAGACCAGATGGCTTAGCACTCAAGGGCAACAGGGAGGCAGGCAGGTAATGTTGGCTATTGCCCAGCTGTTAAAATGTAACTAACTTCAGACACCTTACCTCCACACATAGAAGCCTACAAAGTTGATCATGGTTTAGACTTCTGTCAAGTGTGCAAATTGTACTAAATAGACCTTTTTTGGTACCTATACAGTAACCACAGGTCATTATCCTTTTACCTGTACCACAGTAAAGTAAAAGTACATTGAAATTGTACTTAAGTAAAGTACTTAACTGAATATATTTAGTTAATTACTTTCCACCACTGCAGTAATAACTGTCTAGTAATTAATATTCAATTAGAGGACATGTCTGTCATGTGTTAACTATATATTTGTGATTCTGTCTGTTTCAATCCATTTGTCTTACACAGACATGCAGGTTACTACAGTATAGGCATGATAAACTCATGTCAGTAGAGGACATCTGAGGACACAGCAGTTTGCTGCCAGGTTTCTCTTTCAGTATACACTACGACGTCTATGGGCTCGGCGGTCTTGTCACGCCTGCATCCTGTCAGCAGGGTTACGGGTGATGCCCAGACATCTGCTCCCGTGGAAAGGCACTGGGACTGGAGCCATGGCTGTGTGGTTCTTCTGTTGCACTGGGATGTAGAATCTCTCCCCCTCTCTCTCTCCATCATCTCCCTCGTCGTGCCTAATTTATACCATGTTGCACGCAGACAATAGCAGATCTACAAGCTCACGATGCGACCCATTGTTTATGTGAGCTTGTAGGTCTTTTTCACAGTCGTAGACTGTAAGACAAAGTATCAGGCTTCACAGAGCTCCATGCAGACCGACCTGCACCACAGGCACCGTGACATTATGGTTTTTGACACGCTATATATCATTGGTAAATGGCCTTTCATTTATAGTGTCTTTTTCCACTGACAGCGGAGGGTTTGAGGTCAGATGTAGAGTTGCTGGCTGGCTCCAGATGTAGGTGATGATCCAGTCTTCTCCATGTATGGTTATAATCCAGGGTTGGATGAGGTCAGTGTCGTGATCTTCATATATGGAGATGGCCATATATGGTGGCGTGACGTGTCACGAGGCATGACCATACTATATGGAGGCGTGGTGTCACGACTCGGCGTGATGTCACGAGGCGTGACCATAAATGGAGGTGTGATGTCGTCGCCTTGATGTCACGAGATGTCACGAGGTGTGATGAATCGGCAACCATAGGCGTGACCAATGGACGGACAGATTTTTCTAGTTTTCATAGTAAATGTGACCTTCGTGACGTTTAGTAACAGAAAAGTCTCCCTGCCTCTTCGGCTATTTAGTAGCGGCAACCCATAAAATTGGTGACCTACCTGCGTGCATTTTCTTTTTTAGCTGGAAAGATGAGGAGACCTGTGTTACTCTATAGCAATTATTTGATAACTAGTTTAACCTTTTAAGAAAACAGAACCTTTAATGTGTTCTCTATACCAGTGCAATAGTTATTCTGGTTCTTATAATATCTCATTCAAAGTAAGTACTGTATATGATACTACCCTCTGTGTACACTTCAACATGTGCAATAATTAGCATGTATTTATCGAACTACAATCTATCAAGTACAAATTGGCTTAACCCCCCCCCAACCCTGTCAGTCTGTCTGTCTGCCGCACTTACAACTCATCCATAGTTTTCTTAATTATTAGTCTGGGAGGGAAAGTGATTAAATGTGCTTATTTCATAATAACTGCCCAACATGGGTCTGGGGGTGAACAGCAGTGACATGGGTAAATACAGTATGGGTGCAGACCAGACCAACATACATGTAGCTGAGCTTTTGGGTAGGTTTTATTGGGCACTTTGTGCATCAAATGCTTTGTACAAACATGACGAACACATCATCATTTCCCTAGACAAACATTAGGATAACTTCATATAAAAAGGAACAAAAATATTATATTATTAAGAATAGAAATAGACATTTGGATATATGTTGTAAAAAATAACCCTCATCCATTTTCAATAAATATATACACATTAAGTACTGAGATATAAAACGAGGGATCATGTTGATCCTTTTCAACGTTATTTTCCAATGGACAATTGTTTCTTATTTTATCCATTGATGCATAATATAGATCTGGCCATAGAGAAGCAAATGGGTTCGTTTGAGTGTCTTATTGCACTTCCAGAACTGTTCACATGGACATGAGAGGCCAGACATTCACTGGCCTCTCTCATTCAGGACCACAAAAGGAAAAGGTAGATTTACTACTATAATTTAATACTTAAGTAGAGAGGCATGTACTTAAATTGATTCAGGGAGAAAATCCATTCATAAGCAGCCTACACTGATTCTCAGGCACAAACGTTACTACAAACACGCACAACTGTGCTACCTTAACGGTAGAGTTGAGGTTGACTTGACTAAATACTGCCAACATGTTTAGTATTAATACACTGAACAACACAGGGCTCACAACATCCTGCTTTTTCAGTAAAACAGGACTTTTGCTGTTTTTAATTACGTGTGCTAATACCCTCATTTAAAGACATCAGTGCTAAGGCTATACAAAGGAAAAGACAGGGTCTTGTCTTATAAGTATGGCTATGGTATATATCTCAATCAAATATATACACATTTCTTTTCTTGTACAAATTCAAAGACATAATAAAGATTGTGGCGTGCATAGAATGAGGTATAGCAGCACCACAATGTTTTGCACATTTATAACAAATAAAGGGCAAATGTTTGAGCCAATCACTCAAATTGCCCTGTCATACAAAATGAAGCTATCGTTACAATCACAATTGTCTGAACTTCCTGGTTCTTATGTACAAAAGTAACAAAGTTAATCAAAATGTATAACATATATCCCAAACCATTGGTGTTTTACAATAAGAGCTATGGCTTGGTGTAAGATTAAATTTATAAGACTCTCTCCGTTATGACCCTATAGGCACTGAGACAATCTGGCTATAGTATCAGAACCTATTATCACTTTCAAGGCTTAAGTCTAATTCATTATTCATGTCACAATGGTATTGGCGTGTTGCTCGCCACGAATAACCGATAAATGCAGTTATTTATGAGCAGCCGTTGTGCCACAATATATAAATTAAGGTTACTTAATATTACAGCTAGACGTGTAAACCATGTGTCTTCAATTGACGGCCTAATTTCTTCTGTTTTAAGTAATTGAGAACAGGGCAATATCATGTCCTCCGTTCAACGCACCAGTCAGATTTCAGTTAGCGTGAGTTTGTACATGCCCCCCTGCTCTTCCATAGAGATCTGGAAAGTGTCTTCATTGGAATAGTGTTTGATGATGTTGTCATCCATGTTCACTAGAATCCTGGCAGGCGAAACACAGCAGATATTACTTTAATGTTCAACCAATTATTATCTGATGTTATGGAGAACGTTGTGAACAAATGTCTGCGTGCGTGTTAGTGACATACCCTTTCTTGCATTTCTTGTAGACCTTTCCAACTTTTTCCAAAGGCAACTCATATTTCTCTGATATCTGGTTGAGAGAAAGCAATGAAATATGAGATGAAGGTGTCTGACTTGATATACATTTTGAAAAATTGATATATTTTTTAAATTGATTGATTAGTTTGATTAACTGTTGCACCCCTAATCCCCATCACTATGTCTTACGAGCCTCTGCCCTCCTCTCTTTTCATGCATTTCCCTCTACTCCCTTTGTCCCAAGCCCAGGTCAATACCATTCTGCAGCACTGCTGTCTATCCTCCTGTAACCTGCCAAACTTAACTCCTCTTTTACATTCTTTCCCTGTCTCCCCCATGTTTATCTCATCTCTGCAACACTACTTTTTTTTCTCCTTTTTTGAGAGGGGCGGGGTGCTGTGTCTGTCACAGCTCATTGTGGAGGTGGTTAGTGTGAGGGAAAATGAGGTCTCCTGCTGCATGCAGTATGCCGTCTTCAGTGGTGGAAAAAGTACTCACGTTTTTTTACTTAAGTAAAAGTATCAATACTGCAATGTAGAAACACTCTGTTACAAGTGAATGTCCAGAATTCAAAATGTATTTGTGTAAAAGTACAAAAGTATTGGCGTCAAAATATACTTAAGTACCAAAAGTAAAAGTGCTCATTATGCAGGACGTCCAATTTCAAGTTTTCAAATTTATAAAAACCTTTAGGAAAATAGCATTTTTAAATGGCCGAAATGTATATAGGGCTGTGAATTGGTTAATATACGTTTTGTAATAATAATAAAAATCTACAAAGTAACTATAGTAACTCAAGTTTTCAAATATATGTAGTAGAGTAAAAGTACAATGTTTGGATCCAGTGATGTAGTGGAGTGGAAGTAAATGTATTTTGAAATTGAAGTTAAAAAAAGAAAAAAACGTTCACCACTGGCCTTCTTTGTCTTGTGCGCGTCACAACGGACAGAGAGAGACAGTCAGTCAGGCACACAACAGGCAGGCGATTCAAATCATGACGCCCCCTTATGACCGCCCTCATGACAAAACAGAGCATAAAGATGACCGCCCTCATGACAAAACGGAGCATAAAGAGTCCTCCTATTGCCGCTCTTCTGCTGTCAATGCCGGCGCACTGGCTGAGTAGGAAGCTGAGAGAAACTTACCGCCTCCACCAGGCCTTTCAACGTGGGGTTCTTCAACATGAGCGCATCAAACACCTCCTCTGCCTCCTTACGCACGTATAACAGCACTGCAGGCGAGAGGGAGAAAGACGGGAGAGAGAGAGTCATTAGACGAAGCTCGCGTGGATCTGCACGCACACACATTGATATGAGCAAAGAGTACAACGAACTGCGCACACTAGCTAATCTGTAAGGCAAAGCAGGAAACTATATACCCAAATTAAAACGGCAGATGAATTCACTGGCATAGTGAAGTGTTTATAGCCGGGTCAGGCCAAGTTGTTGGACCGTTGCTTCCTTTATGTGGATTTTGGTCTTTGTGGCTTTACTGTGTCGTGTCCTCGTCTGCACTCACCCATACCACACACACACACACACACACACACACACACACACACACACACACTGAGCTCTCTATAGGGGACTGGGAGCTCGTCAACCTTTCACACAAGCACGCACGCATACGCACACGGACAAACACACACGCACAAGACCTTCACAGGGAAGTTGCAAGGTTATGTGTGAGTGAGAACCCTTTTATGTAGCCACCTACAGTAGATTTGAACACAGGTCTCCCGCATCGGAAACTAAACGTCTGCTACTCATCCAAAGGGGAATTAATGCCCGCCCCTGGCTGAGGGAGATACAATGCAGAGGATTGTGGGATCTCGAACATGTGACGAGAGACCCCAAAAGTTTAGATTCTCTCGACCTTATGCAAATGACAAGAGATGAACTTTCATCTCTTGTCTCCTGGGCGTTGAAATGTGGGTACAGTAAATGGCAGCTGAGGGTATTAGTTGGGTTTAGGTATGTTTCATTTAGGTATTGAGTGGCAGCATTAAGTTAACCGCACAGGAGTTATCCATGCTTGTAGGAAATAACTGTGAAAGATTATACTGTATATGTAAAGGCATTCTAAAACCTGATACTGAGGTGTTGACCTTAGCATGTTTATCAAATTGATTACCTGCAGATGTGTTCGAGGCATGTTATAGATTAATCACAGTCACTCTGGTACTATCTATAACTCAGGAATGCTGTCTTACATCTATAAATGCATCACGTCTCTGTGTGTGTACGTCTGTAATCCACGTAACTCCAGAACCGTTTGCCCCACCAACTTCAAATTTGACACAAGCGTTCCACACCACCACAGGGAGTGCAGTGCCCGGCCTTGAGTCGGCTGGGATACACCGTTCTCCAGAACTAGCACAAACGCTAATGCCCAGGCTCTGTACAGGGTCCCTGCCCACTGTGCCCAGGCTCTGGGCACACAGGCTCTAACCCCTAGATCTCCATATATGGAGCTGGCCTGTTCTGACATCACAATGATGCGGAATGCCGTTTACGCCTGTTCTTTGTGGTCGTGATACGTCACTGACTTTCCAACCCAGCTTTGTGGGTGTTCGACTACTGGCCATTCACTACAGGGCTTTCCTGGAACTGCAGTGAGATCCACAATAACGCGACACCCCGTTTCAACCTCGGCTTTTGCAGTTTCCCTTTCCATGATGTGACGGACTATTACAGAGCGCCCACTCAATCTGCCCGTCACGAAAAGAACACAGTCAGTGAGTGGCCAAAGTTTAAACGCTGTACGGGTTGGTTGGTTGGTGTGTGTGTGTGTGTGTGTCACTCAGATCGCACTGCCACATCGACGAGTGGTGTTAGATGTGAGCACGCCACAGGCGCGCAAGATTCTAGTATTTTAGTTATGCTGAGCCAAGCAAAGAAAAAGCATGTTCTATGTGTGTGAATGGGATATGGGGTAAAGTGCAAGCCAGGGACTTGTTTGTTCGTGTGCGCGCGCGTGTGTGTGTGTGTGTGTGTGTGTGTGTGTGTGTGTGTGTGTGTGTGTGTGTGCGTGTGTGTGAGACATGTGAGAGACGTGTGTGTGTGTGTGTGTGTGTGTGTGTGTGTGTGTGTGTGTGAGAGACATGTGTGTTGGGTCACTGGAGGCCTCTGGCACGTGTGTATTTTCAAAGAGCCTCAATAATCACATGGCCCAGAGGGCGGGTGCATGTCTTTCAGAGTCATAACAACAACAACCATCCACGGACACACGGACACACACCTACCTTTCTTTGGCTCCTCCACTCTAGCGATCTTGTTTGGGGGGGAACCAAATTCATCCTCATGGAATGGTAATCTCCCTCTCTCTCTGGCCGAGCTGCAATGAACACATGCAAAATCATTGCTTGATCACCCATAACAACTAGTTAACAGTAACACACACACACACACACACACACACACACACACACACACACACACAATTTCCAAGAACAGACATGTGAATCCAATGCCTTTAACTGTGGGGTGCCAAAGGTTGTTTTGCTCTCAAACAGTGTGTGAGACGAAAGCTTCCATGAACTAACCTGTCCTCCCCATCCTCTGCTGAGAAAGGCTGCTGGTAAGACCGAAGGAGAGATAAACGGAGAGAGACAGAGACATTAATGTTGGTCAAATGTAATACTCTCTTCAGAGAAATCCATGCTGAAAACAGAGCACAGATTGTGTTTATATCTGACACTGATTGTAGAGCCACAGAGTTCAGCATGGGTTGTTAGTCAGGTTCAGTCAGGTCATCTGCAGCACCAAAAATAAATGCTGCCCATCAAAAGTTGTGACCAATAGAGGAAATGGTAAACAGCAGTGGAGAGACATGCAGAGACAATCAGACAGACAAAACGTATAAATATTGAGAGAGAGAGAGAGAGAGAGAGAGAGAGAGAGAGAGAGAGGCCCCTGAATAGCAAAAAGACAAAGAGAGAGAGGGGGGGGGGGTGAATAGCAACTTACAGACCTACAGTATCAGACTTGGGCCAACAGGGGGCAATCAAGATTCACAAATGGTCTCATTCAAAACGCCATGAACCAAACCAAACAGTGTGCCATAAAAGAAAATTGGGCTTGTAGTAGGCACTACTAGGCCTACTGCATGTACAGTACACATTCATAATGTACAACAACATACCATCCTGGTATTGTGTCGATGTGTCCTTGAGCAAGACACTGAACCCTAACTATTCCTGATGAGCAGGTGCCTTGCATGATTGCCTCCGCTGTGTATGAATGTGTGTAAATGGGTGAATGTAACACACACGTTGTATTGTATTGCAGAGGTTTATAAGAAGACTCTGACCAGAATAAAACTGGTTCACTCTGCCAACTGGCAACCAGATGAGAAGGCGTTATCTGGTCACTGTGACCTGACTCCTGAGTTTGATGAGAGGGCCGCGCCTGGGCAATAGTTCAGAATTGAAGTTGAACTCTTTGAAGGAGCCAAAACGAACACAAAAACAACAGTGTTGGGCCCTGAGGAACAGGATCATCTTTACAGTGTCTGTAAATATCAGCCAGTAGAAACATGTAGACAGATCGACAGATGGTTGAATATAGACAGACATGCATTTTGTGAAGATGTAATGGAATATAATATAGACACTTCTATTTCAGAATTGTAATAGTTTCTTTGGTCAATTTTTTGTTTCAAGGAGACTATTCCAACTCGCTCATCCCACAACATCCCGTTCAACACGATGTACGCAAATGCAGCACATTCAACCACTGACCCTTTTCACAGACATGTCATAACAGGCTAAACACAGCTGCAGCTAATAAAACTAATAGTGAGAACTGTATGTTAGGTCTACTAGTTAGCAAGAATTTACTATTGTCAGTGCGTACTCTTTGGCATGACTCATTATTAATGTAATGTAACTAACAGCAGCTGTCTTTACCCTGCTATAAAACACCTCCAAATGCTGCTGGGAGCGCTGGTTTGCGTTTTAGTGACTGGCACTCACATGGCGCTGGAAGCTGGAGAAGTGGATGTCCGGAATGAAGAGGACAGGTTGTGTGTCGAAGTCACTCATCATCTTGAAGATGGTCACATCATTGCGCTTCTGGAGTAGAGGCAGTTTCACATCTGCAACTGGGAGAGCAAAGGTACAACGTGAAGGACTCTTTCTGTGTGTCTATGTTTCTTTTATTCATTTTTAAGGTGTCATTCCTACGAGGCGAGCCGCCTAGAAGAGGGTCTTTCTGTCTATGTGTCCGCAAAAATGCCAAATGATCGAGTGTCACTCACAGTTTCCCATCGCTCCAGCACTGAGGTCTGACACCTTCCCCTTCCTACGGGACTGTTTCCTCTCTTCATCTCTGATCTTCCTCTCGGCTCCCTTGTCGCAGAACACTTTGATCTGGCAGTAGGCGCGGTGGATGGGCTTGTTGCTGCGGTTGTTGTAGCTGTAGGTGTCGATCTGGAGGTTGAGCGGCAGACCCTTCACTCCCTTCTGTGAGGAGAAGTCCGTGCTCAGACAATTGACTGAGATGAAGATCTAGACACGGAGAGCAGAGGAGCAGAGAATAAAGGAGAATGGATTGGATTAGGCTGAAAAGGATGGGCAGGTGTGTGTGTGTGTCTGAACTTTTACTTATGAAATACAGAGTTGTTCGTCAAACAATGTCAATGACAATAATATCAATGATTATATCGTTCCTGAAATTTCACATCTGAACTGGATTTTCTTTTAATTCCAGATACTCTGTAAGCACTCCCCATTTGTATGTGGATTTAATAATGCTTTGGGGCAGCAGCTTCTTGGCAGATAGGTCTTTATCCCACATTGCATGTTCTGTGTTGCCCTCTATTGGTAGTCTGTGGTTATCACATGCAGGTTTTTATTATTCAAATCTAGACTATGGCTTACTCTGTCTAGGTAGAGTACGAGAGACATGATGCTAAACCCAGACGACCTTTGCTGTGTATTCACTCCGTTTCTCTCTCTCTCTCTCTCTCTCTCTCTCTCTGTCCATATTTCCTGTCAGCCTACTGTCCTATCAATAAAAGCAACCAAATAAATCTAAAGAAAATGAGCAGGAAGAATCATTTGTGGCATTTAAGGATAAATGGAAAGCATCCTCCATATTATAGAGAGGTAATCACTTTCTTTTTGTACGGTTATATTTTTAAGCGAACTTGAATGAAACATGATCTTGTATCATTGTGCTTTTCTACCCAAAGCCCCATTTGTGAGATTATCATAAATACAGTAAACAGCCCCAGAGCGAGTAAACATTTGGGAAGGGCTGGACTACGTAAACACACTTTGTGTTTCTGCGCCTCGCATCACCAGGGGGCACAGCAGTGGAGGCTGGAGAGAGAGCATCTAACGTTCATTTACCTACACACACAGACAGACACGCACACAATGTCTACATCTCAAATTCTAATGTACTTGTGGGGACATTAGCCCCTCACAAGTATAGTAATACAAGTACACTCACTCCCCTTCATGTATATCATCTTTCACATCGGCGGTTTAAACCTGGTGGGGCTTTGCGTACACAAAGGATAAATACACATGGAGAGACACACACAAGGATGAACATCCTATGGACACAGGCCTCGGGTCATGAGACAAGTCATTAGAATTAGACTCATATCCTGGTGTGTGTGTGCGTGTGCGTGCGCGCGTGCGTGTGTATGCGTGTCTGTGTGTTTGAGTTTAGTGTGAACACATGAGGGATAAACTCAGGTGCCATCTTGTCTATTCCTGTGTTTTTCGGCTTGTCTGTCTTCTGACAACCTAGCCTAATGTATGCTTTGAGGAGCAACTAACGCAGCACAGAAGCAGCCCGCCTGGTGAATTTGGCTTCTGGTTGACGTACTCTGCACGTGCACACAACTCAACCAACTGGTCAGAGGAGAACAGAAGAGGAGGAGCGGCGATGAAAAGGTGAAGAAAAGGAGGAGTGGAACGAGAAATTCCTCCTCCCCTCTGTCACCTTGTACTTGTCGGACGGGATTTCATAGTTAGCTGTCAAGGCTATAGACTATGGCCTCCTGCTGAGTTTCCTCATTCCAGCACCTATTGTTGCTCTCGTGTGGCGCGAAGAAAGACCTAAATGCGCGTCATGTCAGCATCACAATAGGGGTGACAGGTTGAACCAGTCAAGAATGCTGTATAGACAGCGGGCAAACACATCAAAGCACATGCACGCTCATACACACACACACACAAGCACATACGCTCGCACACACACGTCACCCGTTTCTTCGCAACCTGACTAAACAAAATACAATGGGGGATGGACGGCCCAACTTACAAGCCTAACTTCTGTCTCCATTTAAGCCTACTAGTGAGACATTAGTTTAAAATGGATGACACTCACTACGTCAGCTAGCTGTCACCTTTACTCTGATGAGCAGGAAAAACCAGAAACAGCATGTGACCGTTGCAAGGAGGAGCAGTCTATTTTTGTTAAAGTGTCCATTATGGGAAAGTTCAAGGCTTATTCTGAGACACACAGTTTGTCGTCATACTGTGTGGAGAAACTACAAAAAAAACTAGGATGATAGGGGACATTGTAAACGACATACTTTAAATGTTCTCACATGATCCCTGAAGCAAAGCGTGCGTCCGTGCGTGCGGATCGGCTATTTTGGCACAAAATATTGGGGGTCTGTGGCCAAATTCATATAAAGGTAAGGGTCCTTGACATAAAATAATTGGAGAACTTGTAACTAGAGGCCACTGGACTGATTCAGTTGCTGCTTTTGCCACCTCACCTTGGCCTCCTCATTGATGTCCCAGGTGAAAGAGATGGCATTGTAGGAGATCTCCTCGATGTTACTGATGGTGTTGAAACTTTCCTTGTAATCGGCTGTCAAATACAGGAGACAAGAGACAACTTAGTTTAACACAGACCATGGCAGTGAGCAACATAAGGTTTTTGGTTAGAATTGGGGATGAATCTCGCTGCCAATTGCTGGCAATGTTATAAAAGCAATCATATAATCTAGGCTAGGCCATGTGTAAAAAATATACATATTGCTACAGGAGTTTACGCCATCAAATGACAAACACCCATGGCTAAGATTGTAATGGCACTGAAGCTAAACAACAAACAAAGACAATATTGATTTTGTATTTAGTGTACAATTATAAAATATGACTTCTTTATCACTTTTCTTTTTTTATATAATCTTTTTTTTTCTGGGCTGTCACAGTGAGACAATACATCTTCCCCACAGTCAGTCACAACTGTCTTTTCAAACATCCAGACAGAGAGACACACAGAGAGACTCAACCCAGGCCACGGTAAATGAAGCTGCTGTATTGTCCTACCCAACAAGGGAGACAGCTTGTAAAGAGTGTTTAACGAGCACAAACATGGTAATTATAGCCTACACCTGTCATCCAATCAGGTGAAGACCTGACAGGGAGGCTGCAAGGTGATAATGCAGTGACATGATGAGCACCTACTGTGCATGCTGTACGCTAAAAGGCCTCATTCACTCGTACCAAACACCAATCAAGCAATGTTTGGTCGTTTCTTTTTGGGCCACCACAATGCTTTTCCAATGGGAGTCACATGGTTTGATCAAACATTTGTGTTTGATTGCTGATTGCTCTCACCTCAAACAAAAATGTTTGGTCAAACCATGTGACTCCCATTGAAAATGAATTGGGGCAGCAATCAAACAGCAATCAGACATCACACACGGACCGAACATTTGTTGTGTAGGTACAGTAACTCCGTGTTGACAGTTCATACTTAGTTAGTAGTACATATGGCAATATGGAATATACAATTGGATCTGGGTGTCTTTCAGCAACACTAACTAAAAGGTAGGAAGCAACTTTTCAATCTACTGTAGCTGTGTGGTGAAAATAAATGTTTTGCCTTAGTCTGCGAGTGGAGTTGCACTGCATATGAGCAGCATGTGAGAAGCATTTAGAAGAATCCTTACCGATGTCAAGACACCTCTGTTTGGCAGTGTGCTGTCTGGAGTGCCAGTACTTCCAGTGTTTCAGCTGATCGTCTCTGCACTTCTCCTCTCCAAACACTACCATCACCACACTCTGAGGATGGAACACACACATCAAAATATTGTAAAATACAGAACAATAGTAACTCTGGTGGAGACACAGATGATGGGACGCCCATCAGGAACTTAGGTTCAGATTCTATCTATCTACCATTTCAACTTTTGCTCAGGGTTTGACAATAAACAGAACTTGTATGTGTGAGTGTGTGTATGAGCTTTCAGCTCACGCAAACGAGCAGCCATCTTGCTGGTGCACTGTGGGAGATGTAGTTGTCTGAGGTCTGAGGTGTCATATAGAAGACTCTTGCTCCATCTCTGAGTTTCGACTCAACAGAGTGTGTGAGTGCATGCGTGCGTGTTTGTTTCTTCTCTTCTCTTACCCTGACTTTGGTGATGGGGTGATGCATGCCTTTGGCGTTGTCGATCTCCCTGAGGCTGATGGGATAGAACTGACCCTTGTTCAGGTAGGTCATCGTGCCGTCGCCCGTCTTCTGACGCAGAGACTTGGAAGCCTCCAGCGTGTACTCAAAATTATTCCTAAACCAGGAATATGAGAACATTAGCCACATGCAGTTCTGCTATTTTCCCTATTTCTGCTAAAAGTAGAGCTTAAGTGGTTAAGACAAAGCTTTAAAATCTCCTTTTTATAATGGAGACGCGAGCAGCATAACCCCAGGGCCAGATTCTCAAAAGCATGTTTGGATAAATTTGGCACCATAAACAAAAAACACATGTTTTTGGGGCGTGTTTTGTGTTTCATTGATGAGTTCAACAACAGACTGCTGCTACTACTAAACCATGACCCAAAATCAGCGTGGTGTCAGTGCTGGGGCCCGATAACATTGTGCGCGGCATTGTGTCTTTCACGCCACGGGGAGTCTGGTGTCTCCCCAGTGGCTCTGCTGAATGAATGAGGCCATTCTGTGGAGTGTTGTGTCGCGGCTCAATGGTGGTGTGGCGGAGGGAGTTGGCCAGCGGTAGAGCTTACCCCGGCACGGTGTCAAACGCACTGTAGTCCTCGGGCGCGATGGAGGCCATACGTAACTGGAGATCCCCAGGGAAGGAAAACACCTGTGCCCACACAAAGAGGGGGAGAGGGAGAGGGAGAGTGAGAGGGAGAGAGAGAGAGAGAGAGAGAGAGAGACGTATGATACAGAACCAAGACAAGGGAGACAAAACAGCGACACCCACAGTGGGAAATTCTCTCTGGTCTGTTTCTTTTTCACTTTTGTAAGAAAATATCCTCTCTGTACACTCTCATGTAAATTCAAAAATATTTATCACAGAAATATAATGTGCCATTTATTTATGTGTTGTCCCCTTGGAACCCCCCCCCCCCCCCCCCCCCCCCCCTCTCCTCCTGTTCTCCTCTTCAAAACCTCTCATCTCTCGTTCTGTGAATGGCTGAAACAAGCCACTTCCCATACGGTCCCTCCCTCTTTTGCCCCATTCGGGGGGTTTTGTTGGGTTACTCCTTCTAAAGTAATGCCCTCCAGGTTAAAGAAGAGAAAGAGGAGAGAGAAAGGGCTTTGGCTATTGTAGGAGAAAAGTACAGCACTTTATTGTGTTGGTGAGACAATGGCATAATAACACGCTGGCCGCTATTTTGGCATGTTCAAATAAAACCAGGGGAAGGCTGAGCCCACCGTTGGCTCCGTGGGATCGGGTGCACGCTCTATTGTCTGCGAGGAGAGATCTGAGCGAGAGGAAGAGGAGAGGAGAGGAGAGGGGAGGTCACAGGAGAATGGCAGTGGGGTTTAGAAAGACGAGGGGGTATTGGTATCCGTCTCCTGCAAACACACACACACACACAGAAACACGCACCTCCTGGGAACCGTCCTTGAAGCTCTCGGGGTAGGTGGAGTCGGGGGGCGTGCGGGACTGGGTGTTGGGGCTGAACTGGACCGAGGTGTGGGTGTGGGTGAGCTGCCGGTCGTACACCCCCACGTGGCCGCCCGCCTCCGCTGCGCAGTTGTTGGGCACCGTGACCGTGAAGCCGTGGGTGGGCACCTCCGTCTTCACTGTGGCGTAGTTGGGCACGGCGGCAATGGAAACTGTGACAGTTGTGTCTGAATTCATGAATTATTCAAACAATGATAGTCAATCGATCAATTGTTCTGTGTGTGAATGACAAGTCAAGAGGTTCTTGTCACGCTAGTCGTGTCATGTAATCACATCGACTGACCTGGTGAGGGGAAGGGGCCCCTCTTGTCCTGTGCCAGTTGGTTGGGGAGAAGGATGTTGAAGGGCCCCTTGAGCACCTGAATCCTGTTCTCCACATTAGCCATAGACGTCTCCTGGAGTGGGGTTATGGTGTGCCCCGATTGTATCTGGTGTCTGGAACATAGTGGAGGGAAGGACACATAGCTGCTTTAACAGCCAGCAGATGTCCCAGTGTGAACAAATTTAAAAACATAAAGATAGGCTGGACTGTACAATTTCGGTGAAGGCACGTTTCCCCTCTGCTGCGTGTTTTGTTTGTGTGTGTCAGTGTCTGTGTGTGTCTGTGTCTGTGCATGCGTGTGTGCTTGCTTGCGTGCGTGCGTTTTTAAAGGGGGTATTAGGTGAGGTCAGCTGTCTACCTTTTGTTGGGATCCACATCAGAGACCAATGTGTCTGTCTTGCTGTGGGATATTGTTCTCTTCTCCCTGGGCACCTGTATGGGAAGGTAAACACAGCCGTTCAGTAGCTGACCACAGCAAATCCAACAGCACAGCTCAATACGTGAACACTAGATCAGTTACCAGCAGCTGACACACACTCTGCCCCACAGGTGGTTGGAGGTCATGATGAATGAGGTTCATAGAGGTACATTATTAGCCTTAAAGTGTTCTGGTACCTGATAAGCCTTTAACATGGGACTTTATACCAGTGGTTTTGACCTTGGTGCTCAACATGTCTTCCAGCTCACACAGGGGAGAAGGTTATTTACGAGTTTACCAGTGATGCTCGTACATCTTCCTGCTGCTCCGATCCTTTTTGGTTGTAACCCATATCCTCTGACATTTATTTGTTTATTTCTTGTGAACAGATGTTTTGGTCGTTTCCATTTCCTCCCCAATTTAAGTCAATGTCAATTCGCCTGACTGGTAGTGCAGTCACTGTCACTGCCAAAGCGGCTGGCTCGGTTTAGGCCGGGAGAGAGAAATGCAGGGGGAGGTTTGCTCTATCTTACCCAGGTCCCCTCCCCATTGAACAGGCGAGCAACGATTAAGAGTTGCTGGTACAGCAAGGACATAATCCCCATGCCGGAAGTGAACCCGGGCCTCGGTGGCGATGGAGTGTTTTTAGCTCTACGCCAGTGCTACTCAAACCGCGGCCCATGGGCCACATGCGGCCCCTGCTTAATGTATCTGCGGCCCTTCGTGGTCATACCAATAATAATATAATTAGAATAGTTATTGTATTGTTTGTTCCAAGAGAAAGTGATATGGCCTAATGTCAGCCGACTCAGCTTAGTATTAACCACTTACTTATTTATTCATCTGATGATAATCTGTTAATTTACTCAAATTATGTTCTGTTCACATTTTGTGAATGAAGCCTCATTTTGTAACTTCATCATTAATCACAATGTTTTTGTTCATTGAGGTTTGTCCTTATAGATGGAAATGTGACTTTTTACTCTGTTACAAAATACATTTGTAAACGTTTCAATATATTACTGACATTTTTAGCCTGCGGCCCTTGGACTGTTGTCATTTTGCTGAGTCGCCCCTTGAGTAGCCCTACTCTACGCCCTCTACGTCCCCTAACTTACATTTATGTGGCTTTGGCGTGTGTGTGCCATGTGGTCTGCCTGGTTCCTGTCTTGTGCTGCTACCTTGTAGTAGTCATAGAGGAGACCCAGAGCTGCGGCGCTGTCCTCGTCCCCATTGATGCTCATCATGGCCTTGGTGGCGGCTGTCAGGGGGTTTTCCAGGAAGGACTTCCAGGCCTCGTCCTCTGTGGTGAAGCCTCTGCGCTGACCGCCATAGCCTGGCTCGTTCTGTAGAACCAGGACCGCACGCTTACTGGGAGGGGGAGGAGAGAACAATTATTGTTAGGAAACGCGGTGATGATAACTTCTATTGTCTCTTTTGTACTCGAAGTATATAAATATGTATATGGAAGTTATACCAAAAGTAAGTCAGCTTGAATTGCATTTACATATTTTATACCTATGTTAAAATTGGTTCGGTTGCTCTGTAAATATCATGTAACACATAGTTGTTGTTTACTATATATAGTATCAAAAAATATATATATACAATATATATATTATCATTTGATTAATAATCCTTTAATAACACAAAAGCAGAAAGCTTTGTTATGTTATGTTATGTTGTGTTATGTTTGACTGGCAGAAAAAGACTTGCTCGCTGCATAGGATATTAAGAAAAACCCCTTAGGCTTAGACAGAAACTAAGAAAATACCTTTTATTTTATTTTGAAATGGTCATAAAGTGCTCTGTGCTCATAGTGAGGCGTTAATAAAAAAATAGCAAACATTTCTGGGTCCTGAGACCTTGTCAGTGCTATATGAGTGGATTACAGACAAACAAGTTGCTCTTATAGACAGTGATGTTTACCAATGAAATTATGCTGAATAAACAAGTTACATTCATGTAACGAGTTATAAGCAGTGCGAAGGAGTGCTACTTAAGGCCTCGTCAATCAACTAGATATGGCTCCTCCTATCAGGAGCTTAGTATTTGTTTTGGATTAATATGCTTCTCCGGCTTCATGTAAATCAACAAAGACCTACAGTCAAGCTCTTGTTCAGAACTGACAAACAGGTTATAAGAGAGATCAACGACAGCTACATTCTTTATCTCTGAGACGACCTTTCCTTGATTGTGCAACAAATCTCAGCTTCTGAATGACTGGGGTGTCTTAAGAAAAGATGCTCTACTGGCTCAGCCAGTGAGACGGCTCTAGATTGATGATCTGTCATTGTCATTAGCAGCCTGACCGCAACCTGCAAATCTGTCACCGCGACATTCCACTGTTTAAACTGCACCACCACCGTTTTTGCAAGGGAACCTGTTTCCGAAAAGCAATTAATCATACAAATACAAATTAGTATTTAAGCTGTTGTAGAACAACATTGTCTGTGACCAACAACCTGGAGTCTGGACAGTGAATATAAACTGTTACCACCATCAAACTGATACAGGGTTAACCCAGGCTCTATGCATCATTCAAGCCCAGATTGTTATATGGAGCTTAAAGTGATTTTTGAACTTAAAGCTGTATATGAAATACTTTTGACTGACCGAGTCCTATGTGGTGGGAGTTCTGCTCTGGTTTTGGGGAATATTAAGTAGTTCTGGGTTGGCATTAAAACTGGGAAAGCATCTTCTATGTCACTTTAGATCAGCCCAAATGGAAGAGCCTTGAATATTGTCTTCTATGAATGTTTATGTTATGTGTAGACTGTAAATTTGGTTCTTGTCTTTATTTTGGGGTTTTACATCATGTTGCAAATTGAGCGGCTGTGTGATGCAAGAAACATTTCAGCCTTGATCTCACAGTATCATATCCTCATCATCATGCTTCCTACTTGGCTCTTGGCCTCTTCTTCCTCCTATTTCCCTACCTCCTTCTCCTCCTCTACCTCCTTCTCCTCATCGCTGGCTACGTTCTTCTTCGCCTCATCTTATTCTTCATATTCCTCCTCCTCATCATCATCATCATCATCATCATCATGCCACAGCACCACTATAAGTCACTCTTTGTGAGGACTGAGGGGAACTAGGAGCGGAGCTAGCTGGCTTTGAGTTCTATTCCAGGCCGATGTTGACCCATGTTTATCTATTGCAGTGGTTCTCCAAAGATTTAAGACCTGAGGCAGATTCTATAAATGCCTTCTAAATCAGGAGCTCTCCAACTTTTTTGCGCCAATGTCCCCAATTTATTTGGCCGAAAAATATTGTTTAACCACATCATGAACCCTAACGTCCCATCCTGGGCAAGCATTCGGCAAAAATAGCAGATCTACAAACTCACAGCGCATATAGATCGGCTAGTTTCTGCATATTTGCATTGGGATAAAAGGAGGGGTATAGCCTACATGTCATTAGCCCCCTGGAGGGCTCCATCAACAATATGCTTTAAGTGGTTAAAGTATATGCTGGAATAATTAAATAGTGAAGCTGTGCATATGATACAACATTGTTTAATTTGGATATAGGCCTATTTTGCTTTATTCAACCTTTATCATTTTTATTAAAACATATTTTTGGGACTCTTAATCCTCTTAATGGGAGTTTTAGTTTGTTTCTGAGTATATTGCAATTGCAAGTGGTAATTTATATTCTCTATACATGAATGTTTTACTTTATAAGTCCTTTTGCAGCTTCTCATGGCCACATGTAAACGAACTGGGTATCCACAACAAATACAGCTTTCCCTCTGAATGGTCAGAGCAAACTGATAATTAGTAATCCTATATCTAATTGTGCCATTCATAAAATGTCAATCTCAAGGCGTTAGGGATTTGCAATCCGATAGATCCGTTATTCAGTGGCAATAAAACTGCCAGGACATGCAATCCACTACTAAAAACAAAGGGGACAAGGTGTTTTCCAGGCGGAACTGTTATGGGGCGTTTGGGAAAAATCGGCAAAACAATAGCCTATAGTCTAAACTTCTATTTCCCAATTAAAAATAAAATACACCACGAAATATATAATCTAATATCCTATTCCATATGGTAGGCTACGCACTGCAGTGAACCATGGGCTATATTTGGAATAAGAATTTAGGCCTAAGATTCTTAACAAATGAATGTTTCTTGGACTTTCTGCCACAGTGCAGTGTGAAGGAATTAGGTAGCCCAGCCCATATAAATAGGCTATAGGAAAACACAGAGTATTCATTTTAGCTCATATAGTTTGCTTATACATTGTGTGTTTCTTATTACTGGTATTGTGATCGGGCCAACGCCTATAGGTGTACGATTTCATTACAGTAAAGTCTCCTTTCAAATGCCCTCAAAAACACATTTTATAGACTATAGCATCTCTCACAAAATGACTGTTATTATGTTTTATTCATTTATTTAAAAGGAAAACTTGGATACATTAGGCTACAGGCAATTTAATACAAATGGCAAACCCTTAAAATAAATAAATATCCTAAATAAAAATATTGCCAGACGCAATGACAAATTGGCCACAATTGTCCGTTAGTGCACATTAAGGTTATAGTGCCCGCATGCACTCTGCGCATATTCCTGAATAAACAAAATTAAGACTAACCACATAACTGTCAGCGAAATCAAACAATAAACCGCCCTTTATTACCACGGGACAGGGAAATGTTTACGCAATAACAATCCGCAGTGTTAATAGGCTATAGCCTATAGGCTAATATAGGCTATCGCTATCCATGTGTAGCCTAACTCGGAAAGTGTAAAAGAAAATGTAAAAAAGAAATGTTGACCCTTTATCCAACCAACCAACCAACCAACCAACCAACCAAATGGACCCTCGCGGTTCCATTTGGTTACATTCTGTAATCTGTAGTTCTGTACTGTACACTGCTAGAGAGTTAAATCAACACTCATGATCTCACTGTCTGCTGTGAAAGCCTACCTCTGCTCGCACGACAGGTGGATACACCTGTGCGTAAAGGTGCAAGCTTCAACATGACAGGTGAACTGAGCAGCTCTCCCACGGCTCCGTATCCCCTGCTGCCTTTAAGTCACAAGAAAACGGATCGCAGTCGCACTCTTTCTGATAAGCCTACAAAAAAGGATAAAAAATAATTTAAAAAGTAAAATAATTTAAAAAATAAAAGTCTAAAGAAGTAAGAAAGCAATTATTCCACTCCACAGCCTTTGGGGGAAAGCCTGTTTCAAATCCTCCAGAGCCAATATAGGCTACCAAAAAAACGAGGAAAAATCTGTAAAAAGAGTTTTTTAAAGGTTTTGAGTATCTTAATCAACACGTTGGTGGTGCTGACTGGTGCCAGGGGAGAGTGCGAAGAAACAACTTACTTGTCATGCTCCTGTGACATCTCGGTTGGTCGAACTGGACTTTCTAGTTGGTACTGAAAATCCGATCCGTCTTCTTTACCCTGAAAAACTCCGTCACACTAACGCGGGATGATGAGGGCCACACGGAGAGACGAGTCTGCTCCCAGGGAACGGGTTTTGTCGGCTTTTCTCGCTTTTTTGGGCTATACTGAGAAACTGAGGCCGGTTTTACCTGTGACAGGGTCTCGGATTGGATTACCGGTGCACGGGCGGGGCTTAAGCAGTCAATAACACCTGTTTGCGCTTGTGATTGGCTCAGCCTGTAAAGCTCTGTTTGGCATCTGGCTATACCTGAGGCAGAGGGACTGTACCCATGCTGTGATTTCATCACAAATTGTCCTTTTATTGATGATGAGTGGTTCTTCACCTATCACCTTTTTAATTTCAAGGACTCCCATAAATCTGAGAATGTAGGCCAAGAGGTCCATTTGGTTCCACTGGCTATTCTCAGAGTGACAGACCTGTAAGCGTCCTTTTGGAATGCTCAGGGAACCCTGAGCACTTTGACAACCACTGGATAAATTAACTATTAAATGCAGGCTAATGTTGATTAGCTGTAGGTTATATGAATGGTGCTCTAGGCCTAATAGATCAACACCTTTAAGTAGGCTATAATAGGCTGTAACAGTTGATTTGATTGTCAGTTTATTAATTAATACGTTATTTAATGTTTTGTTAAATAATAATAATGTTAGATTTCAACATGCAGTTACACATGCAGTGCATGCAATCCTATCCTTGTAACATGCAAAACATAAACTGCAAGCTGCATTGTTGCCTGCAGGCCTATTTCCATACAGTTTCACTGCAGGCAAGGGAAGGGACTGCTGCTACCATCATAACTACAATCATAACCGTTATTGGACGATGAGAAAGACAAGCAAGTCACATTCTCTTGAATAACAGCTCACTTATCAGCTGGCATCACCACTAATTGTTCTTGGCCTATATGGTTGAATATAATTGCTGTAAATATTAGTGAACTTTCATAGATACCTTAAGCCCCCTAGGGTTTAATATCTCTACAATTTTCTTACTACTAATTTCCTTTCATTCATTACGTTTAAATTGGTATAGTAAGCGTGGACAAATTAGTAAAATCCTCAACCTTATATCATTTGTAATTCGGGGAGTGTACTGATATTGAACCAAATGGACCCTTATCTGGTTCCATTTGTACACTCTCAGGCCTATATCTTGTGCCACCCCTTAACCCTTATCCCTAAACTTAATTTGCCCCTTTTTAAATTTTTACTATTTAAAACAAAATGTTTAAAATAGTTCAAATAGCCGATCTACAAGCTCACAATGTCTCGATGTAGATCGGCTAGTTGAACTATTTAAAAATGTTTTTCAAAATAGTAAAAAATGGCAAATACGTTTAGAGATAAGGGATAAGGGTGGCGCAAGATGGAGCCCTTCAGAGTTAAATGAACAGCACAGGGGATTTTACTATACAAGTGAGGACTTTTAGTGCACAACCAAATCGAGGCATTATTATTTTCATTAAAGTTATCATCATTTTGTCAAGAAAAAGTTACTATATCTTTGGAATTGTATATAGCCTATATACTTTTTTAAATAACTATTCTGCTGCATATTTCCAGGGATTAGTATAAATAGATTAAATCTGATGATTATACAGTAAAAAGAAACAGCATGTGAAAATAAACTGTCTGTGAGTGGCTTAGAAGATGCAAGCCATAAGTCCTGAGATAGTTAGTATAGAACAGTTAACCTCTATAGCTCTCTCTCTCTGCAAGCACTCACAAATACTCTCAACACACACACACACACACACACACACACACACACACACACACACACACACACACACACACACACACACACACACACACACACACACACACACACACACACACACACACACCTCCTGCTCCTGTATCCTGGTTTACTGTTTATTTATTCCAATGGAAGGACACCTGCCTCTTCAAGCAGCTTGTTTGTGTTTGCACTGAAGACATGGGATAAATGCTTTCAGGGAGGGATTCAAGGATGTGCGTGTGTGCGTGTGTGCGTGCGTTGTGAGAGAGGGCAGGGGGCTGTCTGTCTGGGGAATAGATACACAGTATATGCTGACTCAACAGAAGATGGAGAGGCCAAACAGGAAAACACACTCAGGAACAAAGCTTACAGTATATATATAGTTATATCCACTTGCATGGGTGAAGTCATTCTGGACCATGTGATGTTAACCGTTTGACTCACTTTTCAAAGAGATAAAAACCTAAGCGTACTCAAAATCGCTTCACATAAAGAAAAGGAAGGCTCTCGTTTATCAGTTGAAAAGATTGAGCAAGCTGTTGGTATTTTAATGAAATACACCCAGCCCAAACGCTACCCGGTGTTGGTGCTCTGTGCAGCAGCCTGAGGCAGAACGGGGTGATGTCACGATAGTTTGGAAGAGAGACACACAAAGAGCAATTTGGGAGCTTTACTATAAGACCAGTCAGAGATGCACGGATAATACCCGTTAACAATCTGTCTATCTAACAAAGACAATGGCAAAAGCCCAGGCAGTTTGGACAGTTATTATACTTTCACCATCATAATTTCCCTTAGCCCTCGTCTACTTTGACAGAATAACGGTAACTTCCAACAGTTAACAACTAAACCCCCTCCAGGATCTGTGATCGCTATCTGTTATGACTGTCAATTTGTTTTGTGGGATACATCTCTCTTGTCATATTGATGCCCCCCACCCCACACACACACACACACACACACACACACACACACACACACGTACATCCATATCATTTATTCTTCAACCAGACTTTATCCTGGAAGACAAGACAGTTGACCGTTCTACCTCACTCCAGGCACTCTCAGTTTAAAGATGGAAATGAGATGCAAATCACCACATTTACCCCTCTCTCTCTGACATGTAAGAGCCTGCCCGAGCAGTGAGCACATGTACGTTTATATATGTCTACGGGTGAGCAGGTAGACCCTGGGTTTGGGACAGGCCTGATGTCACAGCTCATGTAGAACTTGGCTGTTGTTAGGTAAACACAGCCGAAGTATTAGGGATGAGCCTATCTCAACAGAGAAACACTGTGTCATTCTGTTTGAAGATCCCTATCTGGCTGATGGTTGTCTCTGTGTGTAAGGACAGTCGGCCTACATCCTCACTGAAAGCCCTCTGTTTGGTGTAAACCGTTCATTAATCAGTGAAAGTGGGCTAACTATAATTTATGTACCTGCCTACACTCTTGTTGACTTTATGGGTTTGCCGCTCATCCCTCAAGTGTAACGGATGTCGGATGCTGTCTCATTTCCCACCATGACATTACACTTTGATCGTTATACTTCATAACCACTTAAACCCTCTGTTTTAGAGAAATGGATCTGAATTGCAACTGTAATGACTGCTTTTTTTCCTCTGTACAACGCCAATTTCCATTGCCAAAAATAGCATATCTACAGTACAAGCTTACAATGCCACTGCTAATGTTCCCCTCAGAATATGATTGTTAATTCTATCATTTGTAATCCAAATTTGTAAATGACTTTTATATGTGCGTGATGAAAGATAATTGGTGAGTGAAGCTGTGGTCATGATGTTTGGAGGTGTTTTGCTGAGACCTGGCTTGTTTAGATGTTATCACAGTCTTCTCCATGCTTACAGTACAAACAGTCACAGGCAGAGAGGGCAAGGCAGACCCCTATGCTATACTCTAACTTCTAAAACCTGCGTGCATGTACACACACACAAACACACACACACACACACACACACACACACACACACACACACACACACACACACACACACACACACACACACACACACACACACACACACACACACACACACACACACACGTGCACGTACAGCACAGTCACGGGTCAGAGGTTTTTCCAGGTGCTATGTAATGGGATTCTGGGATCCTTAATGAAGTGTTTGTGTGTGTTTTTCTTCACACAACACTGTATAGTGTAGAAGTTGTTGCCCTAACCTGTGCTCTAAAACGTTCCATTCAAACCGACTGACAGCACTGTTATCAGACCGACTATCAGCACTGTTATCAGCTAAAATAAAGGTTTATTCTGATGTCTACTGCGCAAAGATCTTTTGTCAAAAGGTGTTTTGACAAAACGTTGCTTCTCTACACGTGCGTGCGTGTGTGTGTGTGTGTGTGTGCGTGCGTGTGTGCGTGCACACAGACTTACTGTATAAGCTGCCACACCAGTTGTTTGTATGAGTCAGTCAATGTGCATGTTAGAGATCTGCTTTAGGATATAAGGAATATGGTTCATGTACCATGCATGTGTTGTGTACTCTTCACATACTGTATATCTATTATCTATTATATTTAACTTTTGTAACAAAACGAGACTCCCTTGCAACTATATTCAAGTCGTCTTTTAAGACCAGATTGATGTTTTTAAAAGTAAACAGGTTTGCAGTGGGGTGACAGTTGGAATGCAGGCAGACAGAACTCACTGCATTCCAGTTTCATCACAGGGTTTGCTACATTGAGGATGTACTGTATACCCACGGGAATTAAACAAACCTCATGATTACGATGCATGATACGACGCATCATGGCATATTGTGTTCCTTTATGCAGTGACACAGTATGGGCTTCTTTTTTTGATAGAGTACCAATCACATAATCACATAAATTGATTGCTAGTTTGGGTAATTATAAAGACTATGGATGCAGTCAGTGTGATGCAACACGTTCTTGGACAATCTTTCAACTTTTCAGGAAAATGGCTACCTTTTTTAATACACCAATGAATTGATATTTGTTGCGCCCAGAGGTTGTGCGTGTTTTGTCCATCAGCCACTCAAAATCCCCATACATGGGGAAAGCCCCTATATATTGTGCCCAGGTCTCATGACATCACTATGACATCATCAGGGTGATGTAGTAAATCAGCGATCATAGTAAATGCGACCTGACGTCGCAATTAAGCCCATATATGGAGACCCCTGTTGTCGTCAATTGTTGTCAAAACCTGTTCTGATATTCCATATGTTGATCCTTCCCCATCCATCCTTCCTCTCCATTTAAACTCTAGACGGGCATGCCCCAGTTATTTGTGCAGCTGGGCCCGGCAGCCGGCGAAAACTAGAGTTCTCAACAGGCCTGAAAATTAAGTCCTGGCCCTACCTGGGCCCTCATCAAACCCTGTACACTAAGTCCTGGCCCTACCTGGGCCCTCATCAAACCCTGTACACTAAGTCCTGGTCGTACCTGGGCCCTCATCAAACCCTGTACACTAAGTCCTGGCCGTACCTGGGCCCTCATCAAACCCTGTACACTAAGTCCTGGCCGTACCTGGGCCCTCATCAAACCCTGTACACTAAGTCCTGGCCGTACCTGGGCCCTCATCAAACCCTGTACACTAAGTCCTGGCCGTACCTGGGCCCTCATCAAACCCTGTACACTCAAGACACTGCCCCCGTTGCCACCCTTAGATCTCCATATAAGTAGCTGACCTGTTCTGACATTCCATATGTTGATCCGACCGCATCAAACCCGGTACACTCAAGACACGCTCATGGCCAGTGCACGCAACCTCGGACCAGGTCGCTTCTTACTGGTAATTTGTACTTTGGGATACTTTAATATATTTTTTTATGGTTGCACTTCTGAATACTTAAGCAACTTAATCAAGTAATCCAGTACTTTAACTCAAGTACAAACTTTCACTTGCAACTTTCAGTTGCAGTTGAATAATATTTGACCAGGAGTATCTATATACTTTGTCTCAAGTAGTCGGGGTTGAGTACTGTGTCCAACACTGGTGAGATGATGTGGTCTAATGTCTCATCCAGTGTCCTCATCACGTAGAAGAGGGTTCAAGGTTCAGTCAGGACAACTCAAGAATGGATGGAATATATATTTATTGAATATAAGATAAGCAATACATTTATTATGGTTTGGCGATGTATTGGATCTGCTTGCATAGGGACTCTGAATCCCCCATACCTATAAACAGTAGATCCAAAACGACAGGTGGTAGCTGGGGTGGAGGTGGGTGAGCAGCAGGTTTGTATACAGTGGCACGCTGATACGCAGCAGCAAGGAAGGAAGCAGGAGGAGAAATGCAAACCTCCGGTTAAAGTAGCCGGTATGAAGATGGAGTGACTGTGTGATTGGCTGAGTGAATCATGTGAATGAGAGTGTGATGCTGAGGCGGCCCAATTAACGGCCGGCAGCAACTGCACTGAGGTTCCCTGACTGTACTTGCTCTGCGCATGTCTACGACAGGCACAAATGCTCATTTGTCCAACTTGGCCTAATGTACAGTTGTCGTCTGTGTAATAAGTAGGGGATTCTCTGTCCAATTCACATTTAATCACCCCACTTACTTACATACTGTATCTCCAGTGTACAACTGTTAAATTGTTTGGCTATAATGCCCAAAATATGGACATCAGGACATGTGGATAAGGATCCCCCATCTTGGTGCCGTTGTCAGCCAGTTTTTCTATTAGCCCTACTGATAGTGTCCATTGTCTCTTAGCCTCGACATACATCAAATCTGGTAAGACATGTTTTAGTAAAACTAATGGAAGAAGCCAAGTATAGGAAACAGATAACCAAATAATCTCCTGTTGGCAATTTGATCTTGGTCAGGTTGACTCAAGTTCAGTGACTTACAGTTACAGACAGTACTTTCAGAAATCGAGACAACAAAGCAGCTATATTTAATAAGTCAAGAGAGTGAACAGAGCGGTTGGGGGGGGGGGTTACGAAACAGATAGAACCAGTATGGTGACTTGATTAAAGGAAGCTATTGTGGAAGGAAGCGTGAGAGTTTGCTAAACGTGCTCTCCCTGCTTGTCACCTGGCTGAACCTCCTCTTCTGCTCAACCCGGTCTTGCTTTTCTGGAAGTGGAGGAATTAACTCGCCCACACAAATTAGATATTTTTTATGTGACCTGGGAGAAATTGAACAGATTTGTGTTCAGATTTAACTTTACTGAACCTGTGCACAAAAATATAAAAAGAACAACATTCAACAGAAGAAGAATGTTACAATTTTTATGCATATAACATCCAGAGGTAACGTCCCTCCTACAGTTTATCAGTCTCCTCTGGAAATACAGCACTGTCTTGACCACATTGTCTGCATGCTGTGTCCAGAAGAGGTCCTCAGTGATATGAATACAGAGTAACTTGAAACTTGACACCTTCAATCGCAGCATCACCAATGTGGATGGAAGGAATATAGGCCTCATGTAGTTCAATATCATCCATTTAGTTTTGTTGACTTTGAGAGAGAATTGTCCTGGCACACCAACCGCTTAGTGCGTCCACCTCCTCTCTGTGTAGGCAGTCTAGTCCGACCTCCCGTTGGTCAGACCATTACAACACTATCCCAAACCAGAAACCTAACCTCACAGGAAGCCACGGGTGATTTT
This sequence comes from Protomyctophum bolini, assembly GCF_963924005.1. Lineage (NCBI taxonomy): Eukaryota > Metazoa > Chordata > Actinopteri > Myctophiformes > Myctophidae > Protomyctophum > Protomyctophum bolini. The sequence goes on along the minus strand of NC_137876.1, from coordinate 8,174,549 downwards.
GAACCCGCAGCACGGGTCTTAACCGGCCATGGTCACAGTTGGATGCTGAACATGTTAGTTACGACCCACTGCATGACGTGATAATGTGTAAGAATAACTATAATGAGCCCATTTATGAGCTTGTATAGATAGGCTATTCTTGGCAAGAGATTTGTATGAACTGACCTATTATAGAGCCTTGGTGGACTCCGGTCAGCTAAGTATAAGGTGCAAGACAGTGGTTAATCATCCCAGGTTCAATAGCGAGTCTAAACCCAGATACCATCCAGGTAACTTATAACTCTAAGATGAAGACAAGACAGGTGAATCCTTCGCTTTATACCACAAAGGCGCAAGTCAATAGAAATCAGTGTTCATTTCATTTTCAAAGTGTCAAACAAGAGAGAGAGAGAGAGAGAGAGAGAGGCAGTTGTAGTAGCCTGTATGTATGAGTGTGCACCGGAATCCCTATACTGCACTGATCCAGTCAGCAGGATCTCAGAGGGCAGGTACAAACCTGCAGTAGTTTCTGTTGTATTCAGGCCAAACTCGACTCGACTTGACGATTACTGGCTTTTTCACGTGGTGAAGAAACAAGATTTCTCCCAAAGCCATTTTGTCCTTTTGTCCGTCCCTCCTCTCCCCTCCTCTCCTCTCCTCTCCTCTCACTCCTCGAACCAGAATGTGTGGGTGTGTGCGGTGCCTCTGAAAACAATTTTTTTTAAAGAAAATGTGTAGCTTCCAACTTTACTCGCATGATCATTCACCTGACTTTGAGGGCAGATATGGTGCCACTTGTTTCGCCTATTTTTTTTATTAACTTTAAAGAAATTCGATCCTGAGGACGGGAAGGTTTCCACACTTCATTGTGGTGGTGTTGGAGTTCAATTCAATTCAAGACACTTTACAATAAAACAGACCCCATCTTCAAATAATATTGGTAATTCCAATATATTGAGGTCAATATATTGGAATTAAAGTATTTTTTAGATTTAGCATTTTTCACACATTTCTCTCCTCTCTGCATCTAGCCCCCTCTCACCTTCCTTGGACTCCCAAACGGACCTTTGGTTATTTTTGTGAACTACTGGTTTAAATAGGGGGTTGGGGGAAGCTGTCAAGTCAAGGCGTCAGATTCACCCCGGGCCCAACTGGGAAGAGAGAAAACAGAGAAGTTTCACTTGAACCGGTGCCAAACCACTGTGCCCAAGGGGGAATGTGACTAATGAGCTAATGATGTGTTGCTCCTCTGAACATTACCATTAGCTTCACAGTGTAGGCATGTATTACCTGACACCCCCCTGATGCCCATGCGGGTGAGACTGGCAATGCAATAAGACGTTTGGGAGAAAGGTCACATTGAAGTCACATCCTTGTTTTTTTTGCAGCAGTTATGTGGAAATGGGCTCCCTATGCAATGTTTTTGATTGGTCCATTGGCTCTATTGTTTTCTGTATCCTCCATAATAAGAGCAGTTGGACCTAACCATCAATTATTTGAGTTGTCAAAGGTTCCATTTACAGCACCCATGTTGCCTACATTGATTTTTTGCTATCGAATGTTTTTTATTTAGGACAAAATAGCACAATTAACACCATGAATGAATAAAGAAAACAAAACAAGTAATACATGTACAACAGCAAAAGAAAAGGAACACAAAAACAAACAACCTCTTTCGCTCTGTGTAATCTTGCCGTGGACATGTCCAGATAGAGACACACAGACACACACACACACACACACACACACACACACACACACACACACACACACACACACATGCTGGATTACCAGCCAAGGTGCCTGGACCGCTGAGGCACGGCCCAGGCCATTCCTTTCACCTTTTGAACTGAGGACCTTTTGAATCAGACATGGCAGAGGTGTTGGCACTTGGCAGTAATTTCCCAACAATTAGAAACACCTGTGACGGAGACAGAACAAGGAACAACAAGGAAAGGCAACACATATTAACAGAAGGAAGTGGCAGGGTGGAGGAACATGTCAAGTTCTTACATGGATAAATGTATTCCAGGTCAATTTGTTCCCCTGGATTTTGACCACATCTGCCTAAATACACACATCAGCAATCATAGCATTATTCCACCTGGTGTTATCCTTAATGTATTTACAGAGTGCAGGGGGTCAAAGGGAGTGTCTATATAACTGCTAAAACAACATCTTAAAGTCTATTGTTTAAACTGATCTACAGACCTGTCTAACCACCATCATCTCTGCCTTCTTATAACTGCTGCCCATCCCAGGGAGGAGTACAGAAATCAATGCACCTGACAAAGGGCGATTCTGTTAAGGATTTGGATTTGTTAGTCTTAAAGTAGTTCTGGTCCATGAGCTATGTTGACTTTATACTTACTTGACTTAATCCTCTTTACCCCGTCGAGGGGCATAGGGCGTCCACCAGAGCTCTCCATCTCACTCTCTTCTGGGCCTGCGCTTTTGCTTCCTGCCAGCTCATTCCAATGTCCTTTAGGTCCTGGAGAGTGGAACGTCTCCAGGTGTTTCTTGGCCTACCCTGTTTCCTCTTCCCCTGTGGGTTGTAGTCCAGGGCCTAGCTGTCTTGTGGTGTTGTCTGTGTCCTTTCTAAGGTTGTGGCCTATCCAGTTCCACTTTCTCCTTTTGATGGTACTAGCTATACTGTCCTGTTTTGTCATCCTAAGAGCTATGTTACTCTCATCTTTAGCGAAAATATAAAGAACGTTTTTGCTACTCACCAATACAAAGGCGGCTTGTGTTATTATAAAGCCTACTTTCCTTAGTGGACGCACTCTGAGTCCCCCACCACACGTAAATGAACTTTTTGTACAGAAATTGAATTCTTCACCGTAAGAAAAATACTAATACTCCGCTGTGCCCTCTACCGATATTGCCAAGAGAAAACCTCATAGACAAGATTTTTCTCACTCACCGAACAGAACTGATCTTAAACTGAAACATTTTCAATATTTGTTGTATTTCTCACATCATTTCAAATGTGTACATATGTAAACTTTGTCATCTAATCCATCCTAAGACTGAGGTAACCTCTGATTGTAAATGTATCACTCAGCTACAGCTGCTATGGCAACTGGCCCTTATGCAGCTAAGGGACGGCAGAGCAGAAGAGAAATCACAGCAGCCATTTTGACATAGTAATAGTAGAAATAACATATAGAGTGTACCAATGATACTAGTTAAGGTTCCATTCAGGTCACAGCAGGTGCTGCTATTCATGTTGGCTCACTGGAAAGGCTCTGCTACACTAAATGGAACAGAACCTCAGTTCGGCCTGTGATGATTTCCCTACAATTTAATTGTCAATATGTCTTCTCTTCTCTTCTCTTCTCTTCTCTTCTCTTCTCTTCTCTTCTCTTCTCTTCTCTTCTCTTCTCTTCTCTTCTCTTCTCTTCTCTTCTCTTCTCTTCCCTTCCCTTCCCTTCCCTTCCCTTCCCTTCCCTTGGCAAGCTTGGCTTTATATAAAATGGCCAGAAGATGGCACTGTGTGATAACTTCTATGAAAGAACCCAAGGTTTTTTGCCAATGGCTGATTCGGTCTGGCTTATTAGCCAGGCTAACACAAGGGCCAGGCCCCATCAAAACCAATTATTCAAGGCCTTACAATAAATTAAGTTTTTTGTATTTTTGTTTGTTTGCTCTTCTGAACATGACATCTCCCTTTTGAAATGTATGCATGGAACTGAAATTCACTATCCACATCTACAATGTGTATAGGCATATGCAATTATGCATAGGCATGTGTGTGTGTGTGTGTGTGTGTGTGTGTGTGTGTGTGTGTGTGTGTGTGTGTGTGTGTGTGTGTGTGTGTGTGTGTGTGTGTGTGTGTGTGTGTGTGTGTGTGTGTCTTCTTTTGTCATGTAAAGCCATCATGTACAGCAGTCTATGGAGGCCCTTGTCTATGATATGAACAGCGGGCTGTAACTGACGCTGGGTTCCTCATAAAAGACTGTTTGAGGCCTCTTATCATTGGGGGCCTATAAGGGGCCTCTCCACTACCATAGTACCACTTCATCTGAATCATCTCACCGACAACTGACAAGACAACGAACGCTCCAGTTCTGCACACACACACACACACACACACACACACACACACACACACACACACACACGCCTAAAGCTGAAAAATACAAGCTCACAACATGTGGCAGCGTGACAAGCTTGTAGATGAGCTTGTAGATGTTCGGTGTGCAGCACTAGCGTGTAACTAAGTATAATTCACATATACCGGTAGGTATATGTGAATTATACTTAATTATACACATATACCTATAACCATAATTCTAACACTAACCCCAACCTGACTGACTCTTTTGCTAATTGTAAACGTATCTCAAAAACTTTTTTTTCAACTATATAACCATAAATTGTCTTGTGTTGCGTTGTGAGGACGATCTGCCTGTGTCTCCAGTCTCCTCTGAGCTGAAAGCAGGATTTATGATCACAGCTTCCACCCATCCAGCAGCAAAGTGGGAATGAGCTGCTATCATAACAGTGTCTGCGTGATTCATCTCATCTGAGATCTGCCCCGTGGAAGCCAGCTTGTTTATGTTCATGGATGTACTGTAATTGCTGGAAAGGCCAAACCATATATTAGGCTGCCTTGCCAACAGGCATGTGCAGAGGGCCTTTGATTCGACTGATTGAGACTGCATTACAGGCACCTGTGCTGTTAATTATAATTTAGTAGGTTCACCTTGCTCTGCAGAGAGAGTTCAGTTTCAGTTTGTGTTTGACAGAGCAACACCTCCTTTTGACTGTGCGTCAATGACGATATGTAAGTGTATTTTGTCATTTGTCCATGTTATCACAGTACATATAGGCTTACATGTAACAGTTTGATGGTCAACCTACGTTTTTGCTGTTACTATATTATTGTTTGTTTGATAACTTTGTGACACTTTGGATGTTTAGACAGACAATTGTTATGGATGTTTCTGTACTGTTTAGAAATGTATTTTGCCTATGAAAGTGCTTTGGATGTTCTGTATAACCAGAGATTGTACTGATTATTATTTTCTATGTCTTTATTGGTTATGCACAGACCACACACACATTTGTTTGCTACCTAATGCAAGTAAAGCAAGCTACAGTACCGTGTTCTTACCGACACACCAAGACGGCACCAACATCCTACCTAATCAGCCTATACAGTTTCAACAGTAATCCAATAGTGAATAGCACACCCATCTTTGTTATAACCACTTGAACCCTCAATTGCATCCCTATCTCAAGAATAGTCGATATACAAGCTCACTAACGTGTTGCAATTGAGACACGTTGCGAGCTTGTACATCGGCTATTTTTGGTGAAGACGTCATTTGATGTAGAGGGAACTAATGTCTCAAAATTGACTAATTATCGCGTGTTTAAGTGGTTAATACCACTTCAGGTAAATGTACTGTATGCTTAAGTTAGTTATACCAGCATTATGATTTGTCTGATTTGTCTGTTTTAAAATTGACAAGCATGTTGTTGATACACACTGTGTCACACAGCAGGAATACACACAGCTAAATCCAGAGTGTTCATTTAAAAATAGATCCATAAGGTATTTGTAGCCAGATCCATTAATGCAACAGGCAAACGAGGGGATGAAGGAGGAACTATCCACTCAACACAGGGAGGAAACAGGAAACAGGATATCAGGACAGGAAGCCCAGGAACAACATCATTCTCCTTCCCTGGTGTTCCATTCCACCTCCTCCTCACCATACACACGCACGCATGTGCACACACACACACACACACACACACACACACACACACACACGCATGCACGCACTCGTGCACACACACACGCACGCACGCACGCACGCACGCACGCGCGCACACACACACACACACAGATGTTCGTTCTGCAGTAATTCCCCTCCCATGTAATTCTCTGCCCACTTGTAACAGTGGCGTGCCGCTAGTGTCCATGGCAACCGACTGTGTGGAATGAATTCACAGTATTCATGCCGTGAAAGACGGGACTATCCCACCGCCTGGGAGACACAAAGACACACGGCAACATTCATCAACCCAACAATAGCTTGAGGAGTTCATATGGTCATCTTTATTGAAGTTACTGGGTGAGGGAGGGAGGGTGGGTCAAGGAATAATGTAGTCTTCTGGTCATTTGTCATGACACTCTTGACAACATGAAATCCCAGATAAATCTGTTTCTTTCTCTCTTCTCTCCCGCCTGATTTAGCCTTATATAACACCAGTGGTTCTCAAACCTTATGGATGGATCAGGGCCCACTTGAAAATCTTGAAAGCGTTTGTGGCCCACCCATCTGGCCACTTAACACGTCAGCCGTTTATTTAATGACTAATCATTGATCGATTGTGTTCCGGCTCGGATCAATGGAACTAACATACTTGAAGTAATGAAGTTCCTATGTATACAAAGGAAACTCATTTTTTTCAAGATCGTAATGAAAATACGATATTTTCTTTACATTAATTTCGTTATATTATCATTAAAACCCATTCTGGGCGGGAACCCCTTTTGGTGTTAGCATTATGTTATGCTTTAGCTATTGAAAAATAGCAGATCTACAAGCTCATAGCGCGCCACCGAGTTCTGAAACATCGAAAGAACGACTGACATAGAAACATAGCTTTTTCAGAAAACTGTCAGGATGTAGAAGACATCTGATCTCAGGTGAGAATGGGTTAAACTCTTAGCCAAACTCGTTTCGCCAATTATCTGAGGCCCCCAAACCAGGAGTTGGCCTATAAACTTCATGGTCCTCCGAGTGAGTCCTCCCTCATTGTAACATTGTGGAGTTCAGTGGTGGTGGTGTCACGCATCACAGGTCTGTCAGAGAGACAGTGAGCCCGTCCTCCAGAGAGACAGTCAGCCCGTCCTCCAGGTCTGGCAGAGAGACAGTCAGCCCGTCCTCCAGGTCTGGCAGAGAGACAGTCAGCCCGTCCTCCAGGTCTGGCAGAGAGACAGTCAGCCCGTCCTCCAAAGAGACAGTCAGCCCGTCCTCCAGAGAGACAGTCAGCCCGTCCTCCAGCTGCCATGGGAGAAGGAGAAATGTCATGCTGCCGACAGTAGTCATAACAGCACACGTGGTCGCTTGGCCGGGGAAATTCCTTCAGCACTAACACAGTGGGTTCTCCACCTTTACTCCTTCAGCACTAACACAGTGGGTTCTCCACCTTTTCAGGCCACCATGCACCCCCCAAAATAAATAGATCACAACGCCTCGCAATTTTTGCCTCTTCCTTTCCTTTCTGTTTGTTGATTACTTTTAGATTTTACTTTTCTAAGGTCCAAAAGTTCCTTTAATTTTCACTTTATTGTCATCTGGGGCCTGGGGGACCCACATGGGGGTCCTGACCGTCCCACAGGTTGAGAACCACTGAGCTAAAAGCCAAAGTGATTTGAAAGGGGGAAAAACAACCCTCTGTTCTCCCATTGTTCCTGTGTCACTGTGTGAGTGTGTGCGCACGTACCAGGTGTGGACCACTCATTGGTGACACATTATCCTGTCATCTTTTCTCTGTCTGTCTGAGAACCAACCCTTCTGTCACAATGTTTCTATTCTGAGCTGTCCCTGATCATCTATCGCTATCTCTTTTTCTCTCTCCCTCTATATTCTGTTCTGTATTTCTATCTTTTGCTCTATTGCTCTTTTGTTCTTTTTCTACATCTCTCCTTCTCTCCTTCTCTGTTTCTCTCTCTCTCTCTCTCTCTCTCTCTCTCTCTCTGCCTTGGAACACATGACCTCACAACTCAAGGATCATACAGAGATGCCAGTCACCGCATCAGCCTGATTTTTTTGTGTGTGCGCTGCCCTTCCTTGGTCACCATGGCAACGCAACAGAGAACAGAGTGGAGACCGAAAAACAGAAAGAGAAAATGAAATGGAGAGACGGAGAGAAAGCAAACACTTAAAGGATGCATGCAGAGATGAATGATGACACAACAAGACAGACAGACAGACCGTGCCTGGGTTGACAGGGTCATGTCACTGAAATTTGCACCGATAATATAACATACCGGTAATAAAACCACATGTAACCACCCGAAAGTGGACATTTTTCCCTTTGTTCTACTATGACCAACCACCGTTAAAGGTGACCTTGGAGGGGAGGAGGAGAGGAGAGGAGAGGAGAGGAGAGGAGAGGAGAGGAGAGGAGAGGAGAGGAGAGGAGAGGAGAGGAGAGGAGAGGAGTGGAGAGGAGAGGAGAGGAACAGCATCGAGAGGAGAGGAGATGGACAGGAGTGGAGGAGAGTCTGGAGACCTGTGATCATCAGAGCAGAACCTATGGCATGTACTCTGTCTCTGTCTTCTCAGCCTTTTAGCCAGATTACCTCAGTGAGACAAACCAGTGTGTCAACAGATTTTACCTATGAAGCAAACCATATTCATCACGGTTCTAAGACCAAAAGGACCGTGCTGTTTTTCCATCTGTCTCTTGGGTGTAATCTATAGTCTTATAAGAGTGTTGTGTTGCTGGGGTATACTAGAATATATTTACTTGCGCAAGCAGAGCACGCAAGTATAATAGTTTTCGTCCATGTCGCCGTTTGATGCGTATGCGCCGTGCCAGCGTATGACGTAATGACTACTTGTGCTTGATATGGCAGTGGTGTCAGATTACATACATGTATACATATAGGGCATTACCTTTAATCCTCCCGACACTAAAACACATCGTCATTACGTCACCATCGAAAACCAATTACAACCTGGCATTGGGTCCTTTATTCCACATCTTTATTACGTCATCATTGAGAGTTATACCCTGCCGTCATATGCTGCTACGATACATACGCATCAAACGGGGCATACGCAAATTAACCACAGTATACCGCTAATCAATTTACAAATTACATATACAAATATATAGAGGCATTTCCTTTAATCCACCCGACACTGATCAACATATACGTCACCATCGAAAGCAGTCTCTTACCATACTTTTTTACCTCCAAAAACTATACGTAGCAAATAGCTAAACCTAATAATTCAATATTTCAAATGTTCTTTCACAGAGAAGCTGATATTTTACAGTTTGTAGTGGTCGACAGTACTTGTGCGCTCTGCTTGTTCCAGTATGTGTACAGAATGCAGAAATTAATTTGATATATGAGGAGGGAGGTTAAACGATCAAACTAAAGTCAAGTTAGCATAGAGAAAAGGCAAATCAAAACAACAAACCAAGGTTTTTTTCTGACCTCAAACACCTCATCACATTTTCCATATTTGAGTCATGAATTACTTCCTGTTACAGTGTGTTTTCCAGGAAGACGGGACAGTACTCTGCCTGCCCCTGGCCAGTGCTTTGCATGTTTATGACTCGGCTGCAGGATATTTGTAACAATTTTGGCTCTACCTCAGTCCGTGCACATTTCTGGCAGTCAGACTTCCTCTTTGGAACCACAAATCTACCTCTGACCAACATTTATTTCATTGTTGAAATAATTCATAATTAACCCATTAGGACCTGATGCAGATTCTACAATTTGTTTTTCCTTCCAGATTTGCACAAATGTTCACCATGTTTCATCTATGAACTTGTAGATTTGAATTGCCAAAGAAATCTAAAATGACAGAGATTTCCCAGTTTTAATGGATTAAAGACTTCATTTGCAGCATATTCCGCCATGTTGCCAATTAATTACCCATCATAAGCAGACATGATCAACTTGTTTCTTTTCAGTCATTCAGTCCACTCGCTCACTTTAACCACGTTCGTTTCAGAGCGCTGTGCTAGATGCCTTTGTTGTTAACTGTGGGTCATTTTAAATTCAACAAACCAGCACCCACCCACCCACCCATGCATTTACGAAATTACGGGAACGTATATGCAGGCAATTCAAAGCGTGGCACGGTGGCAAGACTATTGGACTCCGAACCTAGTGTGCTAATTACTTATGATAGAAGATGGAAGAAACTGGGTAGAGACAGCTGCCATCGCTATGGTAACAAGAACACAGTAAAACAGAAAGGCAAAGGAGTAAAGATAAGAGAAAGCAGACAGGAGATGAAAAGTGAGTAATTGATTGAACTGAAAGGAATGAAAATAATACCATATATATGGGACCACTTTTTGCGGTCAAGGTACAAAGGGGTAAGTCAGAATCTCAAGCCAAAGTAGAAAATAGCCCCTATATAACACGTGTTATCGCTCTTATCACTCTTGTCACTCTTTATCACTCTTGTCACTCTGTAAATGCAGATTTTTCTTTATAAGTAAAACATCTACCGGTAATCACTTAAGCCCTATTTCATACTTTCACCTTTTTTGTAATAGCAAAAATAGCCAAACTACAAGCTCACAATGTCTCACAATAACCAAATATTTTTTTTTTTTTTTTTAGGCCCTACTGGTCTACAGTATGGCAGAAACTTGTCGAGGCTCCAGCCAGTCCTATGAGAACCCTTGTGTTGCATTCAAACAGCGTTCCTTACATAACCAAGGCTGTGCCGAGGGCTGTGTCTCACAGAGGTCACTAGGTGGGTAGACTGAACACTGATGATAATGACCAAGGCAGTCCTCAGGTTCTGAGAACAATGATGAACCACGGCCAACTGCCCAAAGCCTCTCTTTCATGTCTTCTGTCGAGCTGGTGCCCAAGGAGATACTGACTGACCTGACCAGAAATAATATTAACATATGATGTCATAGTGTCGTGACTATGTCGTCCTGTACGTGCTGCAAAGTCAGTAGGAAAGCTGGTTCACAGCTGTAACTTTTTTAGAATGCAAATTCTCCCACTCTCTCACTCCCCCTCTCCCTCTCTCCCACTCACTCTCTCTCCCTATCTCTCTCCCGCTTCCTCACTCTGTCTCTCTCCCTCCCTCTCTCTCTCTCTCTCCCTCCCTCTCTCTCTCTCTGTCTCTCAGGCTCATCCGGGGCAGAAGCCTGACCCAGGCCAGCAGGCTGTTGCTAAGTTTATCTCTGTGCCAATCTGTGCCCCCAGGGCATGCAGAGGCAACCCAGAAATGGGAGCATGCACTGTCAGTTAGAATAAGCACAGGCTGGGGAGGGGAAGGACAGGACGGAGCCTCATCATCACCTGCTCTGTTTCACATGAGATATTTCAGTCAGCTGTGGGACGGATGGAAGCACTGTGGGCATGGGTGGGCTGGGCGTAATGGTTTCTGTGTGTGAGAGCGTGAGCGGCAGTGTGTGTGAGATCAGATCCTCCTTTATCCGACACTGGATCTGGTAAAGCATGCAGTGACTCAAAATAGACCGTCGGGGCAGCGGCGGGCATCAACATTGTCGCAGTGGCCGATAACGAGATGGGATTATGCGTTAGAAATGAGCCCAGCATCAGTGGTCTGCTTTGCCCTCCTCCTCCCAGTGACCTTTCTGGCTGCTGTTTGCCTGCAATACACAGCTTTCTGACTCAGCCATTTAATAATTAACACCGTCCCCATAAACCGTTTCATCTGGCCCATGCTAATGACTAATTACGCCACGGTGACAGAACCACAGTGCTGTACAGTGTTGCCTACGGGGTTGTCCGTGACTCAAGGACTCAGGCTTTCTAATTAGCCTTGCTGTGGCTGCAAGCGAATGACAAGAAACGTGGTTTGACACATGATGCATGTTGTTATTCATCGGGATGATCAAATTGGCTTTCTCAATTATTAGACACTTTTAGAGTTTTGGCTGAAACACCAAGAGATTAATGTTTATGTTCTAAAAGAAAAACCTTCATACACATCATTGAAAACTGGGCCCATTTCTTGCGGTACTGTAGGTATAGCACGGCATAACTCCAGACCTTTCGTCGATATATTGATCTAGTGTTAAACAAACGAGGCAAGCCTGTGAATAATGGGAGTCGTGACCTCTGTGCTACTGTACATGAGCTGACATCATCACTCTGTCTGTCTGAACATGGGCCAGTCAGGTGACGACATGCTGGAAATGCCATTGTGGTCAGGGCCGTGACGTGAGCTCCCAACAGAGGCATGCTGTCTTAACCCATGAAGCCCATTCTACAAATGCCTTCACTTTTCAAGATTTTTCAAAAGAGTGTTGCTATTTTTGAATATCCAAAAAAAATAAATATATATATATATATATATACACAGTATATATATATATAAATTATGGTTTTAATGGGTTAAGCTGGATTTATACTTTGTACTAATTGTGTCGTGTGTCAAAAATAGCCAATCTTGCAGCTTGTATATCGGTATAATGTTTGCCACACAACACATGTTACAGAATTACTGCAGGGTGTTGTGTGGAGTTGGGAGCTCGATGAGATCACTGAGGACAATTGTGCCTCGCACTGTGGTCTACATACCACACTGTTGGCCTGCAGCCTCTGAGCATGCATGAGGGCATCCGCTCTGTTTTACCCCTGTTAATACAAATGTGTCCAAAGGTACAAAGAGGCTTGTCTAGGTCCACTAATGAGTCGGTTTTCAAACGGCGGATAATGGCAATTTGGAATGACACCTGTGTTATTTAGCTTTCATCTATATTGACATCATTACAGAGGTCTCTGTGCATGAACGCTATACACCCGCCATCCACCCCCGCATTCCGTGCGGGAGGAAAATGAGATGGAAAGTTATTTTAGCTGGGTCTCTGATACCGAGTCTTTCATCATGAAAGGCTGTGAATCATATGGACAGCCCCTCCCTGTGGTTTACGTAAAGGTGAGGTGGCTCGATCATGCTGCTCTCTTCATTTGTATGTTTAGTGTGTGACCAAAGAAACAATCCTATCTATCTGCTATCTCCCATGTCTGCACTCTTGCACAGTTTTTCTCTTGTATGTGTCTCAGACCTTTTTTTATGACTCATTGGAGGGCAGGGCTCATCCGTTTTTTTGCCAATAAACATAGGCAGGCGCACTGCCCTGGCTGTGCTATGACTTGCTCAGAAAGCAAACCCTCCATCCCATGCAGCGTTTTGAATTCAATGAGGATTGATGGAGAGACTAGATTTTAGCCGCTCTTGTTTTATGTTGGCCGAACCTTAAAGATATGCAGCACTACTAGTTTTCAGGAAGGACATTTTAACAGCCCATTTGGAAGAAAAATAATGTATTTGACTCCTATCCATGGGAAGTGTTCTGTGGTGGTGTTACTGTAAAGCCCCTTGGGAGAAATTTGTCCACATGACAAATGGAGAAAAAAAAGCGCCCATGAGTCTCCTTTCAGTGCCGTAGTCTGTCTTCCTGCCTGGCTGCATTCCTCTTCAACGTGGTATGGGGCGTTTCTCATCCTTGGATGCAGGTTGACACAGGAGCTTATCAGACCTTCTGTCTGTTTTCTGACAGCATGCACATTGCACGTACAATTGTACAGTATTTGGGTGTGTGCTTTACACATGACTGGGAATGCCATCGCTAACACAGAACACAAGATCACCGTTTACACAGATGAAGTAATTGATTTCTACGAGGCTCAGTTATAGCTGCATGGGTGGGAGGGAGCAAAGGGAATCCACTTGTTGTATAACACATTTTCCCTCCTCCACATTGGACTGCAGAACACAGCAGCAAGATGGAATCTCAACAGCTTTCATCTCCGTGTGGGATATGCCATGGCTTCAAAATGTGTTCCTGATGCCCCCCTTTTGTTTTACGGCATAAGGAAGTCCTTATTGGTTTCCAGTATCAGCAGTTCTGTAAATAGCATCCATGCCGTCACTCAGCGTGACATAATTGTTCGTTCGTTTCCCCATTTCTAAGAGCAGAGCAAGTTGGAGTGAAAACGATAAACATTAACTGGCTATCTGTCTCACCCCTGTAGTCACCTCACCACACTACACACCACACTAAACTGTAGTATGCCAAGAACTTAATTTGGCCACATTACCCACCATCTACTGTATCTATCTATCTATCCATCCACCAGTCCACCCATCGATCCATCCACCCATCCATCCATCCACCCATCCATCCATCCACCCATCCATCCATCCATCCATCCACCCATCCATCCATCCATCCATCCATCCATCCATCCACCCATCCATATGGTTTGCTGCTTTACTTTTGATTAAAGCAGCTGCTTTACTTTTGATTTGTTTTATAGATTTGTGTCCGAACAAATTAGTTTTGGATCATTTTACAATGATAATGAATATGCATTTGTTCATCAATCATCAATCAGTGAACCAGCCAGCCAGTCATGTTATTAATCATACAGTTAGGTTAGCCTTCTATTGAGGCTCTGGGTTAGGGTGGTTGGCTGAGCACACCTGAAAGGTGCTTGGGGAGGGCTGAGGGGATTGTGAAGGACAAACATCACCCCGGTAATGGACTGTTGATGACAATGCACTGGCAAGCACTCCAAGAGTCTCACAGCCCGGGGCTTCAAGGCTTAGCGAGAGCTTTTTCCCTGCAGCTGTCAGAGACCTAAACACGGACATGGGAAAATAAAAATAAAACAGTAGCTGCATTAATCTCTAATAAGTAATCATGCATGTTCTATATCACACACAGTTACCTGCAGTAATGAGCAATGATTGCCTCTGAATTCATATATTTACATATCATTTTAGAAACAGATCCAGTAGGAGTGAGGGTCCCACTCGTATTATCTGTCCTCGTCAAGGTACAAGTGCAATAGTACTTGTGAGACGTAGTAAGTAAAAGTACACAGAATTGGAAATTCTCCAGTAAAGAAAAAGTGTCTCAAAATTGCTCTTAGTACTTGAGTAAAGGTACTTAGTTACTTTCCACCACTGCTTTGGTTTAAACACTTCCACAATGAGCTGATAACTGTGCATGAGGGGACGGAGTGAAGACTTGTGGGAGTGGATCGTGCTGGAGTCGTTGACAATGAACATGAATGGATGACAAATTTCAGAATGAGTGACTGCAGATCTGCAAAGAATCAATTGTGGACTTTTTGCAGACGATGGCGCTGAGCATTTACAGTGCGTTCTGTTTACACCTCACTGACTGAGATTTGATCACAAAGGGAGCACCTCCCTCCATACACGTGGACTTGGCAGATCTGATCACATCCCGGTGCAATGTGTGCATTGGATATCCAGATAAGATGTCCAGATAGTACAGATCACATGTTAGCGCAGGGTGTGAACAATCGAGGCCTTTGGTTGAAGATGGAGCAGATTGACAGAGAAAGAGCCTCCCTTCTGCCAGATTGCGTCTAGCTTAGGGCACCTCTGAAACTAACTGCCATTCTGCTCTGCGCTGATGTGGAAAGATGTTTGGCAGCCAAACCCCCAAGGCCTGGAGTGTTGTGTCATGGTGTGTGTGCGAGCGAGCGTGCGTGCGTGCATATGTGTGTGTGTGTGTGTGTGTGTGTGTGTGTGTGTGTGTGTGTGTGTGTGTGTGTGTGTGTGTGTGTGTGCGCGTGAGTGCGTGCGTGCGTGCCTGCGTGTGTGCGTGCGTGCATACGTGTGCGTGTGCATTGGGGGAGGGACCATGCATCTCACAAGGTTGATAGAAGGACAAGACAGGGTGGGAATCTAATGCATAGATGGGAACAGCCTATGACTATGCAGAAGCATAACCTGCTATAATGAGTGTGTTTGAACATGTTTCAATAAAGTCATGTATGGAAAGGAGAGCAGGGGAGGGGAGGGGAGGAGAGGAGAGGGGGGAAGGAGGGAAGGAGAGGGAAGGAGAGAAGAGGGTTTACAAGAATAATTTGGCCATTGATGAAGGTCGCACTATACATAGTACTATAAGCCAGGTATATGTCCTAACTGACACACACAGCCACGTACACACAAACACACGCACACACAACACACACACACACACACACACACACACACACACACACACACACACACACACACACACACACACACACACACACACACACAATCGCAGAAAGGTGCGAAAATAATCGCTACAGTGTACATCGTTGTGCACTTAGTGATCCCATTTGGTATACATTATTCATATAGTCAAGGAATAGAAGAAAGCACACAACACCTTTACTTACTGCAACCTGCATGCCAAGCTCTGTGCATTGTCTCTCTCTCTCTCTCTCTCTCTCTCTCACACACACACACACACACACACACACACACACACACACACACACACACACACACACACTGCACATACTGTAGTACACATACGTCTGCGCATCTGTGTGCACACATGCAGACACACACACACACACACACACACACACACACACACAACCACATTTGCATGCACATGGGGGTTACAAGTTAATACAATACCTAGTGAATTACAGTAGCACATGACATTTGTATAATTTATTATATACGTATAATGCATGAAATATGCAGTCACTATGTGAAGAAAGACAAAATAAATGTTTTCTTGACTCATTGTAGGCCTACTTGTGAGAAGCATGCAAGCTAGATTTATGAGCTGTTGACATCAGCAGAGGAGAGGGTAGCTACTAGCTACTAGCTTCTAAATCCTATTTGGTTATTCAGAGATAGTCACCATTGGCTTTAATTAGAGCCAAGACCCAGCTGCAACCAAACAGTACATACTGTATGTGTGCATGGATGTGTGCGTGAATTCCTAGCGTGCGTGCATGCGTTTGTATGTATGCGTGCGTGCATTTGGGTGCGTGTCTGTCCCTGACACACAGAGAGTGAGCACCTCAGCATGTTTTAATTAACTAATTAGTGTGCAGCAAAAGGATGTGAACTGGAGCAGTACGGAGGCCTGATTGCCATGAAGATCCCTCCCAGTACTGGTTAGTGTTGAGTTGTGAGACCCAATACTGGGTTCCTGCAGAGCACTGAGAACTGTACTTTCAGTCTGAAACGGCAGTGTCAGGCATCAGAGGTGCCTGATACCGCAGTTTCTGGCTTTGGGGTTAGGGGTCAGGGTTACGGTTACGGTTGTGTGTGTGTGTGTGTGTGTGTGTGTGTGTGTGTGTGTGTGTGTGTGTGTGTGTGTGTGTGTGTGTGTGTGTGTGTGTGTGTGTGCGTGTGCGTGTGCGCGTGTGCATGTGCGTGTGTGTGTGTGTGGATGTACATATTCATGCATGCATATCATGTGCACGCGTGCGTGTGCTGTGTCAAAATCTAATTGCATGCAATATTAATGATACCCTCCTGTGGATAGATGGAAATAGAATAGAATTTGACCCATATCCTAAACCAATGCTCCATTATCTTCCACTCTAGTATGTTTTGTGTAGCCTATGTATAGAAACATAGACTTCTAAGATACAGTATGTCCTCCATTTCTCCCATCTCATCATTAGCCAACTAGAAAAAGTGACCTTCTGGGCACATGGTCTCCACCAGGAGGATAGGAGTGTGTGTGATGTTTGGCAAAATATTTAGGTGTACTATAAACATGTTTTGTGTGTGTGTGTGTGTGTGTGTGTGTGTGTGTGTGTGTGTGTGTGTGTGTGTGTGTGTGTGTGTGTGCGTGACGCGACTTGGCCTGTTGTACCGGAGATTAGCTGTCCACAGACGGACGGACGGACGGAGTGCAAAACATACTCTCTCCACGCGCCTTCGGCCTGGTGGAGACCATAAGCTAATGGGAATGGACTCTGTATACTTTGATCCTTATTCATTTTTTTGTTTTCATATATGTTGACACTGACAGGCTACTCTTCAATAGATCAACTGAAGTAATATGGTACCTTATTAAAGTCCTGCCTGCAAATGACATGTCGCTTGCCTATAAAAGAACTGATCAGTTCTATTTGGCAAGTTCCATCCTTGCTCGACGGAGTATATAAATTAGCCTTAACATCCAATCCAGACAAGAACCTCAAAACTAGAGCTGAAACCTTGGGACTTCCCAACCCATTAACTATGGCTATTAATAAACATCTGCCATGGAATTTGCACTAAATCCATGTCTGCAATAATGGGGAAAGGTGCACTGCACAAAATCCATCATTTAATAATCAATAAACTGGCTGCCCAATGTCATCTTTGATGCATACAGAAGTTAGGCAGGTGTTGAAGACAACACTCGATGAGTTATTTGCGTTACTTTTCACAAAAGGAACTGTTGGGCAAGCTACTTTAATAGTCTGACATTATATCCTTCCTTGTATGACAAATACTATTGCCTATTATTGCATGTCAAACTTGGGGTCATTGATGAAAATCAATCAGTTGACAATCACATCAGTCAGTGGCTTAAGAATTAAAGATGTCTAATGTAAAACAAATGTCATTAAATGGGGGTCCGTATAGCCTAATGCATGTCAAACTGGGGGTCCTTGAAATTAAACAGGTTGAGAATCAGTGGCATATCTTTTCAAATGGGGGTCCGCGGGGCTAATTAGTGTCAATTTTGGGGTCCATGACATGAAAATGTTTGGGAACCGCTGATGTAAAAGACGGGCAGTTAGTTGCTAAAGAGTGCCACACCCGCTCCTGCCTGGTGCTGGTGCCTGCGATGTGGGAGGAGGCGTGATTGGAGGACAATCGCCATGGCAACCCGGTGACGTCTTCTCCCTTGCTCTAATTGGAGGAAACCCCGTGGCCCCAGCTGCAGCCTACCGGCCTGTCAAACTACCCCCTCAAGTCCCGCCCCTTTCCCCCGCGCAAAACATCTACTGGTCGATATTTCGAAACATCTCCGTCGATCAATTTATATAGGAATTGGTGATTGGACGACAACGGCTTGGTCGCGACGCCCTGTTTAGCAAGTTCGGGTGGATTTCAAGGCTGCTGCTGTTCTTTGCCTTCCGACCAATCTCTCAAATCGGATCAATTTTGTGGAGCAAATTTGGATCTCAGTAGGTCAGGATCATTCATTATTATGCTTTTTGCTTGCACGTTTCCCCCCCCTTAAAATGGCGTTTGTGCTAATGTTGGTTTGTCGGGTGTCAACCCGAGGCATGCTTTAATGATTTGTATCAGTAGAGTTAAGAGTTACATTTTATTGAAAGGAGTGGCCCAGCTAGCTACGCTAAGCTAGCCTGCCTTCCGAGTAACGTCAGTGTGGGTTGTGTCGGGCTGCTCTTGTCTCTGCAGTCGAACGTGCTTCCAATGCGTGAGCTGTATTTTTAGAAAGCCACCTATTTAGACTAAGAACTGCCGAGGTCCTTCTGAAATGGCTATCTTAATGCTAGCCCCTAAGCGATGCTTGATAAATCTGTTTCACATTCGCACACTGCTCGACTACAATGTAGAATAGATGCCAACTGAAGGAGGATACGTCAGTGATGTCACGGCTAAAGCATATTTTATCGGAAGTGCTTCCGATTTATTGGGAACCTTGGACGGTGGTAAAACAAAGTACTCACAATTTGTACCGAAGTAAAATGATCAATAGTGCAATATAGAAATACTCCGTTACAAATAAAAGTATTTGCTTCAAAATATACTTGAGATACCAAAAGTAAAATGACTCATTATGCGACGCAATGTGAGCTTGTAGATCGGCTTATTTTCAAATGGACGCAATGTACTAAAATAGTGCTGAAGTGGCCTGATTGTGTTTTGTATTAATCAAAGTAACTAGCAAGTAGTAACTAATGTTAAGTACAACATTTGATCCGAGATGTAGTGGAGTAGAGTATTGGAAAAATGGAAAATAGTACTTAGGTAATTTCGAGGTATTTGTAGTACTTTACTTAAGTACTTAAGGTAAATCTACTTTTCACCACTGATCAATAACCACTCACTTTCTTTCCGCACTTGTCGAAAGAAATGGTCGGACGTGTGACGTAAGGCTACAGAGCTACTACACACACTTCCTATGTGTGACGTCACTGATAAATCCTTTTCGCCGCCTTGGTCGCCTCACTCACTGACTGCAACTCGTAGCTTGTTAGCAGCCAACCCAGTAGCGTTATATCAGCGGTCCGTACCGAGAGAGGGTGCGGGCTTTCCGATCGTAGGATTATTGATCGATTTAATCTAATTTAACGCGCTAGATAACTTAAAATGCGAGTTTAATCGGTGCATTTCTAAAGCGTATGCTTTCTCTTTTCGCAGGTTGTAACGTTACTGTGGCGTGGTGGAATCGACGTTGACGACGACTGTACTGTCTGCCCCCCTTCATTCTATTCCATTCCTTGGCAGCCTCACATTATTCCCGGGACCCCTTTCTCTCTTTTTCGGGTGAATACTACGATCTAAGGGGGAAAACAAACATATACATAAACTATGGATAAAACGGAGCTTATTCAGAAGGCCAAGTTGGCGGAGCAAGCCGAGCGCTACGACGACATGGCAGCATCGATGAAGGAGGTGACGGAGAAGGGAGGCGAGCTGTCAAATGAGGAGAGGAACCTGCTATCCGTCGCCTACAAGAACGTGGTGGGAGCGAGGCGGTCGGCCTGGAGGGTCATCTCCAGCATCGGACAGAAGACCGAGGGCAGCGACAAGAAGCTGCAGATGGTCAACGAATATCGGGAGAAAGTGGAAGCCGAGCTGCGAGACATCTGCAACGACGTATTGGTAAATCAAGATTTACTTTTAATGTCCTGCTGCTACTATAGTACCTGGGATTCGAACCCGCGTCTCCCGCTTGGCTATGGGAGAGGTTCCTTGCTGCTGTTATGGGCTCCTTCATAGGCTACTACATGTCAATAAGACTACATTAGACAGGCAGACAGCCATTGCATTATTGTATGCTACCATACAGATGGATTTCAATCTTTTTTTATGTCCGGTTTGCAGCTTAAATGTATTTTCTAGTGTACACAATGAAACCTAAAGGACTTGTTTCACTTCCAATGTAAATGGTTTGCCTATTCATATCGTATCTTAGAATTTGCATAATAGTGTTGATCCTGGGTGCTGTAGCTACACTCTTGTGTTTTATTGCATTAGATTATATTTATAGCAATACACATCATTATTGTATTGCAGCAGACAGACAGACAGACAAGTAGTAGATTTCCATCACGTAGTCATTAGCACTAATTGGCCAGGATTCGTGGTAGAATCAGTGATGCACATAATTGGTCAGTGTATTTTCATTACCCCCCCCCCCCCCCCCCACACACACACACACACACACACACTCACACACACACTCCCTGATCCTTGAGGCTTGTAGGGAAGTGCTAGCACGAGACATCAGTTATTCATCCAGTCCCGTCACTGTGCTGCTCCTTTTGGAATGTCGTGTCTCTTGCCTTTAGCTTGAATTTATTGTGAAAGAAAGGGGTCTTTTTCTATCAGGCTGTCTTCTGTCCACTGTCCAGAAATAGCATAGTAGTGACTACTTTCAGTAGTCCTATATTTGTTGGGAAAGAAGCCACATTTGTTCAACAAAGCAGTTTGATTTGTCTGACCATGTCGTTTTGTCAGGCGTTTGGTGTCTCTTATATATATATAATTATATATATATATATAAAATTAGGGATGGAGGACGACGATATGTAAATTACATGTCACGTATAGTGTCAGAAGTAATTGCGATTAACGATATCGTGAGAATCATTAAAGATTAAAACTTAAAATGCCACTTTTAAACCACTTTAACCCCCAGCATTCCTATTCTGAGGGGGACTTTAGCCAAAAGTAGCCGATCTACAAGCTCACAACGCGCGTTATTCATACACTAGGATGAATGCTTCATCCTAGACCTAGTGTATGAATTGTCACGATAAATGTAAATCTGCGATATGATTTATTGTGAGCATTTACAAAAACAATCACGATAATTATTATCGTCCCATCCTGTGTGTGTGGTTAATTCACACTAATACTAAAGTTCAGTCAAACAGTGACCCTTTAGTCCAGTAATGTGATAAAGGCATTTCCCGTGTTTCCGCCATGTTCCTCTATTATTCTATAAATGTTAACTTGCCTTGTCTCAGGCCTGAGAGAAGAAGGAAGTATTGTGTGTAGTCCTCAAACCATTCCTTCCCTTTGGGAATCTGTAACTAGGAACAATGGCTTGCAACCATGCAAGGGTGTGAGCTGACAAAAGGTCATAGTGAATACAGCTGCCAGCAAGGTGTGTCTGTCTGGGTGGGGAAGTAAGCAAGCAGTGACACACACACACAGACACAGACATAGGAAATAATTCTGTATGTGTGTGTGGCCCTGTTTGATGCTGTCACATCTGGCACATGGGATTCTAATGTGGGTTGACCAGGTGCGAGAGTTCAGTTAACCACTTCCAACCTGGCATCCCCATTTTGGCCAAGGTATTATAGGAGAAACTTTCAAAACATCTCAGATTTTGACCTTTTCAAAAATGGTAAATGTACAAGCTTGTAGATGGGCCATTTGTTTTATATAGGGCTCAAGTAGTAAAAAGTGCACACGTGTTAAATACCAGTATTCTCAGTACATGTTCTCTTCAACAAAATGCTAATGAATCCACTGATGATAATAGCCGCTAACCAGTGAAATATAACCATTAACCAATGAAATATAAATATCTGCAGTGGCTTGATTGTGTGCAGCTTTTCTCGCTATAGATTATGTACACAGAGTATAATCAATGACTGTCCTGCTTCTGTTCCTACGGGGTGACATCATTGACATGTTTTCACTTAAATCTGAGGCAACCTTACTAGTGGATTACAGGATACCTGGTTTCGGAAGCTTTGCTGTTCAATTAGGCTGTATTCCCAGAGCTGTTGGTCTCTGTGTGGAGGGTGGTGGTCCCAGTTGATCAACCTCCCTCCTGGGGTGGGGCGAAGGAGTGAGTGAGGTGGAATACATGGCATGCCTCTGACTCAGCCTATCTCCACCACCGAGTGTTGACTTTGCGTCTGTCGTTGCTGGAGGGCATGTGTCAGTCATACCTCATGCCTCAACTTGTCTGCGCAGCTCTGTCCTGCTAGTCGTGCATCTATTAAATCAGCAGCTGCGTGGAGACTGCTGCTAGTAGTACCCTCTGTTGTGATGGTTTTCCACTGACTGGAGACACTGAAACTACACACACAGTAACATTCTCAGTGTTCATTTATCGTTTATTATTTATTTGTAATTTGTAAAAAAGTGCAAAAAATTAAGGGAATCTCCGCACACTCTGATCTGTGCACAATCAATGCATTTATTTGCAAGCTTTCAATCTATACTGACCTTCAGGCATCATCATAACTGTGCGAGTGCACAAAATACAAATGGAGTCAAATGGTCCCTTACAGGTCCCATTTGGTACACAAGTGAACACTGATAATTTTACTATGCAGCAGTGTGTCATACTCCCAGCTGAGCAGAGGTTGGACAGCTGTTAAGCTTCAGAGAGTGAAGCAGACACTAGTGGCCACTGGCCAGGCTGAGTTAAACTTGGGGCGACATGTAGAGCTTCTAATCTAGACAAATGGGCTATGACCTGCAGAATTTAATCTGTTCACACACTCTTTCATAATGTGCCAATCAAGGCCCAATTATAGAGCATATTGTTGGAGCACTCACAAAATAGTCAATATCGGATTTTACTTTTCAAGTAAAATAAAATGGGAATCTTGCATTTAAGGTGACACCAAGAAAATTGTATATTTAAAAAACCTACCTTTACCCCATTAGCTGGTGCCATTTCAACCAGCTATAATCTTCTTGGGGTCCACATTAAAAATATTTACAAACAATTCAATTACAAATACAAAAAAAATATGAAATGTCTACTCAACTTGGAAATTAACAGAAATAAATTGGCTGAAAGTGTGAAAAGTACAGTCAACAAAAGGCAAGACCTGATGTTATAACGGGTGTCTAGATGCACACAACACAACGTGTTATACACTAATCTAGGCTGGATTGCCATTCCTAAAAATGGATGTAACCTTGCCGCACACATTATTTTTCAGGGTCAAACTATCATTTGTGTTGCCATGGAGATGCCCCACATTGTTCATTCTAAATGGAATATCTCTCAGGTGTGATGAGTGATGTAATATAAATATATCCTAGACTAGGACTAGTTTTATCTGACTTTCAAGTCAATGGTTTATAGATTTCAAACGCTTGCCTCGATTACGCTTATTGAATGATTATTACATTTCTTTAGTGAAAATGGCAGATGCATTGTGAGCTTTTATATATAAAAACATAGCTTTTTCAGAAAACTGTCAGGATGTAGAAGACATTTTCAGAATCTGATCTCAGGTCAAAATGGGTTAAATCAGACCATATCAGTTCTTGCTACATGTGTAAAGCAGTACAGACTACAGACGGAGGTATTGCCAGTTCAGTTCTTATCCAGTGGCATAGGCTGATTCTGGCTGCTGTGTGTGAGAGAGAGTTGGTGGCTGAAATCTGAGCACTGTGTGACTGCATTGTGAGTGTGGCAGCTTCTCTGCAGCATGTCTGTTGTGCATTGCATGCAATGGCAGAGGAATGTTTGGCACTTGAGACATGCGCATGCTTCGGCTGAGCTAATCTTTGTGTCAGTAAATGGGTGGGGAGTGGCTGCCGGGATTGTGTCTAGAGTTCGGGCATGGTCAGGCTCTTTCCTCCTGGAGTTTGTTAATAAGAGAGGCTTAAAAAAAAAAGTTCTATATTTTTTGCAATCTTCCATTTGTTGGGCAATTAAGTCTGGTGGGAATTAAAAGGTACGGAAAACCTTTTCCAACGGATACATTAAGCTTAGTTACAGCAATATATTTTTTGCATTGGTAGTCCATCTGGACACACACACACACACACACACACACACACGTTGTTTTTACTCTGGATTAGGTCTGAGGTGTATTGGGAAGCAGCTTCATCTGGGTTAAAATGAGTAATCTGATCTCTAAATCGGTTAACTTGACCATAAGCTCTGATTTCACTGACGCCGATTAGCCATAGTAATCTGCCATGGTGCGATAAAGGAGCATGGCTAAGCCTTTAAACATCACTCACTTCTGGGCCTTTTGACATATTCTTTGTTTTATTAGAATTTGTGATCTTCCTTCCATCTTTTTTTGTTTTTGTTTAAAACAAAAGTAGCAACATTCAACCCTTTATTACAGCCTACTGAGCCTAGCTCTAGATCCTGACTACAAATTCATTTCTGAAATTAGGCATTTGATCTCAATTCGTTCTGTAGTCCTGCAGTGTATATAGTGCAGTGATGCAAATAGCCTGCATCCTTAGACTCACTAAATTGAGAGAGGACGCAATCATGTCACACTCTGGGGGTCCTGTGATGCAATACTGTACTCGGTACTGTACTCTAACATCGTTGAAGTAGGACCCATAAAATGTCGCTGGGACTCTAAAAGACCACCCCTGGGTCCCGGGACCCATTACATTGAAAACGTATTTACATCACTGATGGTGACATTGATCACACAACTCAGAATCTCAGATACTTTGTTGAAAAGGTGTATATATGGTCAGCCTTTTGTCTTCTTTGTACTTTTGAACCTGTGCTGGTGTATGATGAGGCCACATCACTATGGGGTCTGGGATCAAGTTCCTCAATGAATAAAGGCAATTCAAAACTTGCTCGCTTGCCTTGTGTTTGAACTTGAGCACTATTTAACCCTGATCTACAAGCTCATAGCGCGCCACCGAGTGGCGCACTACAAGCTTGTAGGTCTGCTATTTTTTTTTTAATCGAAGAACGACTGACATAGATTAAAAACATAGCTTTTTCAGAAAACTATCAGGATGTAGACGACATTTTTAGAATCTGATCTCAGGTCAGAATCAGTTAAATATTGCATTTGCTGGTATGTTTTAGGATGAAGTAAAGTCGACCAGTGGTCCTTTTTGTTTTTTTAATTGCACTTTCTTTGACCTAGCCAGTAAAAGAGATCCTGGAAAGGCAATATCATCACTACAACTTGCCCAAAATCATCAGCAGCAATGATACAACAGACTGTGCTATGCAGAAATAAATGACTGAGGAGCAGTGGTATAGCAGCACTGGCCTGGAATCGGGCACACACACAGGAGACCTGGCCTGATTGTGGACAACTTGGAATGACTTGAGTTTGAGTTGACGCAGTGCACGGTTGCACACTGTGGCTTTTCCTTAAACGACCACTGGGCAGCCAAGCACATGCACTCACTTTCCTCCTGATGGCATGGAATTATACTCATTAATCATTGACATGTAGGCCCTATACTGTAGCAACGGCAAGAATTGAGAGGGGAGTGCTCTCTGGTGGACGAAGGTGAACAGTGATACCCATGTGTGGTTTATCTCCATTTATTGAGTTATAACGTGCATTTGAGGTTCACAATCACTGTTGAAACAAGATCCATATATAGTGGGTGACTATTGACTAACTAAACGGATCCTGTGAAAGTCGATAAGTAGTCTGAAATGCAGTAGCACCGTTTGTTATCGTAGCGGTTAATCTTCTGTATTGGGTATTATTGGCCCTGACTGGCATCCTTGTGTTATTCTCGGGTGAACTGTTGAAATTGTAGATGCTGTACCTTGCAGTGAAATATTGGATGCCATGCAAGATGATTGACGGTGTTTTGTCTTTTCTGTCCACAGGGCCTGCTGAACCAACATTTAATTCCAAACTCCAAAAACCCAGAGAGCAAAGTCTTCTACCTTAAAATGAAGGGAGATTATTATAGATACCTCGCCGAAGTTGCCTCTGGTGATGACAGGACAGGTAAGTTGACGTGCAGTAAATTGCCTTGCATTCACCATCATTCTTCAGTTCTCTACCTTGTTGTCTGTAGAGCACCTGGAATCATTTTGGCAATACTTTAATAATTGAAATGGTTGTAGTAACTGTCTAACTTTTACACAGGGGATTCCAAGGGATTTTCTTTCTCAAGAGCACTTCACAAGAGTAGACTGGTTGTCCTATTCATCACAAGTGTAGACTGGTTGTCCTATTCATAAAGGGTTCACTTAAGAGCAGTTTCATTATTAACGGATTAATTATATTTTGATGAGCAAGTTTGACTTAACATTTGTTAAATTCTCATTCAGTTTCATTTTAATTATAATTTTCTAACTTGAGAGCCTTTTCCACTGTATAAAAATATTATAGTCATGACGGGTTCCCGTCATGACTGGGTTAAAGAGCTGGAAATGAGATGGAAACGGGTTGTTGAGTCACACTTACACGACTGCAGGGCCCCTATCTTATAGAATGATGGCGAGTGTGTGTCAGCTCACTGTACTGGCTTCCAAGCTCCGACGGGCATACACATTATGTAACACACAAGAGTTCCTTTGCCCCGTGTGCCTGTCTGGACTGTTCTATAGAGCGGCGCAGTCCCTCCCCCTTTCAGAACAACGAAGGGCCCAGGAAATAAACGCAATGCATTTCCCCATAGGCAGTTTTTATTTAATTTAAGAATTAGAAAGTAGAAAAAAACGGCAGGTTACAACACTTTCTTTGTTGTTTTTCTTCTTTGTAATTATTTGTTTGGTCCAAAATATTGTGTGTGTTGTCATGATTTGTCACGACAAGAGTTGGCTTCGTAGTTCGTACGACGCTTAAAAGGTCTTTAAATAAATGAAATAAAAACTGTCTATGGGGAAATGCATTGCGTTTTCATTTCCTGGGCCGTTCGTTGTTCTGAAAGGGGGAGGAACTGCGCCGCTCTATAGTGCTACTTTTTAGATGTATTTTCTTTGATCATAGGGAAATCAGTGTGGCGCTAAATAGGGCTGCAACTACCGGTATCATTTATTAAAAAAAATTGGGGGATTATTTTAATTGTTGATCAACGCATCATTGATGCAATATGCAATACATGTTCCACCCGTTGTCAGAGTACTTGCTGTACCCGTTGTACCCATTGCCGTACCCGCAGACACTGGCATACTCTTGTTGCCCCACGATGCAATGCCAGCATGCAAATATTGTAATTGTTGTTATATAGTACCCAGTGCGGTACTGTACCCACTACTATCTGACTGATCTACTAGAAACATGAGAAGAATAAAATGTTACTGTAGCGTGATTTAAACTATAGCTGGAGCTGATAGTTGTATCAATCATGCCTTAAGTAATGCTTTAATAATGACAAGATTGTACACCCATGTTCATGCATTCAATTACTAATCACGAATGTCCTCAATGCTTCTTTTGTTTGTCCCTAGCGACCATTGAAAACTCTCAGGAAGCTTACCAGCAGGCATTTGACATCAGCAAGGAAAATATGGACCCCACACATCCCATCCGCCTGGGCCTAGCCCTTAACTTCTCTGTGTTCTTCTATGAGATCCTCAACTCCCCAGACAAAGCATGTGGATTGGCCAAACAGGTTGGCAAGCATTCTTCTTTCTACCTCACCCATATCGGTGTGTCTAATATAAGCGAAGGAGGGGGTAAATATTTTGTGCACAATCGGCGCCGGGATTCCTTCAAAATAGGAGCTCTGGGGTGCCGGAAAGACGCTTTTACTCTGAAACCCACCCCCTGGAAACAATCCGGGGAAAAAACGAAGAAATAGTTTGCTTTACTTTGCTAGCTTACATTGCGATCGTTTTAATTTATACGATATATGATCCAAAAAGCGTTCATATTTTGAACGAGAGACGGATGAGGAGCAGAAATGAAGCTCTAGTATATCCATCAGATCAAAACCACAGAGAGCGCCCTGGATTAGGAGAGACGAGGCATTCTTTCTGCCGCGCTAACAGCCAAGTCAACGGGAAGCTAATATTGCCGTAGAGCACATAGTACGGTGGCCGAGAGTCTGACTGAAAAATAAAAAAAGGAAAAAATTCAGAATATTGTTCTCTCTTGTGTGGAAACGGTTAAATAATCTTTAAATGTCTTGTTATATAAATGAACTTGTTCAGCACAACTATATCGGGCAAATGGCAAATGTTTGCTGACTGAACAAATATCTCTTTTCTTTACTTTGCAAGTTTGGCTAGAGCAAGACAGAGAGCAACACAGTTTTGGTTAGAAAATCAATTTATTTTGAGAAGCATGAGATAGTTATGGGTGAAACAGTTTTGTGAGGAAACCTTTGATTATAAAGTGTTAGTTGTCCTCAATTATTTTCTTCTCCTTTGGCTAACAGGCATTCGACGACGCCATTGCAGAGTTGGACAAGTTAAGCGAGGAGTCCTACAAAGACAGCACTCTCATCATGCAGCTCCTCAGAGACAACCTGACAGTCAGTCAACTCCTTCTGCTCTCATGCACTCACATGACACATTCATGATCATCACAGGGACACTTGTTTATGTACATCTGTAAATGTCAGTGGTCTTGGACGGCTAGCCATTAAGACCTCAGGCCGATTCTACAAATTGCCATCTAAATCAGTAGTTTTCTCACATTTCAAAAGTGTAAAAGAATAGCCAATGCAAAGTTCTAAAATGACACGGATGTAATGGGTTAAGGCCATTTTTGTTTCTTGCATTCTTAGATTGTATTAATTCTCCCCACACTTAAAAATTTCCCGACAAGTAAGTCATGTTATGTACCGTGTATACACTTATTGATATTTGAATTTGTTTCTTCTACAGTGTCACTAAAGTAGCAGTGATCTCACAAGCTCAAAAGCCTTGTGAGATCTTTTCCAGCTAAAAGTTAGTGAAAGGAAGCACATTTACTGCTGGACAAAATGGCTAATGTTGCGTCTTCTTCTTCCAGTTATGGACATCTGACAATGCTGCCGACGAGGGTGACGCTGGAGACGCTGGAGAGGCCGGCGAGAATGAGAACTAAAGCCCGATGCCAGGGTCATCTCCAAAACTACAAATAAAAACAAGAAAAAAACTTTTTACACATCCTTCATTCCTTATTGCTCCACTTAAAAACATTCTAGCAATCAAACCCATTATTGGAACAAAAGAAAATGCCGTGTATGAAATTAAATTAAACGGGTCTTTTCACAATGATTGGATTTGGTCGTAAGAAAAACAGACATCGGAGAAAAGAAACCCGCCATTCCCCTTGATTTGTGTTCTGTCTTGGCCTTCCATACGTGCAGTTTCTGCTGTAGAAGAGTATTAATGGCTTTATACTTTGTATCACGATCCTAGTCCAGATTAGAAGGCAAAGAAAAAAATTATAAATTAATTGGGTCCGTTGAATAACTGGAAACCCAACTCCCATCAAGTTTAAAAGTTCAGAGATTTATTATTTTTGTTTTCCGTTTCAATAGGGTCAAATGTTTGTTAGATTTGAGAAATAGTGCCCCAACCCCTGTCCGTCCCTCCATCCCATTTAGTGTGTCTGTCTCTACACAGTTATGTGGTACGGTTACAGCTGCTGAAGTCCAACTTGAAACAAACATTTTAGTTCCATACTGCAGGGAAAGCCAGTGCACTGGACTAGCTGGCACCAGCTGGCACCACACAGCCAGGTGGTGCCCATTGGTTAAATTCTCACCTTTCCTCCTGGTTGGGATGCCACTCTTTTCACTGAAGCATGCCTGTGTTGGTGGGTGGGTGGGTGGGGGTGGGATCGGTGAGGTTTTTGTCAGACAAAATACTGGGACATTTTAATAAGATTATTCTGTCATGCATGTCTTTTCAAATATTACACTGGAATGGGAACAAAGTTATAATACACACCTAGTACAAATGTCCGGTTTAGTCTTTTCAATGCAGGTTTGTACACGACTTAAAGAGGGTGTTTGGTTAGTCCAGTGATTGTCATTAGAGATTTGGACCACTATTGTGTTTTGCCAATCATCGATTGTAGTCCCC
This sequence comes from Protomyctophum bolini, assembly GCF_963924005.1. NCBI lineage: Eukaryota > Metazoa > Chordata > Actinopteri > Myctophiformes > Myctophidae > Protomyctophum > Protomyctophum bolini. Next base: position 8,144,132 of record NC_137876.1, on the reverse strand, counting down.
AAAAGCCTTGTGGAACTGTTTGATGCCCTATGTATCAGCTATGTAACATGAATAAAACATTTTATAAACCAAGTCATTTTGTCTTTCTGTTACATTGTGTACTGTTGAAGAGAGCAATGACATGCACATCCCCAACCCAAATTTGGGCAGGTGCTGAGCTACGAACAGTATACAGAATAAAATTAGAAAACGCTTGCACACTATGGGTGACTGCGATGTTTTGTGCTTGAAATGTCAGTCACTTAAATGGTGCAATATAAAAGCATCTGTCGCATTGGAGTCCTCGTAGTGTGCGAGTGTGTTCTTTTTAGTCTATTGTTTTGTGTAGCTGTTGTCATGCAATTTGCAATCCCATATAGATTGTTCTCCATCATAAAGTTAACTAATTTATACTTAATTTATCCTTAAAGGACACTAATGTTCATGATAAAACACCACCATTTTTTACTACTCGGTCAAGGCGCAGCAAAAAGCAGCTTGTGAAAGTTGTGGCATGAACATTAGTGAGGGACAATTATATGAAGGTAAGTTGAAAAGTGGTCCTTTAAGATTGACACATCCATCAAATGATAGTGATTTTCTTTGCGTACATATAGTTCAGCACTCTTCATTATCCTGACCTTGACACATCTTTGTCAAGTTTCAATATTTTCATTCATGACAAAGTGTGTTGATATGCTAATTAAGTAAAGGTCACTGCTGCGTGGAAGCTCGGTATATTTCATCCTTACTTTATTTTGGGATTCATGCTGGATATAGCTTTGCCATGCTGTGTGAATTTAAATTATAGGAGCAATAATAAACATGTCATTTTATCACAGTTTAAACTTTAAATTCTGTGGGTAAACGACTCAAACGCAACCTAGGATATTTAATTGTTGCAGCCTGCATATATCTTTGTGATTTTAATTTTGGAGGAAAAAGGAAAAGTCAACCAAAGAACAAGATTTTTGTACAGGCGCAGGAGCACTCATCAACCATGCATGCACGGTGCACCCCTCAATAATATTATAGCACCACAGAGGCCTTAAAAACAAGAATCCCTAACCCTAAACAACTTGGCCTTACAATTCATTTAACCCCTGCTTATTTCGCCAGGGTGGGATGCATTGCTCAGGTAGCCTACAGCAACTTGCAATGGGCCTGGTCTACAACATACACAACACTATAGCTACAGTGATAGACACCTTCCACAATATTACAACACCAGAGGGAGCTCCACAAATCATGTTCAACCCAGATTTGGCTCAAACAAAACAAATCAAATCAAATCAAACTTTATTTATAAAGCACATTTACAAAGACCAAAGGTCAACCAATTGGTGCTGTACAAGATCAGATAAAAGAAGAATAAGACATGGTATAACAACACAAACAAAAGAGCATCAAATTACACAGTACAATCAAACAAACCAAAATTGAAATCCAGAATCAATAGAGTTAAAAGGTCTCTCATGGAGAAAGAAATGAGAGGACTTGAAAGCTCCTAAGGAGCGAGCAGACCTAATCCGCAGGGGCAGACTGTTCCAGAGTTTGGGGCCGGCCACTGAGCTTTGCTCGGTCACCTCTAGACCTGTATTAGTTGAGGGCAAACAAGGGGTAGATGTCAAAAAAATATGGAATGCATTCCAGTCATAAAGAAGTGTGATGATTGTGATCCTTAATTACTCTGCTTCAAAACAGCACTTACAGCCAGGTGGCTACATGAATATAAACTGGATGGCAGATGTTTCCTGACTGAAATATTAAATATAAATTTTGTGAGAAATGTGAACTCAATTTTCTTTTCTTTTTAATTAAAAGGTAGTGCATCAATAAAATAATATATATATATATATATATATATATATATATATATATATATAAATTGATCTCTTGAAAGTGACATAACTTAACTGTGTCTCTTCTAGGGTCCGGATGTTTTCTCGTCAGCCTAGCCTACTTCCGGGTAGTGGCAGCGGTGCTACAATAAGCTAACTTGTTAACACTGAACAGCTGTATCAATGTGCCTGGCTGTCTGTGTCGTTGTTGACAATGACAGCTCTAGTGTAGCTATAACCACCAGTCACGTTTAATCTCACAATGAGGCATTTATGGTTTATTGCCTTTTTGGCTCCGTGTTGTTGGGTACAATGTGCCGTTAAGTCCAGAATTACGGAGGAGGAGAATCCGGAAGAAGTCCGTAAGTACCCAGGATTCAGGAAGACGCTAATGTTTTGGGTATCGTGATTTTGCAGAGCTAACCTTAGGTGGATCGTTCAATAAATGTTTGACTGAGTGATCACTGATTACTAATGAAATGTGCATCTAATAGGCGTGGTTATTTCCGACAGAATCAAATACCATGATGCACCATAATCATGCTTACACTTACACCGGATACAGTAGTTATAACTTATAACTAACATTTACCCTTTTTTCCTCTCTTTTCCCCCTCTTTCGTTTAAAATGTTTCTTTTAAATTCAGTTTAGTATGAATGGTTTTGATAGTTTTATTGTTTACTTACCAATGTTTATTTTTTATTATCATTATAGTTTTAGTTCTCATTGTATATTTTAGGTTTAAGTTAAACACAACAAATAGACATCCCAGAGATAATCAATGCCTCCTCATTTTTGCTGTTGACAAATTTGACCAAATTGACAAGACTAAAGCTAAAACCATTTTCTGTAACTCGTGATTTTTATCCTGAATTTTGTCTGACAGCTCACCTAAAAATTGTTAGGTGTTATATTAAATCAGTTATATAATAGCAGTTAACACTGGGAAAGCTGTTATAGCCTGAGGGAGGACTGAGCCAGTGTGTGTTTAAATTCTACGGTTCGCACAGAGGCAGCCACTATACTGAACTGGACTACTGTATATAGATAGATCTATTGTCATTCAACAATACATCAAATGCACAATTGAATTCATTCCACACTGGCGTACACTGAATCATAGCCCTAGAATGTCTCTGTTGTTACATACATTGCAAGTATTTCACATACCAGAGCCATAGAACACTTCCATAGGACTTGGGAGTCGGATATGGTCCTCAACTTTCATATCCATGTGAAAGTTCTGGCATAAAATGTTTGTTTAGTCAAATATCTCCACTTTTTCACGAGCTGCACACGGACAGCTTTCTCTCCGGTGAAAGGGGCCCGGAATGGCAGCTGGACTGAATTTATTACTTCCTTTGATCATCACAAACATCATCACGGAAACACAAAAGTTTGGAGCACACAATTGGCAGGTGGTGTGATTAATTACCTGCCAATTGTGTGCCCCAAACATTTGTGTTTCCCATGTCAGTAATGTGTGATGAGTGATGACGTTTGTGCTTCCCAAAGGAAGTTTTGTTAAATTCGGTCATTCCCGGGCCTCTCACCTGGAGAAAATGTTGTCCGTGTGCAGCTCGTTAAAAAGTGGAGATATTTGACTAAACAAACGTTTTCTCCCAAAACCTTTACATGGATGTGAAACTAGAGGACACTATCTCACTCCACGTCTTTGGAATTCTTTATTGAGCGAGTACACACGGAGTGCCGACCACATTCCGCAAGTTCCGCACAATAGTGTGGAACTATATAGTAATAGTGGCCCTCTGGAGTGAGTGTGGAACTATAGTGGTCCCCTGGAGTGAGTGTGGAAGTATTGTGGCCCTCTGGAGTGAGTGTGGAACTATATAGTGGCCCTCTGGAGTGAGTGTGGAAATATAATGGCCCTCTGGAGTGAGTGTGGAACTATAGTGGCCCTCTGGAGTGAGTGGAGTGAGTGTGGAACTATAGTGGCCCTCTGGAGTGAGTGTGGAAATATAGTGGCCCTCTGGAGTGAGTGCGGAAATATAGTGGCCCTCTCTCATAGAGTTATTATACAATAGAGAAGACACCCAGAGGAAATCCTGAAGCGCAATGGACATAGTGGCCGAAGAAGGTATTGCAGTTTGGTAAGGTTTGGTCCTCAAACACATGAACGTGCACTAGGCTCCGTCCACTCTGCCGGTCGCTCGCGCGTTCATGTGTTTGAGGACAATCCATCCAGAATGCACACTGCTCCTAAACCGGAAGGAGGAGTGGATTCGCCTCATGCGCTTCTGAGCAACTCAATGCAAGTGGACGGGAGGAGAACTTGGGTGTCTTCTCTATTGTATATATACTCTAAGCCCTCTCTCCATCGTCAAAGTTAAGTTGCCCACCCCTGCCCTAGAGCCTGTTTCTGCCCGAGGTTACTTCCTGTTACGTTACAAAACACAGAAAATGCTTACTCGGTAACGATTCGTTATTGTTGTGATTCGGTACTGTAGAAAAATGGAATAATTGAATCATGCTGCGTGATCCTCTCCTCTCCCTCTCTTCTTCAGAGGCTCTTAACTCCATACTGTCAGACTTTGAGGTCCTGGCCGTATCTGAAATTCAGCTCCACTCTGTAAGGAGGAGAGACGTCAGCAGCACCCAGTCCCACCTAGAACGGCTGGTCAGCTTCAGAGCTCTGCAGAGGTACAACAGCAACAACAATATAAAAGAGTTGATGAATACTTAACCTACACAAGCTTTTCGGTCATGAGAGGCTGAGAGCACCACTTGGCAAGGCTGATGAGATCTACTGTACTGTCGGCACACTATGAAAACCATCACTGCTGTTACGTCTTTGCCTATTATAATAGACTACTGTACTGTGCTGTACTGTACTGTACTGTACTGTACTGTTGTCGTGTGTGTGTGTGCGTGCAGTGGAACGGGGTGTGGCCTAAAATGTGATGTAATTTGCATCACTGTGAAATAACATGGTATTTCATGCAAATGCAAACGGTACAGTAAATATGATAGTTGCATCGATGCAACATAGTGTGTTATGTCTGGACAGGCATGCAGTACAGTAGGTATTGTACATGGAGAGATGTGTGTTGAGGACAGGTTTCAGTTCCTGCCTTCTTTTTTTCAGTTCACTTTCAGCTGTAAAAGTCTTGTGAAATGATTGTTCGTCTGTCAGAAAGTGTCCTAAGTTCTCTTTCTTCGCCAGCACTTTGCAGTTGTAGCAAATAACGCCTAGTGCTAAATGGGTAACACACCTGGACATTTATATGCTGCCAAGGACATTCCTCTGTTCATTTTGCACTGCATCAACATTTGTTGAGGTTTGCAATCCACTTTCAGCTTTAGCAAACCTGAGTGTGAATAGACAAGATAAAATTTAGTTTTTTTGTGTGTTTTCAAATTGCTCCTCAATCGACCAAAAAACGAAACAAAAAAAAATCGACCAAAAAGCAAAACAACTAGTTGAGACATGTAGACAGGGTGCACCAGTGACCCTGGTGAAAAGAATTCCCTGATAGTATCGGTTGATGATCTAATCTATGATCAGGTATAACACAGATTGAGCTGGAACTCACCCTTGTACTTTAAATATAATTAACTAGAATACATTTTCAGTTCAAGTAATTTGCAACGTTATGGTTTGAGGGTGGCAATTTAATTTTTCCGTTTCAAGAAATCCAGGCCAGGACTTTTCTAAAGACATAACATCATTTAATTTAACCTTCAGTGTGACATTAATATATTTTCATTTTTCTTCTTTTTCTGTCAGAAATTTCAAACTTTACTTGACCACTAATACAGACCTGTTCACTGAGAACTTTAAGGCAGTTTTTGTTGACAAAGATGGGAAAGAGGAGAACTATGATGTTCCACTACAGAACTACTTCAGCGGACATGTTGTTGGTAAGTAGTAAGTAGTCTAGCACACAGATTAAACCATTTTACTCAAACCAACCCAGCATCGTATTTTGATATCGTATCGTATTTTGCACTAATGCTACGTTATGTCTTTGGTGCGTAGGAGAGGAACATTCACGTGTGCAGGCACACATAGATGGGGAGGAGTTCTCTGCCCACATACAAACTGAAGAAGCAGAGTACAATGTTGAGGTAAGGACCAAGGATACAGCATGTGACGATGCTCTACAATACACGAAACATCTCATGATGTCACCCGTCTGCCCTAACGCTCTGCACAGTGAAAACTTCAATGTTAATTTATTCATGGCTCCTCTACACTTCCATCTCTCTCTCTCTCCCCCTCTCTCTCTCTCTTGACCCGTATCCCTGTCTGTCTCTGTCCAGCCCTTGTGGAGGTTCACGGAGTCCAGGCCTGATGGCCGGTTGCTGGTTTATCGCTCCGAGGACATCAAGAACCTAAGCCGCATCGCTTCTCCCAGTGTGTGTGGCTACGTCCACGCAGAAGCTCAGGACCTGCTTCCAGAGGCTGCCAAAAGGAACTGGGATGGAGGGGAGAATGGCAAGTGTTTGTTTTTCTTTCTCGCTCACGCTCCATCCCTCTCATCCATGTGGTAGAAAGGAGGGTGGGTGTGTGTGTGTGTGTGTGTGTGTGCCTGTGCCTGTGCCTGTGCCTGAGAGGAAAAGAGTGGGAGGATAATGAACATTGGAAAAGGGATGGAGGAGGCAGTTGGTAGGTAGTGATGGGTGGGCGGATGATTTTGAAGCAATTGCTTTAATAAAAGACTTTCATCGGTGAAACCGTTGTTCTTCACATACACATGGCCGACAAGAGCGTATTATATAAGGAAACACACACACACACACACACACACACACACACACACACAAACATATAATTTTATGCTTTCATTGTGTGGTGGAAATGTAAAGCTTACAAGAGTGAAAATGAGCTGGGGGCTATCTTCTGAAGTACTCACAAGGTCCAATTGAAAGCACGTACTGGAAAAGAACGAAGGTGAAGGTTCTTATGGGGGAGGCATTGAAATTCGTGGAGGCACTGCTGGTATCCAATGAAAAAAGAATACAAGAGTTCTCACCAGTCACCCACTGCTTGTGAGCAAGCCAGAGCAACACACACACACACACACACACACACACACACACTTACGTGCTATACTGTGAAGAGAAGCCGTAGTCTATTCAGTTCACTGGCAAACAAAAAGAAACCATGTTGCTAAATATGAAAATTAGGGCAATTAACAATGGGATACTAGAGCACGGCCTCATTGTTTTATGTCCTTACGCACGTCTTTATGCAGGCCTATCCTTGGCATGAGTATTATGGTGTATTATTAACAGGACGTTTCGAGGAAGCAATCTGATTGGTTGAAACGGCTTCTAGCCGTGGATCAAACCAGCACCATTCACCACCTAATCAAAACAAAGAATTCAGCTGCTCTGTTTTCCCAGAGCGCTAGCAACCTCGGTGGCTTTTTCAGCGATCTTCTTAGTTTTAAGGGTAACTGCTACGTGATTATTGCCACTTCAGTGATGCTTGCGGAACTCGACTTCGTCTCGTACCTTACCGGATCACTGTCGTGGCAATAATCACGTTAAACCACACCCTCTTGTGTAATATTGCTTAATTATGTCTTTATCTCTACTAGGGACAGGGCTCATTTATTAGAGCTTTTACAATTCGATTAATTGGAGGCATATTCAAATTATTCGAAAAGTTATCAATTTGTTTATTTTTATTATTATTATTGTAATAACTGCTGCTATCAAGTTTGGAATTTGTGTTTAAACCCTAATTTACTACTAATACTATAACCATAATGTTTAAAGATATTTACTTGACAATTCCTAGTAATGACAGTAGTTATTATAATCTTTTTTTTAATGTTGTTTTCCCATTACAATTGCTTAATGGGTGGGCTGGGCAGCCGGCCGGCCAGTCACAACCGTGGTCCGTACTGGCTGTAGGACTGTGACCACAACTTCATAGTTCATATCCTATGGTGAAAATTCAAAAATGGTGAAAATAGACCGAATATTGTCTGTTTTCGCTAATTCATCATATAACTAAGTATATAGGGCTTACGTGGTTACAGCTTATTTGTACATTTGTTGACTTTTCTCGGGTGGAAACCTCAAACCTATTATGTCCGAAACTGTTACTTTTCAGGATTCTAATAAAAATAAATAGCAGATCTGCAAGCTCAAAACGTGTCCCTTCACGCTGCGCTTCGAGCTTGCAGATCTTTGTGTGACGCTGTAGTGTGATTGGGTCGGGTAGGGTGTTAATTTGTGAGGGAAAGAAAACACAAACCCATTCTGTAAGGGAACCCCTTTTGGTTTTTTAACTATTGAAAAATAGCAGATCTACAAGCTCATAGCGCGCCACCGAGTGGCGCGCTATGAGCTTGTAGGTCTGCTATTTTTGAAAATTCGTACAAATGCTGCACAAATCTTTGAATATATATTCTTTCAGGAGACTTTTTTTTAATTTTATTTCGACGTCGGGCCTAAATGGGTTAAAATATGTAGACGAGAGACGGCAGAACCTTTCTCACGCTCTGCTCTCTTGGTCATTCCTCTGCAGAGACGCGGCACAGGGAGAAGAGACACGTCCACGATCACAAGAAGAACACCTGTCCCCTCCTGCTGGTGGCAGACTACCGCTTCTATCGACACATGGGCCGCGGAGAAGAGAGCGTCACGCTCAACTATCTGGTCAGGCTCTCCATTCTGTTTAATATTAAAACCCATTTTGACCTGAGATCAGATTCTAAACATGTCTTCTACATCCTGAGACAGTTTTCTGCAAAAGCTATGTTTCTATGCCAGTCGTTCTTCGATTTTTCTAAAATAGCAGACCTACAAGCTCGTAGCGCGCCACTCGGTGGCGCGCTATGAGCTTGTAGATCTGCTATTTTTCAATAGCTAAAGCATAACATAATGCTAACACCAAAAGAGGTTCCCACCCAAAATGGGTTCATATTAATTGAATTAAATTAAATTGTGCAATTATATAAATGTGCAGCATGGGCTCACCATGTAATGTATTTATTCACAAAACGCAAAATGCATCTTGATGTCCTTGACAAATTGCATCAAGTTTCATACATACCATGCATATCAGCAATCATGTATGTACAATACATGCCATTCATATCAGCATTAGCGATCATGTATGTAGATCCATGCCATGCATATCAGTAATCAAAATAATGAGAGCACACTACGTTTTATTTTTATTTTGACATGGTGCCTTACTCTAAGATACAACATATATCTGCCATTATATCACTGTGTGCAGTGTGTCTACGTCTACCATGTGGACTCTGCTCTGATTTGGTGTTTTTCACCATGTCTTCCTCTCTTCAGATCGAGTTGATTGATCGAGTGGATGACATATATCGGACTACCAACTGGAATGATGAATTCAAAGGCTATGGAGTCCAGATCAATCAAGTGTGTACTAGGCATGTGTGTGTGTGTGTGTGTGTGTGTGTGTGTGTGTGTGAGTGAGAGAGTGAGGATGGTACAATGTAAAAATCTAAAAATGTCTGTTTATCTGTGTCCAGAAAGGGCCAATAGTTGCAACGCATTGTGGAAGTGTGAAATGCATTTCAGGTTTTCCTCTGGGCTTGAGGAAAAGGTTAGGGGAGGGGGTCACGAGAAAACATTTTGCAGGGGTCCCCAGCCAAAAACGTTGAGAATCCCTGCTCTAGGCAATTTTAATATAAAAGACACAGATAACGACTGTATCTTTGTTTTTGCTTTTCACTAATGTGTACGCAAGAAGGACTTTCATGGTGTTTCAGAATCGCACATCAGACATCACTACTGTTAAACCCCCCCCCCCCCCCCCCCCAACATGCTAGCTTCTTTGTATGTGGCGTCATTCACAGAAGTGAAACTGAGCATAATGCTGTCCCTTGAGAAGCAGTTTTTCTTTTATGTGTGCCTCGTGGTGGGGTCATTTAACTTGTTCCACGGGCCTTGGGAATGAATGGAGACACTGTTTGCCCATAGTCTGAAATGCAGAGCTTTCTCACCAAGAAGATATGCATCTATCTACGTGTCCCTCTGGATTCTTTTCCAATCATCTTGAGTCCCTCAAGGTGCATTGAGGGCAATTACCCTCAAGGTAGTGTTGTGACAGCAAGCCATAAACAAGAATGGAAGAGAGTCACGCAGTCCTGAAAGCATCTGAGCTACAGTAATGTTACAAACCTCATGATAGGTTATTTTTCCTAGCATGGGGGGGTGGGTGGGTGGGTGGGTGGGGGGGTAGCTTTATGCCGCGTTGTGAGCTTGTAGTAAATCGGCTATTTTCAGTGTTTGGGAAGCAGTGATCTAAGGCCTGTAATGTCTGTCTGTTCTCAGATCGTCATCAACAAGGAGCCTACCAGGCCTCCCCCTGCTGGTAACATAGGCTGGGTGAACTATAACATGAAGAACAGCCCAGGAGGAAGGGACGTTTGGGACGTCAAGAAGCTTCTGGAGGTGAGGGAAAAACAGACCATTCTGACCTGAGATCAGATTCTAAAAATGTCTTCTACATCCAGGCAGTTTTCTGAAAAAGCTATGTTTCTGTGTCAGTCGTTTTTTACTACAAGCCAACAAATGTTTCACAAGTGGCTGAGACATTGTTATACAGCAGGTGAACAAGCACAGGAATTTAGCTGATAAAATAATAATGCTACTTACTGTAGAATCTCTGGAATTCATCATCCTTTTTGAACAGTGAATGGAAAACATTCAAACATATATTTTCTTTAAACACAATACAATTCTGTAGGTAGGTTATTAAAATAAGTCATGTTTTAATATTTCTTTGCTGTATTTTACTTGGATGGGAACAGCGTTTTCACTTACAGCAGTGGTTTTCATATCAAGGCCCATTATTTATTGGGTATTTGAGCCACGGACCACCATTTGATGAGATTTAGCCTCTCGCATCCAAAACTAACGAATATTTTGTTCAATACAGCAATTCCATGCTGTATTGATGTTGGTACCATTAGGAGAGATAACAGGCAAACGTTGAATTGTGTAGACTTCTTGCAAATGAAGCAATGCAGATGTGTAACAAATTAACAATAATTTAACTCAATGAAACGAAATGGACTCGTAAGGGTAATTTTATGCTCTCAAGATCTGTAAAGGCCCATTTGTTTAGCAACTCCGTCATTTAGCCCTTCAAGGTCCACTGGTGGTCCCCGGACCACTGGTTGAAAACCACTGACTTGCAGAATGGCAATTTTAACCCTAAATGACAAGTACCGTATCTCTTTTTCACACCAGTTCTTTTTATTTATTTTGTATCACTTTGTCTCTCTAACATGTTTGAATGGATAATAACAAGCCTCTTGTGTTGTATTTCAGCAATTCAGCTTAGACATGGCTGAGAACGCGTCCACGGTGTGCCTGGCTCATCTGTTCACCTATCAGGACTTTGACGAGGGAACCCTGGGGCTGGCCTATGTGGCTCCTTCCAAACCCCAAGCCCTGGGTGGACTCTGCCCCAAACGTAAGGATCTGTTTAGGAACATAATGACCACAGTATACTGACTGTGATGATGATAATACTACTATGGGGCATGTTTAAACGGTATTTCACTTAAAAATTATTCTGGGTTCGTATTCACTTCTAAGCCTTTTGTGTGCACCCCAGACAGTGTTTAGTCGCTTGAAACTTTTCCTATATAAGCCCATTCAACTTCAAACTCCATTTTAACCATGTTGGATTAATTGGAAAAAACACACATCCCTGGTTCTGGAGACTGTTATTGTCCTTCTAATCATGCATGAGGGGAGGGAGTTGTCGTTGTTGTACTAGGCTTAAACAATTATATTAATCTGATCTTTATTAAATGTTTATTATGAAAAAGGTTATCGAAAAATTGCTTCTATTGTGTTTCTCAACGGGGGCTGTACCACCCCTGTTGAGAAACGCTACGTTAAAATTACCCCAGAAGTGAAATATCCCTAAATTATGAAAATAAGTACAGAATTTGAGAATAGTGTTTACCAGGCCTAGATAAGTAATGACAATGGTATGGAAATGTGTGTGTTATCACAACTGATGCATGATAAGTTAACCACAGATGGATATTGGTCCTAGAGAAGGCCCAGCCTGTCATTGAAAAGTCATCGCAATTAATGAATACAAATGTATGATCTATTGTCAATTGTGTCTATTTGTATTTTTACAGCATACTATCCATCTCATTCTGCCAAGAAGCCCAGTTACCTGAACACTGGCTTGACCAGTACCAAAAATTATGGGAAAACAATTTTAACAAAGGTTTGAGTAATTTCTGCATTATTGGGTTGTAAGGGGTTGATGTGAAACATGTGGGCTGCATACAGTGCCATGATTTTGTGGTTTCCATCATGTCTGTCAAGACTCTCGTTGTCACTTGTCAGTACTCCATGTGTAAACTAATCCATCATGATTATATTGGCCAAAAGAAGCACTGCTGCAACAGCTTAGAGACAAACTGGGAATTTGGTGGGAAGTGTGCTCTATTGAGCACTTTTCTAGCTACAGTAAATCTCTGATTGGTTGAGCAACCACCACACCCATCAGGTCTCTCTCTGATTGGTTGAGCACCCACCACACCCATCAGGTCTCTTTACTGTGCAGTGTGTGCACCGCGCGTAGAGCTTTCAATACATTCCCATGTTAAGCGGCTGCCTGCCGCTTCTGGTTAGTTAGTGTTGTGTGGAAACCCCTATGGATATAAATGTTTATATTCAATTCAACAATATCCTACATACATTCTCATAATGAGTTGAACTTGAATGTCTTCATAGAGATTGTTATGCCTCTAAAGGGGAAAAAAAAGGTTTCTTGTGATCTCACACCGACGTTCCCTTGTGAAGCAGTTATAGGTTAACTATTTATAAAGACTGCTTTTTCCATTTACTGGTGAGGCAGCACAATGCAGTGGCCTGATTAACGTAGGCTTGTCTCTAAATGGACACAGTAAAAGGCCTGACTGATGCATAGCCTACTACCATTTTAAAGCCGAAAAAAAATCGCTTCGCAAATTTTATTTTGACTCTTAATAGTGTTGTATGCATCGGCCTCAGAGATCCATTTGTTTTACATACATGCATTATCAGATTGGACATAATTATCACAAGCTGGTATTTAATGGTTTTACACAGACAAAATACCAGCGCAGCTTTGTGTTTTACCGATTTGATTGGAAAAATATAGACGAGACATTATCAACCTCAGCACCTCGTGTCAATGTGCCTGTCCCAAAATAGAGGCCTTTAGAGATTTATTCATTTGAACGTTGGCCCAGTTTCCACTGACGGCTATTCTGCCGTGACAGTAACGCTGCTAAAGTTGCAACATAGACCACAGATTTCCTCTGTCGAGTTTCAATGGCAGACTGCATACATTTATTCTCATGTAGTCACTGCTTTAGTTGGCCATGTCACTAAATTGTTGTCATGTAAAACACTTCTAGCCTATTGGCCATCTCTGACTCAACTCAATTCATACTGTATGACCAGCAGTTATCCCTTGCTGTCGAAACAATAGACAAATTGATAAATGCACAACTTGAGAGAGAAACAGGTCTTTTCTGTTGGTGGCGGCATGGTTATAAGATCTACCTTTGGTGTAGTGTAGTCAAACCCGGCCACTAGTAGGCCACAACAAGCAAGTAGGCACTCGACAGAGTGCAGTTCTAGTTCTGATCTGTGTCTGTTTTACTAGGAAGCTGACTTGGTGACCACCCATGAACTGGGCCACAACTTTGGGGCGGAGCACGATCCAGACAATATCGAGACCTGTGCCCCTAACGATGACCACGGGGGCAAGTTTGTCATGTACCCCATCGCAGTGAGCGGAGACCGCCACAACAACAAGGTAGCTTCCACGTGTATGTTGTACAGTGAACGCTAGATGTGTAGCATATACACACAGTAAGAAATGCTCGCTGAATGTAAGATCCAACAGGAAGATAGATTCCCACTGTAAGCCGTACGATGAACGCTAGTTGTGTGCCATATAGTATTCACTATACACTAAGGAAATGCTATAGTTGAACGTAAGATCCAAACAGAAGATATTCACTAGATAAAGGCAGTGTTTGGTATTGAAGCTTTTACCCTCTGCAGTCTGCACATGCTAGTATGCAGCTTATTGAAGCTTGTACCCTCTGCACATGCTAGTATGCAGCTTATTGAAGCTTGTACCCTCTGCACATGCTAGTATGCAGCTTATTGAAGCTTTTATCCTCTGCAGTCTGCACATGCTAGTATGCAGCTTATGGAAGCTTTTACCCTCTGCAGTCTGCACATGCTAGTATGCAGCTTATTGAAGCTTGTACCCTCTGCAGTCTGCACATGCTAGTATGCAGCTTATTGCAGCTTTTACCCTCTGCAGTCTGCACATGCTACTATGCAGCTTATTGAAGCTTTTACCTTCTGCAGTCTGCACATGCTAGTATGCAGCTTATTGAAGCTTTTACCCTCTGCAGTCTGCACATGCTAGTATGCAGCTTATTGAAGCTTTTACCCTCTGCAGTCTGCACATGCTAGTATGCAGCTTATTGAAGCTTTTACCCTCTGCAGTCTGCACATGCTAGTATGCAGCTTATTGAAGCTTTTACCCTCTGCAGTCTGCACATGCTAGTATGCAGCTTATTTCAGTCATTGAAAAGGGATATATTTATTTAACGTTAACCCTTCAGTAGTATAGTATATATGTATAGTTTCATTATATAGATATTCCACTGTTGCGTTCTTAGCTTACGCATGTTTCATGATAAATGCTTTTTATATATGTGATGTATTCCCATGTTTGTTTTTTTCTTGCTTAATGTAAGTCGCTCTGGATTAAGAGCGTCTGCTAAATGCCTAAATTGTAAAATTGTAGTTGACGATCAATAATATTTTTGTTCACTTTTACCATTATTTAAAGTCCCTCTCCTTGTTCTCTTCCCGTGACAGCGCTTCTCTCCCTGCAGTAAGAGGTCTGTGGGGAAGACGCTGAGTTTCAGGGCTCCACAGTGTTTCAAGGAAAGGAACAGTAAGGTTTGTGGGAACTCACGGGTCGAGGCGGGTGAGGAATGTGACCCGGGGCTGCGCCACCTCAACGATGACGAATGCTGCACAGCCGACTGCAAGTTAAAACCTGGCCAACAGTGCAGGCATGGACCCTAGCGCACGCACACACACACACACACACACACACACACACACATTACGAAATACACACCTAAGTGATAATTCACACCCCAAAGCTTGCAGAATCTGTGCAAGTAAAAAAAAAAGAACACCATTGCCAATATACAATTTACAATTTACAATTTAGGCATTTAGCAGACGCTCCTAATCCAGAGCGATTTACATTAAGCAAGAACAAAAAAGCATGGGAATACATCACATAAAAACATTTATCAATATGACACAGTCGGCACAGTCTGTTTAATACTTTCTGTGCCAGCTAACATTAGCATTTATGAAGGTAAGCTGTGCCGCCATCCACGTTCACTTTTTAAGAGGATGAGTTTGCCCGCCCCCCCAACCCAGCACACACTCAGCGCACGCACACGCACACACACACACACACACACACACACACACACACACACACACACACACACACACACACACACACACTGCTATCATCAGTGCAAGCACACACAGCTTACCTGTCGTTAGAAATGTTTACATGTCAGGAGGAACGCTGTACAAAGTCACAAATTAGATCCAAACTTTGGATGGCAGAAGATCCACCGAGGACAACTCTCCTAGATTCCGATATGTATGTAGCTGGCAGATAACGTTCCATAGCTGGGGGGTACGAGTATATTTGTACATGGCGCGGTGTTGAATTGAATTACATATCATTTCAATTTATTTCGACGTCACAATATAATGTTTTATGAAAAAAAATGAACAAAAAACCCTCAATACCTGAACTGTTGTGCTGCTGGTTGAACACACAGACTGACATTGTCATCTCTGTTTTCTCCTACAGTGACAGGAATAGTCCTTGCTGTAAGAGGTGCATGTTTGAGAAGGCAGGGAAGAGGTGTCAGGAGCCCATCAATGCTACTTGTAAGGGCAGTTCCAATTGCACAGGTGAGTGCCACCTGCTGGAGATATTATGTAACAACTGAAGCAGCTCCTATATCACTGTATTCATTCACTGATATTCTGCCCATTACATCGGTAATAATTCACAATTTAATAATGCTGTACTGCTTGTTATTTACAACACAGACACAGTGAAACGATATTTCATGCTCTGTCTGTACATATGCAACAGCCATGCCTCTGTACAGGGTCGGTGGTTATTCATTTGATCTTGAGGCTTGTCATGTCTTCCCTCCATCCATGGCCTATAGGCACCAGCAGTGAGTGTCCGCCTCCTGAAAACGCAGAAGACGGTGTTGAGTGTGTCGACAACGGCATGTGTCAGGGTGGAGAATGCAACCCCTTTTGTGAGAGAATCTCACAGAACGTCACGTCCTGCGCTTGCAATGGTTAGGATCGATTTGAACATATTTAGTTTTGTTTAGTGACAAAGTACCGGTATACATAATTCATAAAATTGGTAATTTATCAGCGATGTAATGTCCCACGCTGGTTGAACGCCTTTTCGATGTCAAAATGATGTCTTACTTTTTCAGAGACTGAGGATTCTTGTAAAGTGTGCTGCAAGGGAATGGATGGCTCGTGTGTTCCCTTCATTCAACCTGAAGATGGCTCATTCCTATACCTGCGCAAAGGAAAACCCTGCACTGTGGGCTTCTGTGACGAGGGAGTGAGTTTTATCTGTTTCGTCTCACTTTTGATTCAAACTGTTTGAATATGCTTTTATTTGTATTTTATTTTCACAACAAAATGACGGAAAACGTAATTCTCAAGAGGGAGCAAAGAATGCAGATTTGTTTATTGCACAAACCTTGACGTATGTGCTTCTGTTCTAATAGGGAAAGTGCATGAAGCAGGTGCAGGATGTGATTGAGAGGCTGTGGGATTTCATTGACAAGCTGGACATAAACACATTTGGTAAGTCAACAGGTTTGTGTAAAGGAAGGATGAAGCTTTTGACGGTTCTCAACAGAAAGGCAACAACTGTCTCATTGTGTTTTCTAGAGAACGGTGTTGAAGATGAGCTGAAGTGAAAAACATGCTTTTCACAATCGTCATGATTAACCACTTAAACCCCAGAGGGAAAAGCTTTCACAGAAAATAATAGATTGACAGCGAAAGCTTTCCCTACAATAACAGAACAGAAAATACACTAGAGCCATGAGGGACTCCACTCAACCATATGGGGTTTAAGGACAATGACACTTTAGTAGAGGTTTCGGTTGTGTAGTCGTACTACACAACCGAAATGTACTTGCTCTGATGTATTGCTCTGACAATCAAATATTGTCGAGTTGTCTTTGCTCTGTTGTTCCATTGATTAGAGCGATATTCAATACCAATTTTAACCAATAATATGTCAAGCATCATCAATCTATCAATCAGACATCTATGATTCATTATCCTAGACACTTCGGTACTACCATGTTTAATGCCAACAAACGTGGCACAAACAATCCCTTTTTAAACTTTACAATGATGCACATTAAAATATGTTTACTTGGTTCAACACTGCCTTGTACACCCCTTTTATTTGTATTCTTTACTGATGTATCATCCAGGCGGCTCACAGTACGAGCTGGTAATTCCCAGAATCAGTGCTTATAGCTCAATAAAAGACAGCTGGTGTGTGCAGTGTTTGCGTTCCAACACAGACTATCGCTGTGATTGCCTGAGACACGCACAGACCCTTGGAGATGCATCACAATATGGAAATACTCTCAAAATAGCCTTTCATTTAATCTTTAAACTGCTTGGCCTTTCACGTACAGCTAATGACAAACATTGTAGTTTGTAATTGTTTTAATTTATATGTATGTCTACTTGTGTACTAGTGAATCACTCTCTTTGTCTGCGTGTCTTTAATTTCTCTCCAATCAGGGAAGTTCCTGGCTGATAACATAGTGGGCTCAGTTGTGGTTTTCTCGCTCGTCTTCTGGATTCCCCTGAGCATCCTTGTTCACTGTGTGGTAAGACTCCTTTAAGAAGAAACCAACGTGGAGTTTAAAAGCCCCACTAGCAGCCCCTAAAGTCCATGCTGCAACTGGAAATTGGCTAAAGAATGGTGCTAGAATTAGGGCTCATTGAGATATCTCGTGTGAATTGTTTTTGGCCTCAGCATAGAACTATAGTATAGGTACGCTATAGAGTTCTCAGCTTTCATGGCAAACTGCCCATAAACCTTTGAGTTATCTTGTGGACAAGTGGAAAGTTTGGCGTCACAAAAATAGACAGTGAAGCACTTTTGTTCTTGGGCGGGAACCCCTTTTGGTGTTTCAAGCATTCTGTTATACTTTAGCTATTGAAAAATCGTAAAAATGCGGCACAAATCTTTGAATAGGTATATATTCTTTCATAGCGAAGGTTTTTTTTATTTCGACGTCAGGTCTACATGTAAATGGGTTAAGTATTTATGAAGATAGCTATTTTCATATTGGATAAATGTTGCATTGACCATCACCACACAAGCAGTTTAGCTTTAGAAAACGTACATAAACCATCTTACATGAGCTCTCCACTGTCTACTAGCATGCAGTGAACTGTGTGAACTCAAGGTGGATGTCGAGTGTTGGGGCGTGATGAATTTATTTAGTTAAGTTATATTAATTATGCTGTGTATTATTTTTCTCTGTAGGACAAACGCCTAGACCTTGAGTATGAGGAGAGTACCAAGACCTTCTATCCTAACATCTATCCTCCAAGCGTAAGTGTTTTATGCAATTCAGTTTTCATAATGCTCATACTTGCATATAAGGCCTGCAGCCAGACTAACCAGACTAATACGACTGCTCCACATCTCCGTTTTAACATACTGACATGATGGGAAGGAGCATGAGATGTGGTGTTCATGTTGAGGGGCTACTAGCTTTTCCCAAATCTACTACAGACGTCTGCCTTAAAATCTGTCAATTATTGTCGAACCACTTAAGCCCCATATGATGAACAAGCTCACATCAGACCGATGCGACACACTGTGAGCTTGTAGATGTTTAAGTTTAAAATGTTTTGCCTATAATGATATGCCCAAAATAGGGATTCCGGGCTTCAAAGTGGTTAAGATCTCCCAAATTGATTGAATACTTTTATTAGACAGAAATGCAAGCAGCATGAGTACAGTCAAACACTTTGTCTATAAGGATAACACCCAAAAAGTCCTTGTGGTCTTGTTTCTAATTTAATCAACATGACATAAAACATAACACAAATTCAATATCATCACAAATATAAAACACTATGTACAGACTCTAGAGTAGGACCAAAAGAAGGGCAGGGGTAGAGAGTGGGGGGCGGGCGTGATCTTAAAGATCTTTAGGGATGGGGTCGGGGCATTCCACACTTGGGTGACTGCTGTAGAAGGAGAATTTCCCCGTGTCAATGAATGATCCGTTGAGGTAGAAACACTTGATACAATAACAAAACTATTTAAACTTTTGAACAAATTCTTAGTATTTTAATGCTTCTGTAAATGTGTTTTTGTTTTTCTTCACATTGGTGTGAAGCATTATTTCGCATGGCTTATTCTAAATAACAATTACTTAGCTGAGGCCTATGCTAACAAATTAATACTACAATTCTAGTGATCATATATTCAGTAGGATGTAGTCAAACTGTCAAGGACAGGAATAGATTCAGGAGACATCTTGAAGCTACAGCTCAAGCTAGTGCAGTGGTTCTCAAAGTGGGGCCCAGGGACCCTCAGGAGTCCTTGAGGGGGTTCCAAATGGACACAGGTCTGTAACTCTGAGAGTGTCAAAATGGATTCCATTTACACACACTCTCAGAGTCGGGGGAACTTGAGTAAAAGTGAGAACCACTGAGCTAGTGTATAGGGCAGGCTACCCCATCACCAAGAGCCTCCCTCTGACGGGTTTGAGCTCGTGATGACCTGTCCATGATTCTCTGCCTTGGCCCCCCCCCCTCCCTGTTCTCATTGGAACTGCAGCAGATGGTGGAAGTTTGTAATAGAGCTCCCGCCATAGGTGAGTGTGTATACGTGTGTGTTTGTTGGTGTGATGTTGCGTTGCCGTTGAATCCATTGACTGTGCATGGTCATCGGGGCCCCTGTGCATGGTCATCGGGGCCCTTGGGTCCTGGGGCCCTGTGCATGGTCATCGGGGCCCTTGGGTTGAATTCATACTTTGTTGCACGGACACTCTGCCGCTTGATGAAAAGACTGAACGTCATGCCGTTGATGTTTCTCAGTTGGAAATAGATTTCTTTGAGTGGCATGGGTCTTTCAATGAGGTATGAATTAGCCTTTACATTTGGGGTGCTCTTTTGCACTCCCTTCCTCCTCAACGTGATCACCGATCTAGTTTGTTGCCGTTTTCACTTTTCACATCACAGAACCTACAGCAGCACACATCACTTTTGCATAAATGTACGGATGTGCGCCCATGCTCTTATGCACAGCTTTCTCTGCCCCTCCCGAAGTTATGTCTGATCGGAGATTACCTCGAGGGATGAATGGTGTGTTTTTAGAGTACTGAGGACATGATTCTTGCACCTTGTCTGTCTGTGTGAGGCCAAATTGGAAGGAGACCCTAGACATGTTTGAGTTTGTATCCGATGCCATTTAAAAGCCACTATGAAATGAGGATGATGTTTAGGTTTGTCATTTTGATGATGGCTGTCTGCAGTGTTGTGTAAAGTCTTTGTGGATTCATAAGGGGAAGCCAGCTGAAGGTACTCGACTCGCTCACTACACTATACAGTATATGAGACGATTATGACTTCCCCTGATAAATAATACTTTATGTTGAAAGGGAGTCTGTGGCATGTGAATGTGACAGAATTGAACTGAGGTCAGAGCCTCAGTTGCAAGACATGGATTGCCAGTTGTAGGTTCTGTACTTTCTGACGTGTCGTTCTCTCGTTCTTCAGAGTCAAGAAATGCTCAGCATCCCAGAGTCGGCACCCGGCCGCATCGTCAAGCAGCAACCCTCCTTCTTCGCCGCCCGGACCGCGCCCTCCTCCCTGCCTCTACAGCAACAGCAGCAGGCCCAAGCAGGGCCCTCTCCCGCGTGCAACAGCAACAGTACCCCGGTCCCAGGCCCGAGCTCCGGCCTCACCCCGGCCAGCGGAGGGGTCATGGGGATCATGGACACCATCCCGGAGGACACCAGCATCGACTCTCACCTGGGCGTGGAGGGCACGGTGGAGGACGACTTCACAACCGGAGGAGCCTACTCGTCGGATACGAGGTCCTCCTACGAGGATCTGACCGAGCTGAACCAACAGGGCAGGGGCCGTCGCCTCAAGAGGCAGGAATGCATTGACAGTAAAGAGACAGAGTGCTGAGCAGAAGGTATTTAAGGCCTTGTGTTGTAAACACACAATCACACATACAGACACACACTTTGTGTTTGAGGGAACATGTAGATACAAAAGACATCACAGTGCATTTTCTTGTTGACACCCAGACAATGATAAAGGAATAAATGTTACATTATGTTTAGTTTTGGAATATAACTGGCTTGAGGATGACATAGAGGTAACATGAGATGTAGATATTAAATGATCAACTGTAAAATGTGAATAAACCCAAATACAGTATAGATGGTGCTTCAGTAGTCTTGTAATGCCAGTGACTACATTTAGAAGTAGCTACTTGAGCATGTTGTGTTTTCTTTTGCAGGAGAAACACTGGTGCCTTTTACTTGGTTACATACACATTGGCTTTGAGTTTGTGATGTGGCTGATGACACATGTGCCACAAATGCTCAAAAATAGCCACATTCTCTTTGTTTTGTTAACCCAGTGGATACATTTGAATTGATACCAAACAAGATGTAATCATTGTTGCACTAAAAAGTATTGTTCATTTCACTGGAGGAGGATCTTTTGAGGTTTTTAGAGTTTGTCTTTATTACTGTTTAATTGTGTCATCAGTACCTTATTTCTTTTAATTTTTGGACCGTTTTTCATGGGAAGCTTGAATACTGTATAAAGAATAAATAGCCTCTTCAGTATTACCGTAAGTCTCTTAACTGTGATTGACCATTGGATAACACTATTTAGAAAAGGGACTGTAATATTGCCGTTACTGTAATTTGCATTACTGTAATGTTCTTTCTTTAAGCCGTATTCATCCACAGGACAACCCTGTAAAACCATTATTGTGCCTTTTTCTGGTTCTTTTAAATTGTGTTCGCGAAATATTTCGCTCACTTACCTAAAGAACCATGGTTAATGAAGTAACCTTCATGTTTTGTGCCTAAATGTTCCACATCTCATCTCTGCGGTGGAAGTTAGGGTAAAAATGACCATTTTCCTTTTTTACTCTCCAGACATGGTCCAACTCCAATACTGCCACTTTAAAGAAAATTCTGTCCTTGTGCCAATTTGAGCAACTGACCTCCAGTGCTTCTTAGCAGAACCTACTGTAATGAGGCTGTATGTACTGTATGTACGTGCCCATTTGTCCACTAGAGGGTTGTGAAAACACCAAAATAGCCCTACTATGCACCGCTCTAGATTGCTTTATTTTATGTTTTATAACTTTTGCCTATGTGTGTCATGTTAATTTTAATTGTATAAATATGTCCCTTGCAACTCAAAAATATCACATTTCACGCTGGCTCTACTGTATGGATGTCAACTGTTAAATACAGCTCTAAAGATGTCCTGTGTCATATACTGTATAGGGGTTGTTGGATGTATATTAATGTTTCTATACTGATAAATATATATACAACACCATTGATCTCTTATTGATTGCATTAACTGAAAAACTATCTTTATTGTACATTTTCAAACTTTTTACATATTGGGTTACTTTTACTTGGTCTATTAGCTTCATCAGGACAGACTGTCCTGATGAAGGTCGAATAGACCGAAACGTTGAATAAAGAGCAACATTTTTTGGCAAGTTTCTGACAGTGTGCGGGACCCTTCTGTTTTTCAAAGATAACCTTTTTAAGCTTAACTAAAATAAAGTATTTTTATTGAGCGGGATAATGATGGCAACGTGTATAGTATTCCATCGCGTAAAAAATATATAACCTGTAATATGTGTACATAAGTAAGTATTCAATTAACTGAGTTTTTAGATGGCCTTGTATCTGAGGGAAGAAAGCTACAGGAGTAGTCTGGCCTTTACTGAAAACGCGAAGAAAATGCTGAACACAACTATAGTCTATAGATGTGTGCGATATCATCTAAACATAAATTACTTCAAGATATACATTTGCTTATCTTGACGTTACATACAAGGCCTGCACTAACCATGCACTCTTACCTCTGAAAGCAGGTAGGTGAGGCCTGAAAATTGGTATAGAACTGTTCATGTCCTGTATACAATTTGGAGCACTTGAGTTGGGTGACATGACACCCTAGCAGAGATTAGAGAACTAATAAGTGCAGCATTTTATCCCAGTTATTGCAAATATTTAATAAAACTCGAGATCAACTCAGAGTTATTTGATGATGAGGAATACAAATTTAGGCAAATTTCCATGGCAACAGTTAACTGAGAAGACTGTTCTCTGGATTACTGACATCCACGTCTCCCCAGTAGGGCAGGATGAAGGGCAGATTGACCACTCTCCTCTCCAACACACCCCATAGGTGCTGGGCCACAAACTCATTGCCTTTATCTGAGAGATGCAGGCCATCGGAGAGATAGGCTGTATAATCCTGCAGAGAGTTGAAGGGATACAGAAAGGTTTTTTAATTAACGAAGGCTTATTCAAAAGGTTAGTGTCTATATACCGTAGTTGTGTAAGGTGTAAGGTGCCCCCCCCCCTTAATTTTACTCGTGTGGTTCAGGAATGTGATCCTATTAACGACAGCAGTATTTATCAACAGCCTCCCCCCACCTGGTCATCTTTCTGCATGAGCGTCCAGAGGTCCAGGACATCTGCTCCACACTGACCAGCTGTGCGGACGCACGCTTGGGCATACTGCCCTGCTACTGAGTTAAGACGGTTCAGAGCACATCCTGGGGACAGACGGCCAGATGACAAAGGAGTCATTAGTTATCATTAAACTGAAGCGACGGTCGACTACTTACCCTGTTCAAGAAACGTACAAAGTGATTTTGCGAGCTTGTAGATCTGCATTTTAATACTGACCTTTCAGTATGCACTCCTTCTCCCAGGCTGGCTCGTGAAGAGGAGGCGGAGTGATGAAGATAACTTTGTCTGCAGTCACACCTGCTGAGTCCAGGTGTCTGACAATTTCCTTTAGGTTTGCCGAGTACTCCTCCAGAGGCACATGCTGTTGGGGGTTCTGATCTACGAGACAATACAGAAGGAAAGAAAATAGAGAGGACAGGGTACCATCAATTTTCTGCGTGATATGATTCATTTGAACTGTACAGATTTTTCTTTTGTTGTCAGAATGAGTAACCTGGGCTTGAATGTATAACTGTCGTAAGACATTTCATTCCGTGCACAGATTGAACTCTTTCTGCAGACATAACTACAGTACCATGAGTTGCATTGAATATACCTTCAAGAGCACAGTCGTTGGCTCCAAAGAACACAGTAACAGCTGCTATATTTTGCTCTGCTGAGTTTTGGCTTGGGATGATGCGAGGAAGTAGAATCTTGGCCCATCTGGAGTTGTAGCCTGACAGACCTCGATTCACAACGTCACACTTTCTAAAAGGACAACAATATGGGTCGGTTTTCTAGGCAAATCACAAAAGCATAATTTTGTCTCATGCGTTTGGCTAGTTACACCATAGTTATAAGAGTTACACTGTACATAATGTATGCATGACAAAATAGTACATTGTAAGCATTATGTTTACATCACACAATAGTTGAGCTGAGCTAGCCTTGGATGAAGACTATCATAGATGTATTTTATGGAGTGACTTTTACTTCCGGATCATACATATGCAAATAAAATAGTCTTGAACCAAAGCTAAGCCACTAGAAGCCACTGAGAATAGACTTGCTTGAGATGTACTCACCTAACCAATTTATTGGCTATTTCTGAACCCCATCCATTAGATTGGAATGAAAACTAGAAAATGGACACAACTTGTCATTTTAATCAAAAACAGTCATGATACTTGGTGGTAAATACTCAAACATTTGCAGCTATTAATTAGTAGTTATTGCATTTGGCACACAAAGAATGAATGTCAAAGAGCAGTAGATTGCAAAAGTCAACCCCAACATTCGTGTGAAGTAAAGGTTGCATTCAACTAACCTGAGTGATAGAGTCGCCAAATAAAATCACTTGAGGCCAAATTACTGTTTTTAATTTGGACATGATAAATGCAACTGTGCTTGACAACGCTTCTGTCAGATTCGGGTGTCGCATTCAAATGGGAACGACGAGAAATGTAAATCACGCCGCTCGTTCCATTTTTTTAGTTGCCAGTGGCAGTTGACCAATTTGCTATCTTTATTTTTTTGTGTCGTCAACGTGATGACGTTAATCCCCAAACATTACGTCACTATATATAGCTATGAATTGAATAATTGAATTATTGATAAAGACAAAAACAGCAGAATTAATTTCAGCAGGCCTCCTTTCCCAACGGGGCGCTGTGGTGCATGTAAAACACTCATCTTGACTTCCACGTCAGTCATAGCACTTCCGCCTGTCTGCTCTGTGCAAACATGGCGGAGGTCAGACTAGGGCTGGGAAGGGGAGCCTACAATATCTCAATAAACGCATATAGTCGCTCGTTTTTAGCCGTTCGAAGTACGCGGCGAGGAAGCGCGACATATGCTCCTTCCCTGTCGACAGGATCGCGGTTGGATTTGGTTCAGAATAGCCTCTCGAACACAGCCATAGTTCATAGAAGGGCACCGTTCATAAGGAATGTGCCCGCTGGTGGCACTTCTTCTCAGGGTTGTTATTGTGAGTCCGAGTCTTCTATGTTCCCTCGCAGTGTTGTTGTTGGAGACACTGATCTTTACCACGAGTTGGCCCAGAGGGAAACACTGCTGCTTCAGCTTCAGTCTACATGGGGTTGTTGTGATGACGATGATGACACCCGCAAGACTAGCGACTCTCCGGTGGGACGTGCCTCGTCCTCCTTCAGCCGGTGTACAACTCAACAGCAACATGTACTATATCACCCGACGCGTCGACCAGATATCCTGCTCAGCCGTCATCATGTGTTGGGGCACCACAGGCAGCAGCTCGTGTTTATGAGGCATTTTTTTAGTGGAAATGAAGACGTCGAGCCCCTGTATAAGACCAAAACGGGCTACTATGACATCCTGGAGGTGTCTCCCGACGCCTCTCACGCGCAGATCAAAACGGCCTATTATAAGTTGTCCTTCGTCTATCACCCGGACAAGAACGCTGGAAGTGAAGACGCCAACGTCCGCTTCACTGACATCAGCGAGGCCTACAACGTCCTGGGCAATATAACACTGAGGAGGAAGTATGACCGTGGCATTCTGAGTCCGTCGGATCTGGCAGGCGCCACCAGACCCTCGTCGAAGGACGCCGGCGGCTCTGCAAAGCAGCCGACGAGGAGCCAGCAGTCGGTCATTGACATCGATGGCAAAAATGTCTTTGACTTTGACCTGTACATCAAGTCCCATTATAAAGATCAGATTAAAAAAGGGGAGGACAGGAAGCTGAGGAGAGAGGAGATGTTGAGGAACAAAACCGAGACTGTCGTAGACTGGAAGTCGGAACATATTTTGGAGTTGGGTGTCGGGGTGATGGTGGCAGTGGCAATTGCAATAGTTATCAGCATGAAGCGTGGTGGATGAAATTGATTTAGAGGTTAATGTTGATCTGCTTGGGTGTGTGTGTGTGTGTGTGTGTGTGTGTGTCAGGATTTGTTATGTATGGGTAAATAATGAGTAACCCTACACGAGACGATCTAAAACAGGATGTTAAATCACACTATTTTGTGCAATAGCATATGGATTTATTGTTGGACTTGCTGAGACTCAGTGGTTGATTTACAACCTTGTTGCACTGACAGCCTGTCGGCTCCATTGGCTTTTATGAAATAATTTAAATCAGTCGGTTAATTCTATTTATATAATGCAAAGTCACAATGAGTTGTATCATTATGTAGTGCAGAAGCATTCAAGCATCCTTGGATTCATGAAAGGTGCTACAGTATATACATTACATTTTAGCTATTATTAATAATAATAATAATTATTAGAGCCAAAGACCATACTCTACACCTGTGTGTCTCTTCCTTGAGGGAGTTCCAGGTCACGGGCATCGAGATAAAGTATTGATAGTTAGGATAGGAACCAAACAGGTCTGTAACTGGCCGTTTCCATTTGTACACTCAGAGTAATGCTATTCCCGGGCCTAACTGGGGGTCCGTTAAAACTAAAAGGTTTTAGAACAACCACTGCTCTCTACACCAATAGTTAAATCCCTCATCATGATTTAACATGAAGAAACCTTGAGTATTGTTTGAGAGAGGGAGAGAAGGGACAATCTGAAGAATGGGTAAAACTTCTGTAAGAAAATGCTTGTAACACTACTCAGTGGGGATGGGCGATTTAAATCAATGTCATGATTATTTCAAACTTTTGCCTCGATTATTAATGAACTATTATACTTTTTGTGTGAAAATAGCAGACAAGCTCACAACATGTCTTGTAGATCAGACATTTTAACTTGTTGTATCAACAAATCGATTTAGTCAAGTATTTTATTTAGTATTCGATTAACCTACATGAGAAAGATCAAGTCGGTTATTATTGGTGTTAAATATGATTAATGGTTAAATATGATGAATTGCCCAGCCCTACTACTCAGTGCTTGCGTACTCAATGAGCCAAGCATTTTAGTGATTTGTTTAGGGGGGTATTGGTTAAGTTGAACATGATGTAATGTCGAGGTGCTTGGAACTGAACTCCACAAAACTGCATTTTAATCTTCACAACATGAGCCATTTAAATGACATATTTGGTCAAAGGCAGTGAATGTAATTATGGCCAGTTCTCAGTTGATGAATGTGCCTCAGTGTTTATTTACTCTGAAACCCATGTCTATATGCCACACACAAATAAATTATATTTATGAAAAGTGCTTGTTTGAGCAATTCAAGTTGAATGGGTTTTTCTTTATACATTTTTATGATAACCACCAATAGATTAGTAAAAATGTTATTTCCCCCACCATGAAAACATCTGGGTTTCCGAGGCTTAGTTTGAGGCTACGTAGGAGATACAGTATAGTATTGTGCATGAATTCCTGGTGAGATTTGTGTCATGGACGGCCTGGGTAAAATGTGAAATTATGTTTACAAAAAAAGAGCTAAACAACTGCAAATAGCTTAGAACAAAAGATAAGCTGTACAATATATTTAAAAAGCCAGCAGCTCTATTACATAATACAAGGTTTATTGTCAAATGATAATCAGTTAGGGAGAAGAAGACACTCACGCACACTGTTTTTTGCTTGCTCAATAAAGAAAAGTGATATTTGTACTAGTTTTGGTCAAAGACCTTCATCAGATGCCCGAGGAAGGTCTTTTACATTTTAGTCTTGATCAAATAGGTTTTATACTTTCATAATTTGGTTGGGTTGGATTTTTCAGGAAATTATGTCAATCTCCTGATTATTAGTAGTGTGAGGACTCAGGAGGGTCTAATTAGACTGAGCATTAGGAACTCATTTTAGACATTCTCTCTCACTATCAGCTGTTACTGTCTCTCTCACACGAACACACAAACATTTTTTGTCCATATTGCCAATCAGGCACTTTCTTTGGAGCCTGGGTTCAACTCCCGATCCCGATGACCTTTGCTGCGTGTCTCTCCTCATCTCTCACTATTTCCTGTCAGTATACTGTTCACCATCAATAAAGGCAGAACAAAACCAAAAAATATATATTAAGAAAATAAAATAAAAGCTGAATTTGACAGTAGAAGTAACATCGTCTAGTGGTACTTGTTCTGTCATATTGGTGTAGGCAGTATTTTTCACAAGATAATATTCATGCAAACAATACATCTGCAGATAATGCTAACAAAGTACATTTTAATCTGATAATATGTTCAAATAAAGTAAAAAGAATGAATATGAGAACTTGAAATAATTTTCATTGTAAAAATGGTTCCAATGGTAACAAACCTGGCTTTAACATAAGATTTGAAATGTTGTTCTCTTGCCATCCCCATTTTATCACTGACCCAAGTGATGTCATAAGTGACACAGGTATTTAAGGCCTTTCTGAACAGGCAGGTAGCAGATCACCAATCTGTGGGTCCTCACACCACACAGCAGGTGGTGTGTTGTGAGAGGAAGATGCTTGTGTGCAGCTACTGACCTGGTGAATTGTATGCCTATTTGCTTGTTTCCTTGCCTTTACTTTGTATTTCACTTTTGTGTATGTTCTATAATAAGAATGTTTTTATATTGGTTGGATAAACAGCTATAATTTAAATTCCATATTGATTCTTTGTGCAAGAATCTTGAGAAGCTTAAGAACTTGTTCTCTCTTGTACAACGCTATCTTGGAATGCATGGTTAACTAAGACCAGGACAGGCCACAGGGTGTCTGATAAGAACGTAACCACCAGCGTTGTGTGATTCTGTACTGTACTTGTGCTGGTACTGTACAAGCCCTCATCCCTGGTTTGTGTGAGTGTGTGTGTGTGTGTGTGTGTGTGGCTGTGCAACAGTGACACTTGGTGGGACCCAGGGACACCCATAGCTGTCTATAGGAGTGGTTGCACCACTCAAAAATGTGTGCCATTTTATCATGATTATTAGTGAGGAGTGAGGACCTATTGTATGAAGATAGGTTGAAAAGTGGCAAAGTGGTCCTTTAAGTGCTAAACAAACATTAAACGTCCATAGACTTGGCTGCCATATGACATAATTGAACATGGGTGAAGTCATCCTCTAAGTACAGAACCTAAGTAAATGTACTTAGTTACTGTACTTTCCACCACTGGCAGTTATCAGGGAACTTGGACGCCATCATATGACGTCAGTTATCTCCATTTTGGGAATAATGCGCCTCAGTCTTGTCGATAACCCTAGCTAACCTCAGGCTTAACCAGCCACGTAGGTCGGAACTAACGGGAGGTCAGACTTATGAGCAGTCCCCCTTGTAGATGGCGTTGCTGCTTATACACGCCATGCTGTACAAACCGACACATGCTATCATAGCAAATGTGATGTCATTAATACGCTGTCCAATCAGTGTGCAGCGGTGATGTAACAACATTTGAGGGTTTGGGGATAATGTTCTTGCGACGGCCTACACCCCGTCACTTCCATTAAAGGGAACGGAACTGCAGCTGTTGCATTGCTTTTCAGCTTGACATTTGTCTGGACAATATGGCCCAAGACGGAGTTGTTCTCAACAAAGATCAATTCAGCTGTCCGATATGTCTGGATGTGCTGAAGGTCCCGGTTTCCATTCCATGTGGTCACAGTTATTGTTTAGCTTGTATCCAGCGTTACTGGGACCAGCATTCCTGGAGGTGGGACTGTCCCCAGTGCAGGGAGACCTTCAACGACAGGCCACAGCCTGGCAGAAACATCATGCTGGCTGAGGTGGTGGAGAAATTCAAAAACATGGGGCTTCAGGCAACTTCAGTGCCCGAAATCCTGAGTTTGGCTGGACCTGAAGACGTGGCGTGTGACGTTTGTACCGATAGAAAAAGCAAAGCTGTCACGTCTTGTCTCGTATGTCTGGTGTCCTACTGTGAGGCTCATATGCAACCTCACTGCAAGTCTCCTGCTTTCCACAACCACAAACTGGTCCCAGCCAATAAGAACCTCCAGGAGATGATATGTCGCCAGCATAACAAGCTGCTGGAAGTGTACTGTCGCACCGACAAGCAGTTTATCTGTTATCTGTGTTTAACAGATGAGCACAAATGGCACAACACTGTGCTTGCCAAGACGGACGTACAGGAGAAACAGGCTGAGCTTGGGGAAAGAATCCAGGCGATGGAGAATGAGGCGTGGAAGCTTCAACAAGCCAGCGTGTCTTTTTCCCGCTCCACGCGGCTAACCATTGAGGAGTGTGACAAGATGTTTACAGACCTCATCCATTCCATTGAGCGGAATCGCTTTGAACTGAGGGAGCTTATCAGAGTCCAGGAGGAGACTTCTGCCGGTCAGGCTGAGGAAGTGCTGAAGAATCTTCAGAAGGAGATTACCGAGTTAAAGAATAGAGCTGCTGAACTAGAGAAGCTATCGCAAACCGAGGACCACATTAATTTCCTTCAGAGATGCCAGTCTCTCAATGCTCTTCCGGTATCGGAAGCCTTACCGTCAGTTAATACTGATACCAGATTCATGTTTGGCCCTTTGATGGGCAAAGATGGCCAGTTTTTAAAACTAGAGACCAGTTTTAAAAACATGCTGCAGGATGCCTGTCAGGGTGGATTTTCACGCATCTATGATAAAGTGACAGAGGTCACAATCATAGAGTGTCCTGTCAAACCTCGCTTCACTCTAGGTCCAGGAGCTACTCTCTCGAAGTCACGCTCAAGCTCCAAATGGGGGTCCCGCAAGCAAGGACGTAACTCTAAGAAGTGTCCACAGACCTAGTTCAGAATAGGACAATTTCATTATTACATTATACATTTCGTCATTTGGGCTATGCGGCCCTCACACCTATGTCGCACCGCCAATCAACCGTTATGTCAGTCATCGTGTCAGGGGCTTTGCCAGGGTAGCTGTTGTGTCTGTGTTGGTGTGTTGGTGTCTCTTTTGTGCCCATACTGTATATGGAGATCTCTGCATCTTTCAGTCATTGTCCCTTTTATGCCCATATATGGAGATATGTCATCTGCATTATGATCATATTGGCATGCCCATATCTGGACAACTAGATATACTGTAAATGTTTATATATGGAAATATCGGTTGGATTGGCGATTCTGGACAACCGCAAATCTGGTATAGCTTTTATGACCATATTATTGTTTTACACTTCATTTCCTTTTTTGAGCAGAGCTAACCGTTCCAATGTGTGCCTTTGTGTGTATGTCCACCCCGTGATGTTATGTCATTCAAGTCAATGGCAAAATGGCCATCATCAGCCAATCAAATCATCGCTATGGGGTACACACAAAGCTGGGCAAAAAACATGTGTGTAAAGCTATTACATTGTTTATTTAGTATTTGAGTAACTAACCATAACCCAAAACTCTTGAACTTTTGACAAAATATTATGTCCACAATCCCATACTACATGATGTGGTACCATTGAAGAGATAAGAGGCAAACATGATGACAATTCTACATTCTCTAATTTGGATTTATCTTTATTATGAAGTAATACAGAATACTGGTAATTTAACTCTATAGTGTAAGAGCTACAATCTCAGGAGTTAAAGATCTATAAGGGTCCATGTGGTTACCAGCTCTCCATCATTTAGCTGGGTACCACCTGGAACCCCCTCAAGGACCACTGATGGTCCCTGGACTAGTGTGCACAGAACTAGTTGCACTAGTAGCCTCCACACACTCCTATGATATCTAACATCAGGGTCTTGAGACTTGAGCTCTTCGTGTTGTTGGCTAAGATGTCGCAATGCTTCTATGTAGTTGTTGCTTCTACTTTATTAAAGAAGATAGTTGCAAGAATATTTGGCTTCTTAAGCCTAAACAGAAAACCTGTTACAAGGTGTTAAATAGTATTGTTATATGTTATAGTATTTGGAGGTCAAGACAGAGGAAGCCACATTCACAACATTTTGTATGTTTATTTACTAATTATATGCACACATACAATTTGTCCCAGCTAGGACAAATACAAAAATATGTATAAAATGTCTCACAAAGACAATGAACATAATAAAAACAAACATCTCTCAAATCAACTAGAGCTAGAGTTTTACTGTACAGATATTTATTTTACTTAAAAAAACGAAATGTGCATGTGCAAATCAGCGAGGCTGCCGAGGCACGAGCAAAGCGAGTGCGCTGCCGCATTCAACATTCTCGTGCTTGTTCAGTCCACATTGAGAGGACCCTCTTGAAATCGAGACGATGCATCTCAAGGTGGCCCTCAAATAAAAACAAAACATTGATCACAGAAGTCTAGTGCTTTCACTTTACAGCTTAAATATCAAAAGGTATGGCAAAATATGTCCAAACAAATCAGTGCATTGAGTCATGTATTTAACGCTCAAACTATACAGTACAATGAAACTACATTAACACAGCAAAGAAACACAAAGTACTGGAGGGGCATTTGAATTTGAAAGTGCAACCCTTTCGCATTCCTTCTTCTCCTGCCTGTTCTCCCTTCACATTTACACAATTAATGACAAAGTCTCAAAACCTCCAGTATCTTAATTCCATCTTTATGCAATTTAATTGCCTATATTATAGGCAATTAAATTGCATAAAGATGGAAGTTCTAGTACAGCTGCGGAGGTTGTCAAGGATCCAACCCTGAACCACATAGGGTGGTTCCCAATATCACAACAATGGGGGAGAGAGAGAGAGAGGGGAGTTTCACGACTCGGTTCACACGGGTGTGATTTTTTTTATATTACCTCTCCAGATTCTGTCCAAAGATCCCGCAAATCGTTACACAGTAGGCTATCTCTATAGTCATGTGCTCAAGACGTATCTGTCCGATATTTCATGTTCCATCCTAATTGGCTAACATTGGCCTCCGAAGTTTGCAAGATTGGCCCGTTTTGAACAAAAAGCCTCAAATCATGATCAACATGCACTTTCCTACTAGGCTGAGGAATAAATCCCACCCTTTTCACATTGGCCCATTATAGCACCACCAGGAGGCCACAATAACTTTTAATTAAATACCCGATCTGAGAAACCAGTAGCTGAGAATGGACTTTCCTCCACTTACCCAGACTCACTTCTTACAGACCATACCTCAGGGGAACTACAGATGCGGTCATTGTACACAATGTACTACTGTACTTTCAATCATCATAGTACAAGTAAATCATTCAACAGCACGGGAGTCAATGCCAATAATGAACTGTAATCTACTAGAATTTCGCCCGGCTTCGCCGGGCTCATCCCAGTGTCGTTGCAGCGCAATATGGGAAGAAGGAATTTTCAGGAGTTGACAGAGTCCACTTCATGTTTCAGCTGTGTTTTTAAACTCAGTAGTGTGCCCTGCACACAGCGCACACTCGCAATTGCAGCTGGAGGGCGACGCGACACACACACACACACACACACACACACACACACACACACACAGAGAGCGATGTGTGGATAAATCAGAGATTTGGGAAATGTGTTCTGAATGGGCCAGAATATATGTGTGTAGGCTGCAACAATGATTTCATAAAGTGTAGTTTAGTTTAGAACAGGCAACTAATGTAGTGATACACATGTGTGTGTGACACACACACACACACACACACACACACAGAGCGATGTGTGGATAAATGACTGAGATTTGGGAAATGCGCACGCAAGCACATAATGCACGGCGTTACAGGATTATATAGGTCACGTGACACACACGGCTTCCACATTTCGCTTCATACTGGGTGAAAGTGTCCTTCCAAAAAAGTTCCGCGACTGTGACCGCAAGTTAGAGACGTGTGTGGCTATAATGACGCACAGCTGTTATGTAATCGCGCATCTATAAATTCTAAGCGTGTGTGTGTGTGTGTGTGTGTGTGTGTGTGTGTGTGTGTATATATATACATTCCGTCGGTAATTCCCTGTAGGCTTCAGCCGCTTCACGTGAATAATGTTGTGTGCGCGCGTGCGGAGAAATAGTGATTTAATGAATCGCATGTTGGTGTGTGTGTGTGTGTGTGTGTGTGTGTGTGGGGGGGGGGGGGGGGGGCAGTTGGCTGTGTGGCGAAAATAGGCAAAGTGATCGGTGTAAGGGTGATATGTTGGCACAATCCGATTAATGACAATGAACAATGTTGATGTAACTAAGGGAATCGTCGAGTCATTTATTTTGTAAATAAAGAGATTTTAGATGGAATAAGCGAAATAGCGATCGTATAATTTCTCCTGTTCCTTCTGTCTCTCATCAATGTCCTGCGCGAGATCAGATTCTGTGCTGCGCGAGATGACATTGTCAAGCTAGTGTGGGGGCGGGGCTGGTAAGAGACGGCAGTGTTGCCAGGTTTGCGAATTGTAAGCGAGTTGTAGTGTGTGCAAGTAGCCTGGTTAAAAGGCCTTGTTTCTGCCGCTGTTGGGGCAACAGAACATGTCGACCAGTTTCTGTCAACCGCTTAGGCCACGTGACCAACTTGACAAATGTTAAATTAGATGCCCAAATGTCCTTGCGGCTTGGCATACAATAAATACAAAACAAGAAAAACAATACATCTATCATAAGCAACCATTACATTAAAAGCCAAGTGGCATTGCACACAACCGTTTCATAATGTCAAATCTCAAGTATTTGGGTATGGAACAGAACAGAATTAAAACTTCCCTGTCGAGGAGATGTTAATTCAATGTTACTCAAAAGAGAGGCTTTTTAGATTCACACATTGGACACAAAAGGCCAACATTTTATAAGTTATTTTGATATCAGTCTTCTACTGTTGCTGTAGATGTCTGCCAGTGGCTTTGTGATACAATGCTGTCTTTGTACTGATTTTATATGACCCTGTGGGTCATATAAAGCAGTGACTAATTAATAAAATACAGAATTGAAATGAAATACTTTGTCAAGAAGCCATGTGAATATCTGTAGTCCAGTTTAGACATGCTCTATACTCTATAGCTTCACTACTGAATATGAATACTGCTACCCTTACATCCTTCACGTTCATGAGCCATTTGCTCACTGTTACTTGATAAATCAATGCTTACCAAGGCCACATAAAAGTCATGAATTTTTGTTTGTAAATGTGTCAAACATGACTAACCCTTATAATGATATAGAAACCTTGCCTACAGTATGGTTTGCATCTTTTTACCCCAAACTAACTTCTGCAATGGGCACGCCCCGTATTTTTGTGAATGAATCCTTCCAGTCTATCGGACGGATATGTGTACGGTGCAGAACTAGCAATGATTACTATCAGAATATAGAGCTTTAAAATGTTACAATAAATAATTGTTTTAACCAAAACATGTCACTTAGTACCTTTTAACACTGAGGACGATTTTACCGTGTGGATTGGGGGTTCCAGAAGTTAAAAAACGAATGGTCTCATGCATATCAAACTGGTGGTCCTTGAAATGAAACGTGGTTCAGATGATGGGGTTGAGGGCATCGTAGAGTCGCTGTACGGCCAGCTCCACCATCTCCCTCAGAGAGTCCTCCTCTGTGCTTTCATCCTCACAGCACACCGTCTGCACGGGGAGGACAGAGGACGGAAGATGGTAAGAAACATCCACTAACCCATTTTAGACCTGTTACACATATATTATGTTGTTCTTTCAATCTGGGAACGCCTCTGTGTCATTTTAGTTGTCGTTATATGACGTTGCTGTCGAGTCAAAAACCTCTTATCTACATTTTGTTTTGTTTTTTCTTAAATGAATGCCCTACTTGATCATACAAGCATCACAAAAGAATCAAAAGTAGCATATCCACAACTTAACATCCATAGTGCAGATAATATTACCTTTAATGCAGTGATGTGCAACCCTTTTAATTTCAATGCCTCCAAGTTTGATGCACTATGATTAGCCTATGGACCCACATTTGATAGAAATATGTTATGTCTGGGACATATTACAGCTAGCATTGTCTCTACTACTAACCACGTTCTGAACAGTGGATATGAATTGTTACCATTAAAAGGGATGTACAGGGTTAAAATGATTTCATAAGGTTAGACCAATCCTGAAATTAAATATGGAGCGTAATCCCAGACCAAATATATATGTTGACAGGCCTCATTGTATTACAATTTATGTGACTGTGATGTTATGTTTAATGCTTATAATGTGTTTGTTCTTTTGTCTTCAGTGTTGCAAATGGTGCTAGTACTGATGATGCGAATCTGACAACAAATAAGTCATCATTTATACTGGAAATAACAGATCTACTCAACAGGTTCACAACTCAACCCGATCGGCTATGTTCGTGTAAGGGATCGTGCTTCTTACTCTCGTTTCCAGGCAAATCTGAACCGTCTTCGTATCTACGGTCACGGTGAGGTTTTTACCGTCGCTGAAATCCACACAGTCCTCCCCAAACATGTCCCTGGGGGTTCAGGAAGGAAGACGCATGTTCATGTTACTTATGTGCATGTATACATTTGGGCTTTTGTTTGTTTTCTGGTTGTTTGTGTGCTGTCTGTGTTGTATTTATATCCAATTTGACCTGACAACAGATTCTACAAATGTCTTCCAAATCATGACAGTTCTCTGAAAAACCTATGTTTCTATATCGGTGGTTCTCAAACCTCAAACCGTGAAGGAGACCCAGAATGATATCTATTTGGCCGCAGACCCCCGCCTGAAAATATGTTGTTCCAGGAACCCCCCAGAAGCAAACATTTTAGTTCAAAACGAATACATATTCAAAGATTTTCACACATTTTCACGATTTTTTAAAGAATAGCAGATCCACAAGCTCATAGCAGCTAAAGTATAACATAATGCTTAAAACACCTAAAGGGGTTCCCATCCTGAATGGGTTAAATATGTGTCTTTCTGGACACTAATTATTGTTCATGTATTTTCTATAACAATGTCATTTGTGATACTCAACTGCAACATGACCTCCAGTCTGGCCTGGTAGACATCCATGTCCATGATGGTACTCTGGGCCTCCATAACTATCATATTAGATTAAGGACGAAACAGTTAATTGAACTATAAAAAAAATAAACAATAGTCGATCATTTTATAAAATGATCAATTAATAATACATCCTATCCCTACAGCATGTCAGGCAGGAATCTTAAAAGAAATGTCAAAGATTGTTTAACTACCAGCTCTACAAGACAAGTTCACAAAACATGGCATCATGATGTGTTTGTGCATCGCAACATGCTCATGTTGTGAGATCTGCTATTTTAACCATTTTTGAAAGACATTGTTGCGCGGCAAAGTATAAAATAACTATTAAAGGGATATTTCACTTTCATATAAAAGAAACACTAAAAAGTAATTGAAAATAATCAATACTGTAGATGTACAGGTAGTCCTTTTGATTGCATACAGCTAAACACAACAGAACTGAGTGCCATTGTATTATGGGCAGTTCATTTCCAACAAAGATGGCTGCATGATCACCACCTATTCAGTAAACATTCCTTCCATTCCTTTCTAAGACATACACTTCAATGATACTGCAATGGTGAACAGTTTCAAATTGGACAAAACGCACACAAGCCAACTAACGTAACAGTGCTCCTTATCCATTTCCATCAAATACGAGGTCCAAACCAACCTTTCTGAGCCTTGGGGTTTGACTGTACTTCCAGCACCACTGTGGTGACAGCATCAGCGTACATGTCGTTCAAAGGGTTGGCGATCCACTGCAGAGGAGAGGGGGAGAGATTGGGTTAGGGGTTAGAAACCTTGGCAACCCTATTTTGGGTTCATGTCGTTATAGGTGAAAGTGCTCCAAAAGCCAGGGCCAAGGCGTTGTATGCCAGTGTTGCCAGGCAACAAATGCAAGTCTACAAGCTGTGACGCCTTGTGGATTGACTGTTTTCATTGTATGATGTGTCAGTGGTTACTGGTTACAATACATTGATGACCTCGGGTCAGTGGCTGCATTGTGAGGAAACCACAGAACTCCTTTAACAAATGCAACAGTATTACTATTCACTTTTCTGAAGTAAGACAGACATTATTTTGTACTACTTTCATATCCAGCAGATGAGATGGGCTGCATGGGGAATTGTATTGGTCTTAGCAGAAGTTATTTTAATCATTTGTATTTTGTATTTCGTCTTTTTTTATGTCATGTCTTTTTTTTTAAATATATATAATCTTTATCCCACGATTTTGTAACCCATTTTTCACCCCTGTGTCAATTATCGAATGTGATCCTGGGTTCTACACATGATGTCTTTCTAACCTCATAACACATAAACTACGTGTGCACCTGGAATCTCCAATAAAACAAAAAGACACGGTCTGTTGAGTGCTATAAGCCTAGCTAGCTCATGTCCTCTCACCTCCAGCATCACCATGCCGACTTCATGGACTAGACTGATGTTCTTAAAGACCCTTATTGTTTTCTTCTCCGTTTCATCCAACTCCTCCACGTCACCTGTGACAGTCAACATGGTTCAAACCAACAATAAGACACTGCTCTGAATGCATTGAGATGTATGAGATGTGTAAAATTGCATAACCAACACATTGTTATTAATCTGTGCTTTTTGGTCATTTATTTTACACCACAGGCTCACCAGCGAGGTTCCTCAGATGACAGACTAGCAGAGAGTACGGTCCAGTGAAGGGAATGGCCTGTGTCTGCTTTACAGTGCTCATCGCCAACTCAGTGTAAGCTGCAAAACACACACCGCTTGGGTCACAATATCATTACAAAAGCATTCAGTCTAGAATCAGAATCAGGTTGAAGATCTGTGGTGTGCAAATCTTAAAATGGCATTTCATAAATGTGAAATGTTGATATGGTTATGCAGTGGTACATAATTGTGGCAGTCAGCTATACAGTAAAGTAAATTACTCACTAGACAGATCTGAGGGAGTGAGGATGTGATAGTTGAAGTTCTTCTTCACCAGAATGCCAGACACCCTCTGGCCTTGGAAGCACTTCTTGTCAGCCAAAGAGCCCATCACCTGAGAAGAGGGGCAGTGTTCAAGACCTCTCCTTCCTTTGGCTTTTAATCAGTAGGCCATCACGAGGATGTAAAAGGTCCACTTAATCAACATGATGTGGTGTTACAGTAAAATAAATAACAGAGCTGGAACAACAATGAACAGTGCTGCTGAGGGGGAAAGAGAGACAGACATCTCAATTAGAGTGGCTCCCAACCTTTTCTGGATAAGGGCCCACTTGAAAATCTCTACGGCGTTAAGTGGTCACATCTGACCACTTAACTTTATAATAAATGCTATTATTCAAAATCGTAGTGATTTACCAATTATCTGGGGGCCCACTAGCCTCAGTCATAGCCTTTACCGTGGCCACTTTCACAGCCCCTTACCTTGGCCAGTTTCTCTCCTCTGAAGTTGAGGGTGACGGCCTCAGTGTTGCGGGGGTTGTGGACCTCGATGTGGACTTGGTCGTTGTCTTCGTACTCCCGGATGAGAGCGGCCTTCAGACGAGCCATCTCGTTCTGCTCACCGTGGACCAGGATCTGAGCACCAAGGATAACGCATGACGCTTAGAACATCTGATGTGGCTATTTTTCGGAACACTATAACATGAGAAATAAAGAACTGTCGTTGTGAAATGTACACGTGATGCTGTGTACCAAGTGCACAGAGCAGATATCCAAACAGCATAAAAGACAAAATTGTGCTACATAAAGTTATATAGTAATTTTTAGGTTCCACCCCCTTAGGACAGAGAGAGAGAGAGAGACCAGAGACAGCATGGCAAGGAGTTGGAAGGAGGTGCAACAATCTTATCTAATGGCCTTGAACAAATTCACACAGTTCATATGTTTAGGGAACAGATTCATCCCTCTCTTACTGTTTTCTAAGCCTTTTAAGGAGGCATTATGGAAGCTGGAGACATTGTGTTCATGTGGCAGGAGACCAAGACAACTAAACTAACTGCATTTTACTTCTCATACCTGTCAATTAAATATTGTTAAAAAAAAGGGGAAAAGAAGAAGAAGGAATTCAGGGAAACTGTGGATAATATCTGGATATATGACTACATAAATCCTACATTAGGTACCTTACAAGCACGTTGTACACCGCCTTGGAGAGAAATGAATGACAGAGAGTGACACATTCAGGTTCAGGTTGTCCTACTGTACCACGTGAGGAGGTTTGAGTGCCCTGATGAATTCGCTGGTCTGCTGGTAGTCCGTGTGGGCAGAGAAGGAGATGTAATCTACTGACATCTTCAGCTGCAGCTTCTGACCAGACATGGTGGTGATCTCCTCTGGCTCAGACATGATATGCTGGAAAAAGTGCAACATTTACAATATATACTGTATATTTAAATTAGCTATTTTCTCTATTTTGCACGATTCCTCAGATCTACAAGCACGTATGAGCGTGCTATTTTTGAACGGCTAAAGTTTAAAATAATGGTTAAAGTGGTTCAAACTAAAAGCTAAGGTGACACACAGATGCGTCTTCGGGTCTAAATGGGTTAACCTGTTCTACTGACGTTCTGACCTTGGCTAGTGTCCCCTCCACGCAGTAGCCGGCGATGATGACTCCGTTCCTCTTGTCGGTGCACCAGCTCTCAAACAGCTCCCTGGACAGCCCACTCTGCATCATACCTGGAGACGCCATGACCACGCTGGGCCCGATGTCGTCGAAGTGATCCATGCTCTGGAAAATGACACGCCAGTGGAGGAAGATTTGTAAGTAACGTTGATTACTTGATAACCAGATGAACCATAGCATCCCTTTTCTGTATGTCATCATAATAGCTGAACATTCAGCGAAAATAGTAGATCTACAATGACAATCTGCATGTGAGCTTGCAGATCTGCTGCTTTTGGTAAAGACTATTTGATGTGGCAGGAAAAATAAAAAAGGAGGGGACCAAGTATAGACACCTGGGGGTCCTTGGTCAAATGGTCAAATAGCTCTTCGTTAAACCCCACCCCAAAAGCAATTGTTCAATGCCAATCCAAATAGTTTAGCAAACGTTGCGTCATCTCATAGCTGTCAATGTTATTTTGCATGGCTGTGTTGTTGAACACATACACAGCTTAATGTCGGGAATAATGATCAACCCAGGTGATGGCAATAATACTAGTAATCACCGTAGTCTTAGCTGCATTACATGAAAACTTCTGTCGGACTGTCGCAGCACGTCACAGGCTCTTAAAACAAGGCCCCAGACTTCCCAAAACAAACAGGCTACTACTTGGCCTGACGCCCCGAACCTGCCCACTTTGATAGGCTGGAATGGTGCAGTCAGTGACGGTGCTTTTTTACTTTACACGCTGTGGTTGGCCAGTGCACTGGTGCAAGAGGCGCTGTGATTGGCCAGTAGCCACTTTGAGTGGGGGCAGTCGGGTCAAACCTAACTCTATGGGGAAAACGATTTCGCCAGAACATGATTCACTATTCTGTCCATATCGGGTCGCAACTCGAAC
This sequence comes from Protomyctophum bolini, assembly GCF_963924005.1. Lineage (NCBI taxonomy): Eukaryota > Metazoa > Chordata > Actinopteri > Myctophiformes > Myctophidae > Protomyctophum > Protomyctophum bolini. The sequence continues at coordinate 8,102,211 of NC_137876.1, read as the reverse complement.
GGGGCTGAAGCCGGCTAAGCGAACTTCAATGTTCGACACAGCCAGTAGTGTCGTCGTGGCTCAAGTTAGCTTGAGACGGCACCCCTCCGTCACAGTCTAAAACTGTACTTTACTTGGAGGGGGCGTGGCCATTTTCTCAGACGCGAAGGTGATCAGTGGGTTGTCCCTACAGTACCTTGAGGTTGCTGATGTGCTTGAAAACGAAGGGGTTGTTGATGTTGATGGCTTTGCGGATCTTGTCATTCATGGCGTTGACGTAGGTCTGGTACACAGCCATGCACTTCTTGGCCAGGGACGAGGCGTAGTAGATTGGGATGTCATGGAGCTCTGGGTGGTTCTGCCAGTACTCATCTACAGAGGAAAAGAAGAACCCTTCCTTTATGAGTATATACGTGCATAAACCTTTAACCACTTGAACCCTAGCGTAAGTAGGGTTGTAATGCGTTGATGAGCTTGTAGAGTTTACTGTGGTTAAATAAGTGTGGTGCAATGCTTTACAAAAACACTGTATCAGCATAGGATTTTTTTTTTTTTTATTATTTTGACAAAACAAAAAAAAGGTAAAGAAAAACACATGGTCACGTGGTCACTATGTGCACAGAATGGCATGCTATGTTTGTCAATAGTTACAATACAGTTGCCATTCAATAACAGGACATATAAGACATCGGATGGCATTGTCCTCCAATCCTAGTGATGTGGGTATCCTCCAGAGGAATATCTCACCTAGGATGAGCAGCAGCTCCTGAGCTCTGCCCAAAGCAAACACCGGGATTAAACAGCGTCCCTCTCTATTGACAATGTCATGGACGGTGTTACAGAAACGGGCCTCACGCTCCTCCCTCTTCTCGTGGATGTGGGTACCATAGGTGGACTCCTGAAAAACAAAAACTAATAAATAACTACATTATAATCACCTGAAAAAAGATCAATCAAACCAAACACTATTTGTAACTTTTAAAGATGGAGTGCTGTGATTTTTGTACTTTTTTCTGTTTTGTATGTGTCTATGGAGTTAACATTGCTCTAATAAGTGTGGCTAGAATATTAACATATATGTCTTCCCTGTGTATTTCTGGTTTCTTCCTGAAAGCTGAAAGCCTTTGAGTCAAAACGGCCAATCGAAATTCCACCACGTTAGTGACATCACAATATCATCCCCTCCCCTAACCCCTTCCCCTTTAACATACACAACAGCTGTGGGTGCGTCTTCAGTTCAGGTGGGTCAGGTATACTTAATGAACTGGTGGGTGTGGCCTCATAAAACATACTTTTAACACTTTCTGGTTACCTTTTTGGAGAAAAAGAATCCTCCAAGTATGATCAAGTATAATACCAATCTGTCCAACTGAGGATATCTTGAACAGTTGGAATGGATTTACAGTAATGTAAAGGTTGGTCCTGGGCCAAGGAAGAACTGATTAACATTTCATGCTGAATGACCGAGACCGAGAGGGAGCGTGGCGAGCAACAATGTAGATAATTACTTACTTTAAGTTAGCCAAACCACAATACTTTGACTAAAGGTTTCTAATGGGCCCAGGAAAAACCTTACAACTTCAAGACAAACCTTGCCAGAGGTCTGTGCTCTACTGAGCACATTTTCTCGTTATATATTGTTTGCTAAATTAACGCGACGTACTATGATGAGGATATCAGGTTTGACACTCGGGATCTCTGCTGCCATCAAATGCCTGTCTTCCTGTCGAGAGAAGTCCCCAGTGTACAGCAGCTATGGAGGAACAAATGTAACCTGTATTACTGAATGTGTAACAGAGAAAAGGTGATTCCACTTGCAATACCTGTATTACGTTATTCTCAACCTTGAGACACAGAACACACAACACAGGCAAAGTTCACACCGCTACACATGTCAGTAATGCACAACAGATGCAAGAAAATTACAGATAATGTATAAAACAGACATTAGGCCTACTATACACAGTGGGCCAACAGCCAACATTTGAAGTAGAAATATATAAGAAGCAGAATAATATATTTCACATAAATAAAACAATCTCCGATCACCTTGACTCCAGCTATCTCAATCATGAACATGGCAGCTCCCAGGACGTGACCGGCATGGTAGCACCAGAACTTGATACCAGCCACCTCCTTGACCTCATGGAAGTTGATGGTCTCAATCTTATCCATGCTCTCCTCCAGGTCCGTCTCCGTGTACAGCATGTCATCTGCTGAGATGTTGCTGTACAAGGAGAAGATGAGAGAATGATCATAGGTGATATTCTGTATACAGTATATATTAGAGGTACAACAGTTAATCAAACTAATCGATAACCGATCATTTAATAAAGTAATCGATTAATAAGCCATCCTTATTTTGGGCATGTCATTCTAAGAAACAAGTGTCAAACACTTTACAGAAATGTGATAAATAAGTGAAAATAGACAATCTATAAAACACATTGTGAGCTTATAGATCCGCTATTTCTGCTATTGTTGCTCGACACCATTGTGCAACAAAATTCATTGATATAAACAAATAAAAATCACAACGTGTGAAGTTTGGGTCGCTAATATATTAAAGACTAACTCATGTTGCTATGATTAGGTGATGTAATGGTGATGTTAAACAAACGGTGACAAAACAAACTAAATTAAATTATTTATTGTTAATGGCATTTAATGTTTGTGTTAGGGACAAGATGATGTAAATTTTACCCTTCATTGTCAATGGCGTTTTTAAAACAAACATTGAACTAAAAACCAACATTAAACCTGTATATAGGAGGGGCCCCTCAAAGAAAAATTGCATTATGACACTATTACAACAAACAACAGTAAAGGGTTCCCAACCTGACTTTGACGTAGTCGGACAGCAGCCAGCGGTAGATGGCCTTGGTGGCGTGGGTCATGAAGGTCCTGCCTTTGAAGCTGGTCTTCTGGAGGAACCACGGCAAGGCTCCACAGTGGTCCAGATGGAAGCTGATGGAAGGAGACGCATGTTTAAATAAAACATGTAAACACTGCACTCTTTCAGTAAAAAAGCAAAATATCGTTGCTATCGGGCAGAAACATCTTATCTCCATTGTTTTCTTTTAATAATGCCCTAATTGATCATACTACAGCCGCGACGCTGTAGTACAGCGTCACACAAAAATAGCAGTATGAAAGGTAGCAGATATACACCCTTGAAACGCTGCGCAAAGTGACACATGTTGAGCTTATATTTGATTTGATTTATTTAGCACTGTATTAAAACAATGCAAACTAAAACAAAATATAAAAGGGAAAGTGCATGCTAGGAGGAGACAAGAAGCCGAAACATGTCGAATAAATGTTGAATAAATTAAGGAACTCACTGGCTGATCAACAGCAGGTCTATCTCAGCTGGGTCAATCAAGTCAATGTATGGGAGAGCATCCATTCCTTCCAGGCCAGGGTGGATGCCACAGTCCAGCTGCTCGTGCATGCACACACACACACACACACACACACACACACACGTAGAGAACGCACAATAGTGGAAGTGCTTGAGCCTCAAGTTCCCATCACAGAAGCATAATCTCTCTCTCTGCATAGTGAATTGTTAATTGTATATAGGCAACACTACAGTAGCTGGCAGGCAGCACATAGAGCCAGATAAGCAGTGAACCTATAGTACCTACCATGATCTTCCTCCCTTTGAACTCCAGGATGATGCATGACCTGCCAACCTCCTGACCAGCACCCCTGTAGGGGACAAATTAGATTGCTTACACATTAATTACGCATGCGAGAACCGAGCAAATTTCAGCACCACCACCGCAAATAACTCCGCCCAGTCAGCACATTCAGTCCACCGGGGTCAATCTGAGAAGGGTTACATCGGTTAATTAAAAACAACTCAAATTAAACATTTCGTGCAAATTTGAAATCAAGCCTACTAAACTGAAATCTATAAAGATAACTCACAGTGGTCGAATAAGGAGCTGGTCGCTTTCCTCTGCGGGGATCATCACATCTACTTTGCGTTTTGTAGCCATGGCTGGTCAGTACGTGGTCAGCGGTCAGGGCAGGCATACAAGGGAGCCGCTATAAACATAAATCATAAATCATCATGCCAGCCAATGCAGCCATAGATACAAGGCTTTGTTTATGGATGAATTAATGAATGAGAGGGGCGGTCTTTCACGAGGACCGTTTCCGGTGCTGAGTAAAATGTTCACGGAACTTGACGGAAGTGACATAGCAGCTGCTGTAGGAAAATAACAGCTAGGCCACAGCCACATATATTCACCTAAAAGAGAATGAACCGTGTTATATCAGTTTTCAGCACAAACCTTTGTGTAGTAACTTGTGGCTGAGGTTGTCTTCGCTCCACACATTCTGTAAAAAGAGTGACGCTATCGGCTGGCACGTGAACACAACGAGTGTACACAGTCCACGACTGTTTTGTGGGCTAATGCTAAAGCTTCAAGAAGGGACAGTCTAGTAGTCTACCATTTTCAACCTGAAAGACTCAAAGAGCCAGGGAAACCTGCAGATAGAGCTTTGAGAGCTTCACTCTAGTGGCAATGTGGGGTGAGATTCGTGAGAAGACTGTGAGTATTAGCTTTTAACTTTATGTTCTATTTGTATTCTGTACTGTTCTGTTTGAGTGAAGTGGCGTACCGTACCGTACGTAGCTGCATGGTTCACATGACGCTCTTACTTCACGAGCGTTCCGTTTCTCTCCAAAGTGTTCCACTACTGTTGGAGCAGCCATAAACTGTCCCGATGTTTAATATGCGCATCTTTGTAAAGTTAGTGGTCTAGTAAAAAGCAGGTAAAAAGAGTAACGCGAGCTGAGCAGACTATCAGTTACTATGATGAATTCCTGTTCTGTTCTTTAACTACATAGAAGTGTCTATTTGTTTGTCTCTAAATGTTTTGATGAATTGAACAATGTGGTCTGACACCAATCATAAAAGCTTTCAGAGGGTTCCGAGAGGGGCTACGTAGCTGCATGGTTCACATGACGCTCTTACTTCACGAGCGTTCCGTTTCTCTCCAAAGTTTTCCACTACTGTTGGAGCAGCCATAAACTGTCCCGATGTTTAATATGCGCATCTTTGTAAAGTTAGTGGTCTAGTAAAAAGCAGGTAAAAAGAGTAACGCGAGCTGAGCAGACTATCAGTTACTATGATGAATTCCTGTTCTGTTCTTTAACTACATAGAAGTGTCTATTTGTTTGTCTCTAAATGTTTTGATGAATTGAACAATGTGGACCCTGTTGTAAACAAGTGTAAGGCTTAATTGGGTCGTCCACTCACAGTTAACAGTCTTTGTATTGAGTTTGTGCTGGAAATGTACTGTAATTCTGCAAACTTCAATCAATCAATGACTTTCCCATTCACTTTACTTAGCAATTACTTTTTACATCGCACCTATGTTGGCGCAGCGCACAGATCACCTCTCTATGGATCAGTTATGAACCTGAACAGTGTTATCCTAAAAAAGAAAACTCGAACATTAGACCCCCCCCCCCTTACTTTAATTCGCACAACTCATTAAATAATTGAGGATACAATGTGAGTTTTCTGAAAATGCATTATGTGAGATGTTTACAAAGATATTAAATATATTTTCCACAGTTTGTAAATACATCAAAGATGCGATTATAATCCATCTGTAATAGATAAAGCCTTGGCCTGGAAGAGAGGTCATCAGCTGGTCCCCAACCTTCTTAAAGTCCCTTAATAACCACAACACTCCAGTTGGTGGGTCAGCAGCCAATACAACAGGCTTCTGTACTGTACTCTCTAGGACTGTGGTTTGCTTCTAGCCGCAATTTGCAACTCTAGAGTTGCAATACCCTCCATTGACTCCCCATTCATCGAATTTGCGTTTGTGATCTGCTTGTATTAAACAACGTTAAACTCACCAACATTGCAGTTAATGCAGGAGGCAGCAGCGCGACCCCTTAACAAAAACGAGTGCTTCCAAACTCCAACACTTAGAAGAAGAATCACTTGCCGTTGAATCTGAGTCTCTTCCTCCCCTCCTCTCGGGAGGAAGCGGGTGCCATTTGTACGTTCTGTAGCTTGCTTGGTGCCCTCATGTGAGTGCTGCAAAAGGGGCAACATCTTTTGCAGCACTCGCATGTTATCTGCATGTTATCTGTAACAGGGGCCAGTTGCTGGCCCCTGTTACAGATAACATTCAAGATTGTATTCAGGATTGTAAAAAACAAATTACAAAAATACTATGAATGTTGTCTGTTATTGTTTGAAGCTGTTGAGTCTCTCTTTTTAATTAATTAATTAATTAATTCCATTGCAGGTGTAATTCCCAGCCAGACCCAGTTCAGTGAAACAGCCAGACCTCTGTAGATGAACTCTCCAGACCCAGCCAGACCCAGTTCAGTGAAACAGCCAGACCTCTGTAAGTTTCACCTGCTCTCTTCTTCCCATTTTATAGCTTCAAGGTGTTTATTGTCACATACACATACAATAATAAGAATGGAGTACAAAGGATGCCGATGGAAACAAGCCATAGTGCTTTCTTGTGTTTATTCCTATTTGCATTGCTGCATACCTTGTATTCAAGGTTCAAAGTTGTACTTTATTGTTACATCTTCTAGTGTACAGGTACATAAGAGTACAAGTTATTTTAGTTTGACTTCCTTCAGATAATGCAGCAGCATAGATAACATAATAACATTCAACAACAAACACAGCAAGGACAGCAAACAAATGGATATTGAACTATTGAAGGGTACTTCCATGTGCCAATCAATACAGTTGTTAGCTGCGCTATAATTTGGCAGTGGAATTAATTAATTTTGCTTTACAGTGTGGAATGAGATAAAATAGATATGAGAGGTAAATAGGATATCCTGTCAAGTGTGCACTTTTTAAAGCATTCTGCACTCCCATGTATACAGCTTTCTTGTTGTGCACATGTAGCTGGTCTGGGCCTACTTCTTAGCAGACCCTCGCTTCGCTGTGTTGTGCTTTGATGGACAAGGGGTTTAGCCGAAACTGGTGGCGTATTTATTTCTGGACACTGGACAAAATAAACATAAAATGCATCAGCATTAGAACACACAGGTCGTCTGCACCACACCAGTATCCCTGCAGTCTGCCATGTAACAACTCAGACAGTCAGTGGCTAGCAAGCCTTACAGAATATCCAGATACAATATGTTACAATAGTTCACAATACCACAATATACAAATACTTAAATAATACACCACCAGCTAATTAATATTTTATAGAAAAGTAAATGGAACAGTAAAATAAACACTATAAATCATGGGAGCAACAGAAAAACAGAAATGTACCTTGACGAAATGAACACAAAATACATTAGAACACACAGGTCTCTGCAGCACACCAGTATGTAATGGGGAAAAGGGCAATGAAGCATAGACTGCTTCTACCCAATTCACAAGGATGTTTTTTTTTGCTAAAGCAATATCAAGAGTTGCATTAATACAGTCATACATTATACAGTTATACACTCATTTCACAGTTTATATTGTTTTAATACTCTTAAACAACATTATAACCGAAATCTACCAAAGTAAATATTAGCATGTGAAGGATCTTTGGTGGAATGGATCCAATATGTCTTATATACCTGCTACACACATTTGCATGTGTGTAGCAGTTATATGGACCCCCTATTTGTATTTCGTTCCTTGTGTAATCTTAAATTAAGTGATTGTTTTTAACTAATATCTTTGAACCCAAGATTCATATGTTGGAGAGTTGTGCTTCGGCCATTTTGCCTATTATCGTTATTCTTGTTGATACCACAATGTCTCAAAGTCATTATTCGCATCATTTCAGCCCAGTGTGTGGAGTCCAGACTGCAGGTGAAGATGAATTCGCCAGACTCTTCCAGGGACATTTCTATTAAACAGGAGGAACCTGAAGACCACGCACACCTCGGTACATTTCATGTGCCCTCTCTCTTTCACTATTTTCTTTGTTCTGTTGAAGGGCTGCCACAATATCTAATTTTCACTATAGACTATATTTGTTTTAACATGGTTTATTCTCATTACCATAATTGTTTCTACAGAGTGGCTTTAGGCCAAATAATCTATCCCTGACAGCTAATTAACAGTTCTACTGCGTAACCCGTGTTCCCTGCTATGTAATGTGTCGGTGCTGTGTAATACGCTAAACCCCCTATTTGTTTAATTGTTTAATTCGCCGTTTTTTAATAATAAAAAAGAGCGGATTTTACACGGACCTGGTGACGAGGCCGTCGCGTTAAAACCGGTAATCAAGCCATGCTCTGGGCTGCTAGGGCTTCTGGGAAAATGAGTTCAATGCAAGTGAACGGGGTTTGTTTGGACTACGACACGCTGTGCAGGCTGTTTTCGTTTTGCGTCGTAATGGCGGTATGTTTTTCTCTTCAACAACAAACCATGGGACTATTTTCCACCGGATTTTCGTCAATCAAAGCTGCAAATACTTCAGCGTATGCTCCAAAGGTAATAGATCAATCCTGGCAGCCTAGATAGGATGGATAGATTAATCTAAGGCCCCGAAAGTGTTAAGAGTTTAGACTGTTTCCTGTTTTTCAGAACTTCATTTTCCAGAACTTCCAATAATAACCTGTACTTAGTAACTGTAATGGCTCAATCTTAGTAGTTAATAGCTCAGTTTGTACATGTTTGTACATGTTTGTACATGTACAGTTTGAACACGGAAGTTAGACTGGGGGGAATGTCCGCTAAATAACGCCTAATTGATTTGTGTAGACTGAAATAAGAGCGCTCTTTACAGGTCTGTTTTGATCAACTATAGAGGGTTTAATTGGTGCTGAATTTGAAGCTCAACAAAAGCCAATTCATCCTGGTGTATGACGGAGGACGATTTCATGATGAATTTAAATCTCTGCAATACCATTATTGTGAGCGTTTTTCTTTCTGCTCCTAGACATCCTGCACATGGTTGTGTGTGAAGAGCAGGTTTCCCCTAAACAGGAGCGAAGCCACCGTCTGCTCCAGGAGGAACTAGAGCCTCCACACATTAAAGAGGAAGATGAGGAGCTACTAAAAAGACCAGATGAGCCTGCTGGATCAATGTTGACATCACTACCAGTGAAAATTGAAGATAGGGATGAAGTTGAAATTGAAGTTGAACTTGAAGCAGAGTCTGAATCTGAAGTTGAACTTCAATCTGACACTGAACTCGCTGAAGACAGTGATGATGGGGATGAGACCAGCGGAGGTCAGTCGGCTTCAAACACCAGCTCTATAACTAGGAAGAGACAAGGAGACGCAGAGGAACCGAGATCTTACAGTCATCTTAATTGTGCCAATTCCATTCAAAAAAACATCTTGCTTATCAACACACCTTGGCAAATGCAAGATGCCAGTGCAAATGGGCCAATAAATGTTATTTATGCTAATGCCTTAGATCCATCTAACATTCCACTGGTCCTAGTTTACAATGGCCACCATTATGGAAGTTTGGTTCGATCTAGTGAATGTCAACAGGTGACAACTTCTAAACGGCAATTACAGACACAGGAAAAAGCACAACACACAATAGATGTCCCAATAGTTTCCCAATATCAATCTAGTCGAGAGGTGTGCAAGCGATGTCACAAATGCTTTTTACACCTAAACAAGCACCTGAGCAAATCGCCTCCGTGTCAGAGTCACTATGACATACATTCTTTGCCAATAAATGTTATGTATGCTAATGCATTAGATCGATCTAATGTTCCAGTCATCAACACTCCACTGGTCCTAGCTTACAATGGCCACCATTATGGAAGTTTGGTTCGATCTAGTGAATGTCAACAGGTGACAACTTCTAAACGGCTATTACAGACAAAAGCACAACACACAATAGATGTCCCAATAGTTTCCCAACATCAATCTAGTCGAGAGGTGTGCAAGCGATGTCACAAACGCTTTTTACACCTAAACAAGCACCTGAGCAAATCGCCTTCGTGTCAGAGCTACTATTACATACATTCTTTGAAAAAAAAAGCAGACAAGCATGCAACTTATAGACAACGGCAATTACAGCAATGCCAATCCGAACACAATGAACCTATTCTACAGCTGTGCAATAATTGTCAAAACCACTTTAGACACCTAAACATGCATGTGAGCAAATCGGCTCCATGTAAGACCTATTATGACAAACATTCTTTGCAAACAAATGTAGACATGCCTGCAACCTAAAGACAATTACCAACATCAACCTATCCTGGAGATGTGCAAGCAATGTCACACACACTTTATACACCTAAACATGCACCTCTGCAAATTTCCTCCATGTCACAGCTATTATGACATACATTCTTTGCAAAAACAAAAATGCAGACAACCATGCAACTTATAGACAAGGGCAATTGCAGCAATTACAGACACAGGCAAAAGCACACCACACAATAGTTCACCCAAGTTTCCCAAAATAAGGAACCTATTCTACAAGTGTGCAATCAATGTCACAACCACTTCAGAAGCCTAAAGGCCTATTCATAGTCTGGATCTTCGGTGGTGAGGTGACCACCGCTCCGGTGGTGAGGTGACCACCGGTGCTGTAATATAGTGGAGTGGTGGTGAGTAAAAACAGAGAAGGGCTGGGGCGGTGGCGGTGGTTTGCTCTTCACAGCGACTCAGTGACGTCATGTTGTAGTTCGGTGGTCACCTCCACCGAAAATCCATACTATGAATAACACTTAAACAAGCACCTGTTCAAATCACCTCCATATTAATAACGATTATTGTCACATCCCTAATCCAGTATTGACGTTCATGTTACATCTTTCTGCTCCTAGACATCCTGCACATGGTTGTGTGTAAAGAGGAGGTTTCCCCTAAACAGGAGCGAAGCCACCGTCTGCTCCAGGAGGAACTAGAGCCTCCACACATTAAAGAGGAAGAGGAGCTACTAAAAAGACCAGAGGAGCCTGCTGAAGTTGAAGTTAAAGTTGAATCTGACACTGAACTCAGTGATGATTGGGATGAGACCAGTGGAGGTCAGTCTGCTTCAGACACCATCTCTATGACTAGGAAGAACCAAGGAGACTCAGAGGAACACAGATCTTACAGTCCTCTTAATTGTGCCCAATCCATTAAAAAAAACATCTTGCTTATCAAGACACCTTGGCAAATGCAAGATGCTAGTGCAAAAAAGCCAAGGCCAATAATGCCAAGGCCAATAATACCAAGGCCAATAAATGTTATTTATGCTAATGCCTTAGATTCATCTAATGTTCCAGTCAACATTCCACTGGTCCTAGCTTCCAAGGTCCACCATTATGGAAGTTTGATTCGATCTAGTGAACGTCAACACTTAAATTCTTTGAAAAAAAATACATCAGACACTAGTGAATGTCAACAGGTGACGACTTCTAAACGGCAATTACAGACACGGGCAAAAGCACAACACACAATACACACATCAGACACTGCATTTCCCCAACAGACTGACACTGTGCTAAAGTCAAAGATGTGCAAGAAATGTAAGAAGACATTTAAAAACCTACAATTGCATCTGCGCAGATCTAGAGAATGTCAACACTACGGCATAGATTCTTTGCAAAACAAAAACTCTGCAGAGAAGTTGACAACTTATGAACAACAGCAATTACACACACAGGCAAAAGCACAACACACAATAGATGTCCCAATAGTTTCCAAACATCCTACAGAGGTGTGCAAGCAATGTCACGGACACTTTATACACCTAAACATGCACCTCTGCAAATGGCCTCCATGTCAGAGCTACTATGACTTACATTCTTTGCAAAAATAAAAATGCAGACAACCATGCAACTTATAGACAAGGGCAATTGCAGCAATTACAGACACAGGCAAAAGCACACCACACAATAGATCTCCCAAGTTTCCCAAAATAAGGAACCTATTCTACAAGTGTGCAATCAATGTCACAACCACTTCAGAAGCCTAAAGGCCTATTCATAGTCTGGATCTTCGGTGGTGAGGTGACCACCGCTCCGGTGGTGAGGTGACCACCGGTGCTGTAATATAGTGGAGTGGTGGTGAGTAAAAACAGAGAAGGGCTGGGGCGGTGGCGGTGGTTTGCTCTTCACAGCGATTCAGTGACGTCATGTTGTAGTTCGGTGGTCACCTCCACCGAAAATCCATACTATGAATAACACTTAAACAAGCACCTGGTCAAATCACCTCCATATTAATAACGATTATTGTCACATCCCTAATCCAGTATTGACGTTCATGTTACATCTTTCTGCTCCTAGACATCCTGCACATGGGTGTGTGTAAAAAGGAGGTTTCCCCTAAACAGGAGCGAAGCCACCGTCTGCTCCAGGAGGAACTAGAGCCTCCACACATTAAAGAGGAAGAGGAGCTACTAAAAAGACCAGAGGAGCCTGCTGAAGTTGAAGTTAAAGTTGAATCTGACACTGAACTCAGTGATGATTGGGATGAGACCAGTGGAGGTCAGTCTGCTTCAGACACCATCTCTATGACTAGGAAGAACCAAGGAGACTCAGAGGAACACAGATCTTACAGTCCTCTTAATTGTGCCCAATCCATAAAAAAAAACATCTTGCTTATCAAGACACCTTGGCAAATGCAAGATGCTAGTGCAAAAAAGCCAAGTCCAATAATGCCAAGGCCAATAATACCAAGGCCAATAAATGTTATTTATGCTAATGCCTTAGATTCATCTAATGTTCCAGTCAACATTCCACTGGTCCTAGCTTCCAAGGTCCACCATTATGGAAGTTTGATTCGATCTAGTGAACGTCAACACTTAAATTCTTTGCAAAAAAATACATCAGACACTAGTGAATGTCAACAGGTGACGACTTCTAAACGGCAATTACAGACACGGGCAAAAGCACAACACACAATACACACATCAGACACTGCATTTCCCCAACAGACTGACACTGTGCTAAAGTCAAAGATGTGCAAGAAATGTAAGAAGACATTTAAAAACCTACAATTGCATCTGCGCAGATCTAGAGAATGTCAACACTACGGCATAGATTCTTTGCAAAACAAAAACTCTGCAGAGAAGTTGACAACTTATGAACAACAGCAATTACACACACAGGCAAAAGCACAACACACAATAGATGTCCCAATAGTTTCCAAACATCCTACAGAGGTGTGCAAGCAATGTCACGGACGCTTTTCACACCTAAACATACACCTGAGCAAATCGCCTCCATGTCAGAGCTACTATGACTTACATTCTTTGCAAAAAAAAGCAGCTACTAACCGAGAACAATGCAGGTTATATAGACAACGGAAACTGCAATTACAGACGCAAGCACACTGCACAATAGATACCACAATGGTTTCCCAAAATCATCTTACAGAGGTAGAGCAATTAAACACACAGGCAAAACCACAACACACAATAGATGACGATGTCCCAATAGTTTCCAAACATCATCTTACAGTGGTAGAGGTGTGCAAGCAATGTCACGTACCCTTTTTAAGCATAAACATACACCTGAGCAAATCGCCTCCATGTCAGAGCTACTATGACGTACATTCTTTGCAAAAAAAAGCAGACACGCAAGCAACTAACAGAAAGAAATGCAACTTATATAGACAACGGAAACTGCAGTCACAGACACAAGCACACTGCACAATAGATACCACAATAGTTTCCCAAAATCATCTTACAGAGGTAGAGCAATTACACACACAGGCAAAACCACAACACACAATAGATGTCCCAATAGTTTCCAAACATCATCCTACAGAGGTAAAGGTGTGCAAGCAATGTCACGGATGCTTTTTACACCTAAACATGCACCTGAGGAAATCGCCTCCATGTCAGAGCTACTATGACGTACATTCTTTGCAAAAAAAAGAAGACACGCATGAAACTAACAGAAAAAAATGCAGCTTATATAGACAACGGAAACTGCAATTACAGACACAGGAACAAGCACACTGCACAATAGATGCCACAATAGTTTCCCCAAATCAACCTAACCTAGAGGTGTGCAAGCAATGTCACTCACACTTTAGATACCTAAAATTGCACCTGTACCACTCGCCTCCATGTCGGACCTATTATGCGTATAAAAGCTTAGACAAGCATGCATATAGACAAGCATATAGACAACGGCAACGGCAATTAAAGGAACAGGCAAACCTACACCAAATAAATGTAATACTCCAGTCTCTGGCAAACGGAGAAGAAAAAACCTCAACTTTGACAGAGCCTCCCCGTTAACCCATTCTGACCTGAGATCAGATTCATACGAGGTTTCCGCTGGACACACACTGGTCTGATTAACCCATTCTGACCTGAGATCAGATTCTAAAAATGTCAGTCGTTCTTCGATTTTTATAAAAATAGCAGACCTACAAGCTCGTAGCGCGCCACTCGGTGGCGCGCTATGAGCTTGTAGATCTGCTATTTTTCAATAGCTAAAGCATAACATGATGCTGAACACCATAATGGGTTCCCGGTCTGAATGGGTTAATTCCTCTAGCCCCTGCAGCCCCCGAGCGTGCTAAAGCACAAAGGAAACTTATTTTATAGTGTAAAATAATAATGAAGTTGTAATCGCTATTTTGATACTTGAAAATGTGCTCATGCAAGGATTATAAATAAATCAATATTCTGTAAGTGCTGAAATTTAAACGCAAACATACACATTGCTGACTGGAAATGGACAAAAATAAGAAAGAAAGAAAGAAAGACATCGAAACAAACTCAAATGTATGAAATAATACAAAAATAATCTCATAAAACTATTTGGTCTAAAGCTACTTTATCGGGAATATTTATTTCCCACCACGGAGTAATTAACCTCTGTCCGTGTCACCAGACTTTCTACCTTTTAGAGGTGGTCTACTGTGGCTACGGCCAGTGCGGGGGATAAGAGGAGTGAACCGGGACGTGGGGAGTGCATGGCCAACTGGTAGAATTACTGAGTCGCATCTGAGAATCCCATCTGCAAATAAAGGAATAACGGTTCCCTGTTTTTCCTCGTGAGTCAACAGTCCGTCTTGAGAGACTAAAATACTACTAACACATGTAGCATAATGATACAACAGAAAAGTAAAAATATTGAAAGCGAGAGTGCAAAAAAGAGGAAGGAGAGAAATAAGATTCAAGAGCACATTCAAATCAAATGTGCATAGTCTTGTTTAATTGTATTTAATGTGTGGGGTTTTTTTGTGTTGTAACTTGTATTCATGGACATAACCTGTTGTTTCTTTGAAGATTTCGTTTTACTGTTTGTGCTGCCATTTTAGTGTATGAAAAGATATGTGAATAATTGTTTTAAGAATACTATGTTGTAAAGAAAAATCAATAAACTATGTTTTTTTTAAAGAAAAGAATGTGCATAGTCTTGTCATATTATAGCATCATCAAATCAAATGTGCAAATACCGGTAGTTCAGCATATATACCAAGAAGAATATTCCACAAACCATGTGCAACCCAGATTCGGCACAAACAAGGGACTAAATTCATTTCGCTACTATGCCACCAAAATGTGGAACACCCTACCAACAGTCATTAAGACATGCGAATCCCTTGATTCCTTCAAAACCGCTCTCAAAGGGTACCTACGGACGACTCTGGATCCACCCCACCCTCTTCTCCTATATGTTTTTCCCATTTTTCCTCCTTTTACGATGATTTCCTATTTTTGGTTAGAAATATTTGTACATCTCTAAATGTTCTGATGAATTGAAAATGGTGGACCCTATTGTAAACAAGTGTAATGCTTAAATGGTGTCGTTCACAGTTAACAGTTTTTGTATTGAGTTGTGCTCGAAATGTACTGTAATACTGCAAACTCTTCATAAATACTTCAATCAATCAATCATGGAATGAGATCCACTATTGGGTAGATTTACTGTGATTTGTAATAAATAAAATGGAGAAATGGTTTTCAACCTTTTTGCATTTTAGCCATGGACCACCATTTGATGAGATTTAAGGCTTTATTCATAGTATGGATTTTCGATGGTGAGGTGACCACCGGAGCTGAAATAACGTGGAGCGGTGGTGAGTAAATACAGGGAGAAGGGCTGGGGTGGTGGTGGTGGTTTGCTCTTCACCGCGGCTCGCTGACGTCATGTTGTCGTTCGGCGGTCACCTCACCACCGAAAATCCATACTATGAATAACGCTTAAGCCACCAATACTTATTATGCTAATATTTTGTCCAAAATTCCATGCTGTATTGATGTGGTACCATAGGAGAAATAACAGGCAATTAACAATTCTTCTACATTCTCTAATTTTGTAGACTTCTTGTAAAGTAAGTAACATGCAGATGTTTAAAACTAACATTTTGAGAGTTTAATCTTCCACTACCATTACTAACTCTACATCCTTTAGCTGGGGACACTTGGGAACCCCCGCCCTATAAGGACCACTGGTGGTCACTGGACCACTGGTTGAAAACCTGGCACTGATCTAGACAACTCAGTAGATTCAAATTAATTTACTTCTTTTAAATGAGAGACATTAAATGAGGATTATTATAGGCATGGTTTATTTTGGGGTTATTATATGTGTAATGGTGGGCTCTCTTAGGTAGAGCTAAGCTGTCACTTGAGCACCTTCTTAGGCTTTCTCAGGGAGGGCTGATTCCTCCTGCACGGAAGGGTGAGCGATTTAGATCTGACTGAGGCTTCTGGCTCAATACGTTTCTGTTCAGCTAACTTATATTCCACACACAGAGCTCTGCCTTCCCACCCAAGCCCTTATATACATGTGACCTGACCGTCACTCGGGAGACGGTCTGTGTGGCATAACTATCTGCGCTGTCCGTTGTCGTGGTAACAATATTCTTATAATTGAAACCGGGGCCCAGGCGGTTTGTTAGTGGTCCGGGCAGTGGGCACCTAGACTGCTAATGCTCAACTCCCAATCCCGACGACTTTTTCTGCGTGTCACTCCCCATCTCTATCTCTCCATTTCCTGTCAGTCTACAGTTCACTATCAATAATGTCAGAAAAAGCCCCAAAATATCGTAATAATAATTGAAACCAGGGGCCTATTTCACGAAACTTGGATTAGCGATTAAGCCGGGATTTGACAGAGATCCTGGCTGCAATGTCACATTAGTTACCATGGAAACTAATGCTGATGTCTTTAGTGTTCATGAAGCAGTCAATCTGATCACAAACCAATGATTTTAACCCCCACTTATTCAATTATTTTTTATTAGTCTGCATTTAAGCATCATATTATTCATATGGTACACATTGCCATTAAAGGAATAATTTAATTTATTTTAAAGGACCAACTTAACCCCTATATATATATACTGTAGGCTGCACAACCTCATCATGACTGCTTGTGAGCTTGTATCAGTCACATATTTGATCCTGAAACTGTGTGTGTGTGTGTGTGTGTGTGTGTGTGTGTGTGTGTGTGTGTGTGTGTGTGTGTGTGTGTGTGTGTGTGTGTGTGTGTGTGTGTGTGTGTGTGTGTGTGTGTGTGTGTGTGTGTGTGTTTCAACACGGACAGGATATAGAGAAGGATGAAGACCGTGTCCATCCTCTCGTCCGGGTTGAAACACACTATCGGTTCCAAAACAGTAAAAACAGAGCAGGGAGTGAACAAACATGATACAGAGAGAACTTCTGTGTGTGTACTGTGCAGTTTTATAATATCATATATTGCTAATAGCCATATATTGCTGCACAAACCTTTGTGAGTAAGTAGTGTCTGAGGTTGTCTTAATTTTCTCCACAGTCCGTGTAAAGAGTGACATTAGGCTGGCACGTTGTCCAAAGAATGTTTGTTTTGTGGGCTAATGCTAAAGAACCTAGAATAGAGCCCGTTCAGTACTAGTGAACAACAGACGTTGTCAAAATCCTTTGAAAGCGTTGCTGTGAGCTTGTAGATCAGCTATTTTCAAATGGCTGAAATGAATGAAGTGGTTAATAATCTTTCATAACAATAATCTACAAAGTAGATACAAAATAAACCTTTATTTATTTCCTTGTATAATTTTAAATTAATCGTGATTCATATTAAATCCCACAATCTTTTAACCCAAGATTGAAGCCATAGGCCACTAGCTTTGCCTTTGTCTTCAAATATTATTGTTATTCTTGTTGACACAACAATGTCTCAAAGTCATTATTCTCATTTCAGCCCAGTGTGTGGAGTCCAGACTGCAGGTGAAGATGAATTCTCCAGACTCTGCCAGGGACATTTCTATTAAACAGGAGGAACCTGAAGACCACCCACATCTCGGTACATTTCATGTGCTCTCTCTCTTTCACTATATATATTTTTTTTTTGTTCTGTTGAATTGCTGCCACAATATCTAATTTTCACTATAGACTACAATAATCTTTTGAAAAGAGATTATGACAATAATATCTCTATATTCATATAACTATCATTAAAATCTATTTGTTTTAACATGGTTTATTCTCATTACCATAATCGTTTCTACAGAGTGGCTTTAGGCCAAATAATCGAATACCGGAGAACTCGACGGTTTACCAAGTCGCAGCGGCGAAAATTCTTCATCAATGTCTTCATCGTTATGCTAACATGCTGTCTTCATCAGTGTAGTATGTCAAACTCATATTATATATATAGTTCATTTCCAAAGTGATCAAATTATTTTGTGCAATTAAATGGTTAAAAGGTGAGTATGTGAATACTCACCTGGTAGGCCTACCATTTCAGGAATTGTTTACTAATGAATTACATTGTTTCGGTACTTTGGTGTTTATACTTTTAGCATTCCTACTTTCTCTAGTGTTAACTCTAAACAACTATCCTTTCTCTCTTTCAATTCAATGCAATTTAAATGAAGGTGAAGTAAAACAAAAATGCACTAAATCGCGCCGAGTTGGTAAACTGCATGGCGAGTTCTCCAGATACCAAATAATCTATCCCTGACAGCTTTAAGAGTTTAGACTGTTTTCTGTTTTTCAGAACTTCATTTTCCAGAACTTCCGGTAATAACCTGTTATGTACTTAGTAACTGTAATGGCTCAATCTTAGTAGGTAGATAATAGCTCAGTTTAGGTTAGACTGGGGGGAATATCCGTCAAAAAACACTGATATTTGTTGGCGAATCGGTTTGTGTAGACTGAAATAAAAGCGCTCTGTACAGGTCTGTTTGATCAACTATAGAGGGTTTTATTGGTGCTGAATTTGAAGCTCAACAAAGGCCAATTCATCCTGGTGTATGACGGAGGACGATTTCATGATGAATTAAAATCTCTGCGATACGATTATTGTGAGCGTTTTTTATCATGATAAACGGTATTAACGATTAGTGTCCCATCCCTAATCAAGTATTTACTATTATGTTATATCTTTCTGCTCATAGACATCCTGCACATGGTTGTGTGTGAAGAGGAGGTTTCCCATAAACAGGACCGCCAGCTCCAGGAGGAACTAGAGCCTCCACACATTAAAGAGGAAGATGAGGAGCTACTAAAAAGACCAGAGGAGCCTGCTGGATCAATGTTGACATTAATACCAGTGAAAATTGAAGATGGGGATGAAGACATCTCTTCACGCAGCTCTGAAGTTGAAGTTGAAGTTGAGCTTGAATCTGAAGTTGAATCTGACACTGAACTCACTGAAGACAGTGATGATTGGGATGAGACTAATGGAGGTCAGTCGGCTTCAAACACCAGCTCTATAACTAGGAAGAGACAAGGAGACGCAGAGGGACCTAGATCTTACAGTCATCTTAATTGTGCCCAATCCATTCAAAAAAACATCTTGCTTATCAACACACCTTGGCAAATGCAAGATGCCAGTGCAAAAAAGCCAAGGCCAATAATGCCAAGGCCAATTAATGTTATTTATGCTAATGCCTTAGGTTCATCTAATGTTCCAGTCATCAACATTCCACTGGTCCTAGCTTACAATGGTCACCACTATGGAAGTTTGATTCGATCTAGTGAATGTCAACAGGTGACAACTTCTAAACGGCTATTACAGACACGGGCAAAAGCACAACACACAATACACACATCAGACACTGCATTTCACCAACAGACTGACACTGTGCTAAAGTCAAAGATGTGCAAGAAGTGTAAGAAAACATTTAAAAACCTACAATTGCATCTGCGCAGATCTAGTGAATGTCAACACTACAGCATAGATTCTTTGCAAAATAAAAGCTATGCAGAAGAGTTGACAACTTATGAACAACAGCAATTACACACACAGGCAAAAGCACAACACACAATAGATGTCCCAATAGTTTCCAAACATCATCCTCCAGAGGTGTGCAAGCAATGTCACGGACGCTTTTTACACCTAAACATGCACCTGAGCAAATCGCCTCCATGTCAGAGCTACTATGACTTACATTCTTTGCAAAAAAAAGCAGACAAGCATGCGACTTATCGACAACGGCAACGGCAATTACAGACACAGGCACAAGCACACCGCACAATGGATACCACAATAGTTTCCCAACATCAACCTAACCTAGAGGTGTGCAAGCAATGTCACACACACTTTAGACTCCTAAACATACACCTGAGCAAATCGCCTCCGTGTCGGACCTATTATGACATGAATTCTTTGCAAAAGAAAGTAGACAGGCATGCAACTTATAGACAACGGCAACGGCAGTTAAAGGCACGAGCAAAAGCACACCACACAATAGGTGATGGAAAAATTACATGATATGATATGAGTTTTATGAACACAAGGCTGCTGTACATTATACCTCATAAGCATTTAAAGTATGAGGTATAAAGTACGGCACAGCCTTGTGTTCATAAAACAGAAAGAGTGGGTATTGGGTAAGACTGATGTTATGTAGCTTTTAGGACCTTTCGCTGCTTCGTCTCAACCATTAAACTCAATGGGTCTGGTCTCAGCCACCGCGGTGGATATTTTGACATTCCTTTTTTTTCTTTTATGTTGCCACTGTTGTTGGAGCAGCCATAAACTACACAGGTTCATCTCAATGTTCTGGGCATCTTTGTAATGTTAGTGTTAGTAAAAAGCAGGTAAAAGAGTAACGTTTGAGGGAGACTAACATCAGTCACTCTACCGTTCACTGTAGTAGAAGAGGTGCGCCTGGTGAGGGTTTAAACCCTGCAGCTATGTCGAGTCCGCCTACAGGAAATACGTAAGCTGCGACCATGAGACCTGTTTCTGAATTCGTCTATACCCTCAGACTAAGCTGGCATAGCAGTGGGTCCATCTAGTTTCTAGTCAATGGAGTTTAAAACTATCCAAGATGTGCTGAACCAAATTGGAGAGAGTCCATGATTTATCACTTTTTGATCAATCGTTAAGAGGCAATGTTCAAGATTGTACTTTATTGTTACATCTTGTATACAGGTACATAAGAGTAAAACTTATTTTAGTTTTACTTTTTGTTTGGTGTATTCATGGACATATCCTGTTTCTTTGAAGATTTTCTTTTAGTGTTTGTGCTGCCATTTGGGTGTATGAAAATATATGTGAATAATTGTTTTAAGAATACTATGTTGTAAAGAAAAATCAATACACATTTTGTAAAGAAAAGAATGTGCATAGTCTTGTTGTATTATAGTATCATCAAATCAAATGTACATGTGCAAATAGTTCTTGGTATATTGTATACCAACAGCGTATACAGCTCCATCTCAATGAATTAGAATATTTTGTAAAAGTTCATTTTCTTCTTTAATATAATTGAAAAAGTGAAACTTACATCATTCTCAATTAATTGTGCATAAAGTGAAGTAGGCCTATTTAAACCCTGTTATTGTTTTAATCTTGATTATGGCATACAGCTCATGAAAATCAAAAAATCCTATCTCAATGAATTAGAATATTTTACAAGACCACTAAAAAAATGTTCGACAAAACCTTCGACAATACAACCTAGATTCTCTGTGGGGTTCAGGTCAGGCCAGTTGGCTGGTCACCAGGTCAGTGGTCAGTTAAGCACAGTAATACCTAGCCCCGCAAGCAGAACCTGAATGTAGTAAAGTTTCTGATACTTTGTTTACTTTACCCATTGGGTCCTGCTCCACGCTGGGCTGTCGCCAGTTACGCACAGACAAATACAATGTAAACACGCCATGAGACGGACTTCTGCGCGCTTTTACCATGTTTATTCATGTATTGACTTACGAATGTGCGAACTATAAGTACCTTACATACCATACCGACACATCTCCTGTGTCGCGGAAGCCGTTAAGTATTTTTAATCCATGATTGATTAAAAATGTCGCTTCTTCCTACCTTGTTTATTGACACCTCATTGTACCGCCTATCTGGCTAGCTAGTGGTGCTACAGCTATGACGGAGCAGATCAAAGGCAGGGACGTAGCCCGCAAAGCCAACCGCACATCGGGAGGCGGTACAATAAACGGTAAATAAACAAGAAGAAATCAAAGCGACATTTTTAATCAAACATGGATTAAAAATACTTAACGGCTTCCGCGACACAGGAGATTTTATCAGAGGTATGTAAGGTACTTATAGTTCGTTTACATCCGTAAACAAACACAATAAAAAGCGTGGTAATACCGCGCCGATCGACTAAACGATGAGTTTGTGTATATCCGCGTTCCAACAATCGCATTGGAAAATCTTAGCATGACCAGGGACCCTACCTAAAGCGACATCAAATTTCATAAAAGCTTTATGTAGGGTTCCGAGAGGGGCTAAGTAATACCATATGGTCAGTGCACCAATTCCTAGTAGTTATGGCTCTGTGGGCAGGTGCCAAATCGAGCTGGAAAGGAAAATTAGCATCTCCATGAAGCTTAATTCTCAACATACTGAAGCACAATGTACTCTAAAAAGATGGCTGTGTTGAAACCATTAAGTTTTCACTGTCAGTGGACCAACACCATGCAGATAACATGCCCTACAGGTAAATCATTGCAGTTTCAACACGGACAGGATAGAGAGAAGGACGAGAACCGTGTCCGTTCTCGTCCGGGTTGAAACACTATCCTAAACAGGAAAAACAGAGCAGGGAGTGAACGAACATGATAAAGAGACTAGAGAATTTCTGTGTACTGCAGTGTTATAATTTCAGCACAAACCTTTGTGTGTAACTTGTGTCTGAGGTTGTGTTAATTTTCGCCTCTCTCCGTGTATTGACTTTAGGCTGGCACGTTGTGGAAACGGGAACTTAAGTCCAAAGAATGTTTTGTGGGCTAATGCTAATTGCTAAAGCACATCCTAGAATAGAGCCCGTTCAGTACTAGTGAACAACAGACGTATTCTTAACCCAGTTGGATGTGTTGAGGAGGGTCCGGGACAGTGCCGTTTTCAACCTGAAGACACAAAGAGGATAACCTGACGTGGGGGTAGGGTAGGCTACTCATTATGTAGCATGTCCCGTTTCTTGTTTTCAAAATCCTTTGAAAGCGTCGCTGTGAGCTCGTAGATCAGCTATTTTGAAATGGCTGAAATTAAGTGGTTATAAGAATAATAATCTACAAAATAAACCTTTATTTATTTCCTTGTGTAATTTTAAGCGTGATTTATATTAAATCCCACAATCTTTTAACCCAAGAATCATATGTTGGTGCAAATTAGGCATAGGCCACTAGCTTAGCCTTTAATGTCTTCAAATATTCTTGTTGTTGACAATGTCTCCAAATATCATTATTCTCATTTCAGCCCAGTGTGTGGAGTCCAGACTGCAGGTGAAGATGAATTCTCCAGACTCTTCCAGGGACATTTCTATTAAACAGGAGGAACCTGAAGACTATTCACACCTCGGTAGGCCTACATTTCATTGATTGATTGATTGATTGATTGAAATATTTATTAACAGTTGCAGAATTACAGTACATTTCAAGCACAAACTCAATACAAAGACTGTGAGTGGACGACACAATTAAGCATTACACTTGTTTACAACAGGGTCCACCATGTTCAATTCATCAAAACATTTAGAGACGTACAAATAGACACTTCTATATAGTTAAAGAACAGAACAGGAATTCATCATAAAGGAAGCAAAAAGGGAAAAGAAACGTATACAGTGAGGGGGAAAAAGTGGGGGGGATTCAGATTTTACGGGGGCCAGTTTCGAATTGCAGCCGTCCGTAGGTGCCCTTTGAGAGCGGTTTTGAAGGAGTCAAGGGATTCACATGTCTTAATGACTGTTGGTAGGGCGTTCCACATTTTGGTGGCATAGGAGCGAAAATAATTTAGTCCCTTGTTTGTTCCGAATCTGGGTTGTACATGGTTTGTTGCACTCCCTCTGGTGTTGTGGGTGTGGACTTCGTTTACATTAAGGAAGTATTTAGACAGGTACATGGGTATCTTGGTGGTGTATCGAATCTTGTGGACCAGACCCATTGCAAGATGCTGGACTCTGTCGTCGACCCTAAGCCATCCCAGCCTGTCAAAGTGGGCAGGGGTGAGGTGGGTTCGGGGGGTGAGGCCAAGTAGGAGCCTGACCAGTTTGTTTTGGGAGGTCTGGAGCCTTGTTTTAAGGGCCTTTGAGGTGCTGTGGTACCAAGAGGTGGATGCATAGTCAAAGAAACCTTGTACGAGGGCTCCTGTTAAGGTCTTCAAGGTGTTTTTGTTGACCAGTGAGGAGATCCTGTAAAGGAATCTTGTTCTTTGATTGACTTTTTTGATTACGTTGGTGGCCATTTTATCACCGGAAAGATTGGCCTCCAGGATGGAACCTAGGTAGGTAATTCATCTTTTCGTGTGATAATATTGTCACCCACTCTAACCAAGAAGCCCTCTGCCTTGCTCATGTGCTCTCTCTCATTCACTGTTTTTTTTTGTTCTGTTGAATTGCTGCCACAATATCTAATTTTCACTACAATAATCTTTGAAAGAATTATGACAATAATATCTCGATATTCAAGCTATCATTAAAATCTGTATTTGTTTTAACATGGTTTATTCTCTTTACCATAATCGTTTACAGAGTGGCTTTAGGCCAAATAATCTATCCCTGACAGCTAGTTAATAATAATAATAATAATAATAATAAAACTTTATTTGTATAGCACCTTTCATGACATGAAATGCAGTGCTTTACAGAAAAATGGAGAATAAAAGAAAAGCAAGGCAACAACATTAAAAACAAGCAGTAATGCAATACAGTGAGGACATGAATAACAAAAATAAAAGATCAATTAAAAGCAATGTTGTAGAAGTGGGTCTTGAGCTGAGCTTTAAAAATGTCTACAGAGGCTGCCTGACGAAGGTACAGTGGGAGCTTGTTCCATGCCGACGGCCCGTAGAAGCAAAAAGCTGCTTCCCCGTATTTTTTAGCGAGCAGGCCAGCAGTGGAAGACCGTTTTTCAGAATTTAATTTTCCAGAACCTCCGGTAATAACCTGTAGGCCTACTGTATCTGTAATGGCTCAATATTAGTAGGTAATAGTAATAGCTCAGTTACAGTACATGGAACACAGAAATTAGACTGGGGGGGAATATCCGTCAAAAACCACGATATTTGTTGGCGAATCGATTTGTGTAGACTGAAATAAGAGGTCTGTTTGATCAACTATACAGTAGAGGGTTTAATTGGTGCTGAATTTGAAGCTCAACAAAGGCCAATTCATCCTGGTTTATGACGGGGGATGATTTCATGATGAATTTAAATCTCTGCAATACCATTATTGTGAGCGTTCTTTTATCATGATAAACGGTAAATAACGATCATTGTCCCATCCCTAATCCAGTATTGACTATTGTAAAGGCAACTTTTCCAACAAAAGGATGCCAGTGAGGGTTATGGTGTGAATGAAGCTCTTTCCAACGCGTGGTGGTGTTGACAGTAAATCAGATCTTGTTGAGTGCATTTAAAGGGTTTTATTTTGATTGCAGGATGTCTTAACAGAAACCGGGTACTTAACTGTAAATTAACAATAAACTGGTGCTGCAAAATAAACCAAAATCAACTCAATACAACTGAAAAACAAACAAAACACGCACGGTTGAAAAACTGTGTGGCTTCCCTGTGGCGTTTCCCAAAATCCATGCTGCCGTGCACGTGACACGTACAAGTAGGCTGTGCCTGTGATTGGTTGAACCCGCCTATGCCCAGATGACAAGCAACTTCACCAGAACTTAACCACAATATAAAATCATCAAATTGGCTACAACAACTATTATGTTACATCTTTCTGCTCCTAGACATCCTGCACATGGTTGTGTGTGAAGAGGTTTCCTTG
The DNA here is from genome assembly GCF_963924005.1 of Protomyctophum bolini. Lineage (NCBI taxonomy): Eukaryota > Metazoa > Chordata > Actinopteri > Myctophiformes > Myctophidae > Protomyctophum > Protomyctophum bolini. Next base: position 8,076,166 of record NC_137876.1, on the reverse strand, counting down.
AAACAGGAGCGAAGCCACCGTCTGCTCCAGGAGGAACTAGAGCCTCCACACATTAAAGAGGAAGAAGAGGAGCTACTAAAAAGACCAGAGGAGCCTACTGGATCAATGTTTACATTAGGCCTACTACCAGTGAAAATTGAAGATGGGGATGAAGACATCTCTTCACGCAGCTCTGAAGTTGAAGTAGAAGTAGAAGTTGAACTTGAATCTGAGTCCGAGTCTGAGTCTGAAATTGGAGTTGAATCTGACTTTGAACTCACTGAAGACAGTGATGATTGGGATGAGACTAATGGAGGTCAGTCGGCTGACTCTGCTTCAAACACCGGCTCTATAACTAGGAAGAACCAAGGAGACGCAGAGGAACCTAGATCTTACAGTCATCTTAATTGTGCCCATAACATTAAAATGCAGGATACCAGTGCAAAAAAGCCAAGGCCAATAATGCCAAGGCCAAGTTTGATTCGATCTAGTGAATGTCAACAGGTGACAACTTTTAAACAACAGCAATTACAGACACAGGCAAAAGCACAACACACACTAGATGTCCCAATAGTTTCCCAACATCAATCTAGTCGAGAGGTGTGCAAGGGATGTCACAAACGCTTTTTACACCTAAACAAGCACCTGAGCCAATCGCCTCCGTGTCAGAGCTACATACATTCTTTGGAATCCAAACACAATGAACCTATTCTAGAGGTGTGCAATCAATGTCACAAACCCTTTAGACACCTAAACATGCACCTGGGCAAATCGCCTCCATGTTGGACCTATTATGACACACATTCTTTGCAAAAAAAAGTAGACAAGCATGCAAATTATAGACAACGGCAATTACAGACACAGGCACAAGCACACCACACAATAGCTGCCACAATAGTTGACCAATATATAGAGGTGTGCAAGCAATGTCACACACACTTTAGACACCTAAACATGCACCTGAGCAAATCGCCTCCATGTTGGAACTATTATGACATACATTCTTTGCAAAAGAAAGTAGACAAGCATGCAAATTATAGGCAAATATTTCAATCAATCAATCAACGGCAACGACAATTAAAGACACAGGCAAAAGCACACCACACAATAGATATCCAAATTGATGGAAAAAGTATATGATAAATACCTTTTAAATATTACTCAATAAAATGTCTGCATCTGCACTGTCACTTTAATATAGCACCAAACTCTGAGAAACCCCTTTGAATGGAACCTCGGAGAAGTTGGTTTTCAGTACAATTCACTCAACAAAATACAATGTTATGGTACAATTTAATAATCCAGACTCTGGCAAACGGAGAAGAAAAAACCAGCGCCTCCCCGTCCCTGCAGCCACCACTGAGCGTGCTACAGCGCAAAAGAAACTTATTTTGTAGTGTAAAATAATAATGAGTTGTATTCGCTATAGTAATAATTGAAAATTTGCTCATGCAAGCATTATAGCCGTATAATATTGCTAAATATTCTTTAAGTGCTGAAATTTGAATGCAAACATACACATTGCTGACTGGAAAAAGACAAAAATAAATAAATAAACCAACCAAAGAAAGAAAGACATCGAAAAACAAACTCAAATGTATAAAATAATTCATCTCATAAAACTATTTGGTCTAAAACTACTTTATCGGGAATATGTATTTCCCACCACGGAGTAATTAACCTCTGTCACCTGACCAGACTACTGTGGCTACGGCCAGTGGGGGATAAGAGGAGTGAACCGGGAGGTGCATGGCCAACTGGTAGAATTACTGAGTCGCATCTGAGAATCCCATCGGCAAATAAAGGAAAAACAGAGTCTGTCTTGAGAGACACATGCTTGCCGATATTTTGTGTTAATAATAATAATAAGCCGATAGATGCCATTCATTTATTTTCCGCATTATTTCACCCGCGATTTATCCAATATTCATTAATAATAATTATTAAACTGCAGTTGCCCGCTGCTAAATCCGCCATCCGCAGGTCTCTAGACACAGCCGGCGTAGCAGTCAATGGAGTTTAAAACTATCCAAGATATACTGAACCAAATTGGAGAGAGTCCCTGATTTATCACTTTGATAAATCGTTAAGAGGCAAAGTTCAAGATTGTACTTTATTGTTACATCTTGTGTACAGGTACATAAGAGTAAAACTTATTTTAGCTTTGCTTCCTTCAAACAATGCAGCAGCATAGACAATAACAGTAGAATAATGATAGAAAAGAAAAGTAAAAAATATTGAAATGCAAAATCCAGTGAGAGAAATAAGATTCAAGAGCACATTCAAATCAAATGTGCATAGTCTTATCTTTAATTGTTCTTTGTTATGGACATGGACATATCCTGTTGTTTCTTTGAAGATTGTGTTTTATGCCATTTGGGTGTATGAAAAATATATTTGAATAACTGTTTTAAGAATACTAAAAAGTGCAGTATTGTCATTATAGCATCATCAAATCAAATGTACATGTGCAAATAGTTCTTGGTATATTGTATATACCAAGGCAGAACAGCAACTGACTGACTTTTCTAGCTTTTAATGATTCTGATCAAACGTGACTATAGTGTACTTCAAGTTGAATCCGTTAGATCAGATGATAGTAAATCAGGGATTATAATCATATCATATTAAATGCGATCTGCTGTCGCAATTAGGCCCATATATGGAGATTCCTGATGTCAACACTATTAGTATATGGATATTATGTCAGAACCAGAATCCTTCCTCTTCGGTGTCTCCCTTTTGACTGATACCTGTCCATTTAAACTCTAGACGGGCCTGCCCCAAAATTATTTGTGCAGCCGCGCCCAGCAGCCGGCCGGTTCTCAACAGGCCCGGAAATTAAGGCCCGGCCCTACCTGGGCCCTCCTCAAACCCTGTACACTCAAGACGCTGCCACCCTTAGATCTCCTTATATGGAGCTGACCTGTTCTGACATTCCATATGTTGATCTGACCTCATCAAACCCTGTACACTCAAGACACGCTCCATATATCGCTTGTGCCCTTTAGGGCTAGGTCGCTTCTCGACCTCAAGCGTCTTACTGGTAATCTGGCTGTTATATTGAATTTGTACTCATTATTCATTATGCTTATTACCGCAGTGTTCTGTATCCTGTATTTCCTATAATAAAATAACTGCAGTTAAAGAAAGTTGTAATTATTTAAATTAGGCTATATCATCAAGATTGTATAGCCAGAGGGAGTTCAACAAACCATGTGCAACCCAGATTCGGCACAAACGAGGGACTAAATTAATGTTGCTCCTATGCCACCAAAATGTGGAACGCCCTAACAGGAAATCATCATAAAAGGAGGAAAAATGGGAAAAAACATGTGCAGTGAGGGGAAGAGGTTGGGGGATTCCGATTTTACGTCATTAAGACATGTGAATCCCTTGACTCCTTCAAAACCGCTCTCAAGGGGCACCTACGGACGGCTGCAATTCTAAACTGGCCCCGTAAAATCGGAATCCCCCAACCTCTTCCCCTCACTGCATATGTTTTACCTCCTTTTATGATGATTTCCTGTTTTTTGAGTGGTGCAACCACTCCTACAATCAGCAATGTCCATGTACCTACCTGTGTGTGTGTGTGTGTGTGTGTACCTGTGCACATGAGCCTGAGTATGTTACTGATTTATACCAGTAGGGGGCGGCAGAAACAGAGGGAGGGGTAGTGCTGTGTAATGAGAGAGAGAGAGAGAGAGGGGGGGGGGGGGGGGGGATTGCACCACTCAGTTCACACGTGTGTGATTTTGTGTGTGTGCGTGTGTGTGTGTGTGTGTGTGTGTGTGTGTGTGTGTGTGTGTGTGTGTGTGTGTCTCAACACGGACAGGATAGAGAGAAGGACGAGGACCGTGTCCGTCCTCTCATCCGGGTTGAAACACACTATCCAACCAGCAAAAACAGAGCAGGGAGTGAACGAACATGTTCAAGAGACTAGAGAACTTCTGTGTACTGCAGTGTTATAATTTCAGCACAAACCTTTGTCTGTGTAACTTGTGTCTGAGGTTGTCTTCATTTTCTCCACAGTCCGTGTAAAGAGTGACATTAGGCTGGCACGTTGTGGAAACGGGAAGTCCAAAGAATGTTTATTTTGTGGGCTAATGCTAAAGAACAACCTAGAATAGAGACCGTTCAGACAGTACTAGTGAACAACAGACGTTTTCTTAACCCAGTTGGGACGTGTTGAGGGGCAGACACAAAGAGGACAACCCAGATAGAGCTTTGAGCAGCCAGGGCTTCAAGTTCCTCTGGCAACGTGGGGTGAGATTGAAGACAGTGAGTGAGTGAGTGAGTGGAACTACTCACAATATTCTAATTTAAGTAAAAGTATCAATTCAATACTGCCCTGTAGAAATACAAATAAAAACGTAGATACAAAATAAACCTTTATTTATTATTTATATTAAATCCCACAATCCTTTAACCCAAGTCATTCATATGTTAGGCATAGGCCACTAGCTTTGCCTTTACTGTCTTCAAATATTATTAATCAAATGTTATTCTTGTTGACACAACAATGTCTCAAAGTCATTATTCGCATCATTTCAGCCCAGTGTGTGGAGTCCAGACTGCAGGTGAAGATGAATTCTCCAGACTCTTCCAGGGACATTTCTATTAAACAGGAGGAACCTGAAGACCACCCACATCTCGGTACATTTCATGTGCTCTCTCTCTTTCACTATTTTTGGTTCTGTTGCCACAATATATATATATATATATTTTCACTATACGATATCTTTGCAAAACTATCATGACAATGATAATATCTTGATATGCATATAGTCATAATTAAAATATAAATATTGTAATTTTTAACATGGTTTATTCTCATTACCATATCCAAAAGCACATTCTCTTTTTGAAACACCATAAGCAGAGCTTATGTTTTTGAGGCACTTGTCCTTCAGGCAAATACATTTTCCATTCACTTGTCCAGGCAGGCACTAAAAGTTACAAAAAAATGGATGAGGTGGAATATGCTTAGTATTTAAAGGTTTAGTTCAGATTTTGCATTTAAAGCTGTATGAAATACTTTATGACATTACCATTTAATATAGTGGTTGCAAAGGTATTAATTGATTGCCTGAGTCCTGTGGTGGGAGTTCTAGTCTGGTTTTGGTGAATAGTAAGTAGTTCCGGTTGGGGATGGCCAACTGATAACCGTTAACCCATTTTGGCCTTTAAAATGTATTTTTTTCTGAAAAGCCTCATGTTGCTATATCAGTGGTTATCAATATTTCATGTCAAGAACCCCAAAAACTATATGTAATATGCCGCCCGCCGACCACCATCTGAAAATATGTTGTTCCAGGGACCTCCCCAGAATCAAAGATATGAGTTAAAAACTGAAACTCTGAAAGAATATATATTCAAAGATTTGAGGCACATTTTCACTACTTATACTACTTAATACTACTTTAATACTTAAATAGCAGACCTACAAGCTCGTAGCGCGCCACTCGGTGGCCCGCTATGAGCTTGTAGATCTGCTATTTTTCAATAGCTAAATTATAACGTAATGTTTGAAACACCAGAAGGGGTTCCCGCCCAAAATGGGTTAAGAAATTGGTAACCGATAAACACTAACGGCTAATGGTGAAGCGATAAATGAATAAAACATTTTATTTTGAGTCTCCACCTGCAGGCCACACGCCCACACGTGACTTCCACCCAAAACAACCCCAGAACTAAACACAAAATGAAGCACGTAAAGAGAAGTGGTGTTTGGGAATAATGAGGTTACTTGTAACTTGAATCGATGAAATATACCTTGAGCACATCCGAGATGCAATATCACCTGGCCAGTAAACATCCAATGCTATAATCGCCTGGCGTGGGCAGCGGAGTACACCAAACTTTGCCTGATATGATATCGGGAAGACGGTGTGGTGTGAGAACAGAGGACATCAAAACAGAAGGTCACCCGTCCCTTTAAAAAACGCAGCTGGCTAGGGTTAGGTTAGGGTTTGGTATAGTGTTAGTAATGGTCGGACTAATGGGAAGTCAGACCAATGCCACGCTACCTTTTAAATCTGCTTGACCATGAAGATGTATTACTTGTCAGGATAAGTGGGACAAGCCTTAATGTCGATAGAGTGGCTGTAGGCTTAAAGTCCAAAACATCCCAAACAGGGTTTTCTTCGACAGGTAATTGTCTCCACCAGGCCGAAGGCCTAGGGGGAGAGTATGTTTTGCATGTCCGCGTGTCCTTCCGTGTGTGTGTCCTTCCGTCCGTCCGTGTGTGTGTGTGTGTGTGTGTGTGTGTGTGTCCTTCCGTCCGTCCGTTATCAGCTAATCTCCGGCACTGTTGGCCCGATCCATGCCAAACTTTGCACACACACTCCCTGGATGCCAACGATGAACCTCTGCCCCAAATATTCCTCAACGGCCTGTTATAGCGCCACCATGAGGCCACAACCTGACCTGCCCTGGTGGAGACCTGTGCCGATGGGCACTTTTTGTCAGAACTTCATTTTCCAGAACCTCCTGTAGTGTAATAACTTACTTACTTAGTAACCATAATAGTTCAATCTTAGTAGGTAATAGCTAATTTTGTACATTGAACACAGAAGTTGAAAATTGATTTACATTTTAGGAATCCAATGTTGATTATCATGTTATGTTTCTGCCTAGACATCCTGCACATGGTTGTGTGTAAAGAAGAGGTTTCACCTGAACAGGAGCGAAGCCCCAGTCTGTTCCAGGAGGAACTAGAGCCTCCACACATTAAAGAGGAAGAGGAGGAGCTACCTCAAAGACCAGAGGAGCCTGCTGGATCAATGTTACTAGCAGTGAAAAGTGAAGATGGGGATGAAGACATCTCTTCACACGGCTCTGAAGTTGAAGTTGAATCTGACACTGAAGTCACTGAAGACAGTGATGATTGGGATGAGACGAGTGGAGGTCAGTCGGCTTCAAACACCAGCTCTATAACTAGGAAGAGACAAGGAGACGCAGAGGAACCGAGATCTTGCAGTCATGAACAGTTTAGCAAGACTTTAACTGAGCCAGGTGAACTAAAAGCGTGCACAGACGTCCTGAATATCACAGGAAAAAAACACATCTGTAAACATTGTGACAAGACTTTCAAAGACTCATATGGACTGAAGAGACACCAGCGTACCCACACTGGAGAAAAACCTTTCCATTGTACACTGTGTAACAAATGTTTTACTGCATCAAGTACTCTGAAGACACACCAGCGTATCCACACTGGAGAAAAACCTTATCACTGTAAACTCTGTGACAAGAGTTTTACTACGTCAGGTGAGCTGAGAAATCACCAGCTTATCCACACTGGAGAAAAACCTTTCCGCTGTAAACATTGTAACAAGAGTTTCAATCGGGCGTATCCACTGAAGACACACCAGCGTATCCACACTGGAGAAAAACCTTTCCACTGCACGCATTGTGACGAGAGTTTCCATCAGTCGTATCAACTGAAGACACACCAGCATGTCCACACCAGAGAAAACCCTTACCACTGTCCCTTTTGTGACAAGGGTTTCAATTTCATGAGTAATCTAAAAATACACCAGCGTACCCACACTGGAGAAAAACCTTTCCATTGTACAATGTGTAACCAGTGGTTTACCACATCAAGTTCTCTGATAACACACCAGTTTGTCCACACTGGAGAAAGAATTTACCGCTGTACACATTGTAACGAGAGTTTGAGAGTCTTAGTTAATCTTAAGACACACCAACGTGGCCACACTGAAGAAAAACCTTTGCACTGTAAACATTGTGACAAGAGTTTCAGTTTGATTGATTGAATACTTTATTAGAAATGCAAACTGCAACAGAGTATAGTCAAACACTTGGTCTACAAGGATAACGATAACACAAAATAAATAAATGAAAAAAGAAGAAGAAATGAAGGAACATGGAACAAGCAAACAAAATAAAAAAGAAACGGGAAGGAGCAACTATGTGAAGTTTATCATCTTTATTAATACCAACATGTCTGCTGCCACTGCCAGGACTGTTACACCATTTTAGGCCAACCTGATCGAATGCAATTCATAATTTACAATCAATCTATCTTTTTCCTGTTTTCCAGATCATTCTGATGCAATAACCGAACTCATAACTGTCTGGAACACACATTCCATTATTCTCGTCTCCATGTAATAACATTCTTGTAAAGAAATGACTACAGTATATGTCATGCCCGAAATAGTGATCGATTATGAATCGTTTCATTTATTAAATGAGTGATGATCGATAATTTTTTAATTGATTACATGGATTAACCGTTACACTCCTAGATGGATGTTATCTTCTTACAGGTCTGGAAGGTCACACAGTAGCCTGCTCTTAACTATAAAAAATGGGCAGTAGGCCTACCCGAGACCAACAGTGGGGGGCAGCAATACGCCAACTGGCATCCAGACACAATGGATCAGCCCGTTTTTCCCTATTATGGAAAATATATGCACTCTACTTTACTGAGGATTTTAAATGACATGGTTTTGAATCCCCTCCCCTGTAACACACACACCAACACCACCAGTTGTTACAGAGTATACAGCTAAATGATGAACATGTTAATCTAAAAGTAGCACACCTTTGCTGAGCTCTGCTTCTCACATTCATATTTACAAAGGTTGCACAGCAAAACAGTTATTCTATCACCTGTATGCTCATCTGAGTCATCTCTTCTCTGTTAGTTTCAGGTGCAGTGGTGGAAAAAGTACACATTTTTAGTTGTAAAAGTATCAATACTGCAACTGTTACTATTCAAAGTCCAGAATTCAAAATGATTCAGATTTTTATTGAAGGGATATACCGGTAGCCCCTTGAGATGCAGAATCTCATTTTTCAGGGGGTCCCATAAAAACATGAACAACAGACATATGCATGACAATACAAGTATATGGATACTTTCATATACAGCGTGCACAGACGTCCTGAATATCACAGGAAAAAACACATCTGTAAACATTGTGACGAGACTTTCAAAGACTCATATGGACTGAAGAGACACCGGCGTACCCACACTGGAGAAACACCTTTCCATTGTACACTGTAACAAATGTTTTACTGTGTCAAGTACTCTGAAGACACGTCATTCACACAGGACGTCTGTGCACGCTTTTAGTTCACCTGGCTCAGTTAAAGTCTTGCTAAACTAAAAAATAACTTGTGAAATGGGGTGTGTGAGAGAGAGAGAGAGAGAGAGTGTGTGTGTGTGTGTGTGTGTGTGTGTGTGTGTGTGTGTGAGAGAGAGAGAGACTGTGCGTGACTTATGTGTGCGTGTACGTACTAGTGTAGCGTGCTCGCTCCTTGAAGGACTGTTGTTCTCTCTTGTCTTCTACATGTCTGTTTCATGTTCAATCTGATATGCAGTGTGGGGAAAGCGTGTAATACATTATTTATAGTTACAGTAGACTGGGATAATCTCAAAATTATGCATCATCACATGCAATATGACCGCAATAAACCTAAAAGACATTTTGGTTTGAGCACTGAGAACTGTCTGCTGGATAAAAACAGTCCACACTCCACAGTCTGTGATCTCTTAGACTGTTTATACATTAGTGAATGAATACAATTTGGTTCTTACAAAGAGTGTAGATTACATAAATGCTCTGAATTATTTAGCATCGTTTTAGTTTCTGGATTATTTATTCATCCGGAAAGCATAATTCTACTCCTAGAACCATTGCATGCCTTGAAATACATTGCATGCTCCTCATGTTCTATAGCCCTTATACAATCATTGTTAAACAAGAATGACTCAGTCATATAACTGCCAGGTTTTATGTACATTTAGTTTACCAGCTCATTGTAGTAACATGGTCCATACGCTCCTTATATAGTCAATATCCCATGTGTTTTTAGTCTCGTTACCCCCAGGAATACATGGATTTTCTTTTTAAAGATACTACGGGAAGTACCTTTGTGTTTGGGTTTCCCCGCTGAATGAGATATGCATCGAGAAGTAGAGTTGCACACACGTTGATTTGCCATTACAATTACAGTACAATACTACTCTGAAAGTTATGACTCTTGTTTTACTTCCCTCTCACATTAAGTGAGCTTGCACTGTCTGGCATAATGGTTAATTCACTTAGGTTCGTCTATAATCCTAGAGGAATTATAGAAGTACATTATAATCATCAATCAGGATATTTTAGTCTGACCAGCCACAGTCAATGATATGTTGCTTAAGACCAAGTCAATATCTTTCAATCAATATAAGTGGTAACCCAAATCAATCAATCAAAATGGAAATATAAATACAAAAACGTTCTAGATAAAGAAGCCAAATGATGTATCAAAGCATGTAATGTCTGTCTGTCTTTCTTGTCTGTCTGTCTGTCTGTCTGTCTGTCTGTCTGTCTGTCTGTCTGTCTGTCTGTCTGTCTGTCTGTCTGTCTGTCTGTCTGTCTGTCTTGTCTGTTGTCTCCATATGCATATCACTCTGTAAAACCGGTTGCACCATACTGGTTGGTTGCACTCACCTTTATTTTACAGTATCCCTTTCCCCATTAGTATTACACTGTGCCTTTTCTTAAATGCACAGTGCACACAACCCCAAAGCATTGTCGGACAAAGACAGAGGGAGGGCATGCTTCCTGGTGGAGATTTGCGCTCTTGACTTTTCTCACAAAAATCTACACTAATAGCTGAATATAGGAGGGGCTCTACCACCCCTCAATAATATTTTAAGGTAAATGAATGAGACTTGCAATGGGTCTCCTTAAAATGTGCTTGGGTGCATCCCTCCCACATGCTCTCCCACCCCACCCCCCTGCAGCCTCTATTATGTGTCCACCACTTTGCATGCTGCATTGGTTTGTTCATAGCTGTTTAACGTCAACATCCAATTATCCAGTTGTTTAAAGACAAATTGTATTTTGCCTAGGTCTGTGACTGTGGCTAAACCCATGTTGGACATCAATATTGTCACATTCACCTACAGCAGCTGGTAGCAATTTTGCAGGCAGTAGGCTACTATTGTACTTTGTACATTTATATAAAAAAATGATAAATAATAAAACAGTTTCATACAGATATATACATTCATAACAGCAATGTTTGCTCTTTATTTCCAATTAGACAAACAGAATCAGATGAATGATAAGATTGACGTTCTTTTTTTAACAATCAAGTCATCAAGGCTGACACTGAATTGTCCAACATTCAATGAGGTGGTACGATACTACTTTTTGAGCGGTGCCTCCACTCCATTATGCAGCTATGTGTGTCCTTATCATGCGGTAACTCTGTCATTTCTCGACAGTTTTGGACGCGGAGAGGATCGCTGGAACAGGGCAGGCACCCTGGGCGTGTTCCTGGGGGTCTGGATGTTCCGGGGACCCCCACACGGTAACTCCAAAAGTAATCAACGTACAGTACAGAGCACAGTACACAACACTACAGTACAGAGCACAGTACAGTAACTATAACAATAAATGTATAGTTGCACCGCTCAGTTCACACAGGTGTGATTTTTTAAATAATTTGGTGGATGATGTAGGCTATGAATGTGTTAGACATTCTTTTCTACATTAACTAAAAAAACGTCTATCTTCTTGTTTGTCATGCGCAGCAACTTGGCGTGCATTTTAGTTATTAGCATTTCCACATGCTAAATCATGAAAGCTGAAGGCTTCACTAGTTCACTCTGTTCAGTGTTGGTCTGAAACCATGACTCTGTATGGAACTGACAGAAGTTCTGATGATTAAATAGATTAAACCCGCCATTAGAATGACCTTGTGGATGCTGACCTTTCATGCACTAGTAGTGTGGCACACCAAAGAGTCATCTCTTTGGCAATGTGGGTCGTGGACAATGTCCGGATAAAAGGAGGGGAGAAAAAACAATCTGGGAAAGTCTGGGAATTTTCAATTTGACAGCCACAGCCACTTGAGGAGCCACATGGGTCTGTCAATGAGTCTGTGCTTGGTTTATAACAATGCAGAGACACTGATTGATTTTGTAGAACTCAACAGTATACAGCCGGTTTGAACGGTTACCATGGGTTACATTAAATTAATATAGCGGAGTTACACTGTTGTTTTACCCATCATCCCAGATGTCTCTTTTTTTCTCTCAATTGAGCTCATGTTATAGCAGCTGGTTACAGGAAAAGGCCTTGTCCCAAGAGAGCAATGGGAATTGCACCACAAAACACACAGTACAGGCTGTTGAATCCAGGTTTATATGGTTGAGAGGGCGGAGGTGTTTCCAAATGCACTGTATAGAATGTATCCTGGTCTGTGACTTTCGAGAGGCTATAGTCCAGGTTAATGTAATACCCTATTGTGCTGAATATAATATATGAAAAACGGGGGTTGTCTTATAGTCATAGTGGTTTTATATTCGGCACAATAGGCTAATTACCACCCTGGTGGTCAAGAGTGCATACCAGTTAAATGGCTATATAGTCCAGTCCTTCTCGCATGGTGACGCTGGTTCAAATCCGACCCAGGGTAGGCACTATACCACATATCATGCAGTAAAGCGCATGCCTCTTCTATGCATCTGCAGTCTCTCTGTTCACTAACATACAGTATTATTATTAATAATAATAAATATTGTTATTATTCTACAAGGCTCATATGTGCCAAATTAATTGGTTTTGACTGGATGTAAGTCTTTGAATATCTTTGAATATTGACACTAACGCTATGAAAGATGACATTAACAAAGCTACACTGTGTAATCCGTCTAAATAGCTAGGGTCTTTTTATTCTTGTAATGTCTCTATTTGGATCCGGCACCCAGCCTAGTTGGTTTTAGATGTGCTTGTTTTGGCTGTCTTTTCACTGTCTTTTTCAACTAAATGGGATTTCAAGGGATCACGGTTGTGATTTTATTCACGGTAGAGGACAATACTGTAACTCCTGTATCTTGTATCAATCATAGGTACTAAATATTTGGAGCATTCCATATTGTACATTGTGTTACAGTGGAACTCCAGCAGTAATTGCCAGAAATATATAAAAGGTTACACTACTACAGCCATAAACAGTAGGGGAGGATTCCCAGCCATCCACCTTTTTATTAGGGTTTGACAATCGAGTTATAGAGATCAGTGGCAGAGAGGAAATGTACTGGGACTAGGCCATTTATCTCAGTGACATAGAGCTGTCCTCTCTAGGCTCTAGTCTCATACTGTCGCTGGGGAGAATTCTCCAGAATACTGGAAAGGCATACTAGATAATTAGGTGGCAGTGTGGATATAGTTCATTCTTGCTGCAGAATAACACTTCAACATTTTGAATGCACTTGAAGGGGTAAGAGACCAAGAGATGGTTTTAGTTGATGTGCTGCCTGTCAGGATATAATGAAGAATTCAGGAGCAAATCCTCAGAGGATGCATAATTACTGTAAAAGCCTCTTGGTCTTAATGGTGACGGTGAGGCAATTTCAAACCTCAGGCTTTTTGTGATCATCACTCAAGCTACAAATGTGACACAATTATCCAACAAGACATCATTTTGCACTGCCCATTGCCCTTGAGTTTGTCAAGGTTATGGTAAGCATCTACTTCCGTGCTCATTTGTTGGAAATGTCAGGAAGAATTTGTTAATATTGGACAAATATTCATTGGAAATGTACTGATATGTAGAAGAGTAGTATGCTACTGTATATGCTGGATAAATACTGCAGTTTTAACACTAAAGTAGTTTGTCTTTTTTCAGTGACTTTATTATCCTGTTGTATTTAATTTGCTTTAGAAGAAAATCCATACCCATGTTTAGTGAGCATAAACATCCATCATGTTGTGCTGGCTGTGAATTGATTTCTTTCAGCCCTTATGGATGAAATAATTCTTAATCTCCAGCAGTTCTAATTGAATTCCCATTGTTGGTTGGACATGGTGTAATTGCAGCCAATGCTGACCTTTCGCCAAATTGATGTTTTCGCCTTGCTTAAAGATCAATTTCAGCACTGTTTGAATTAATGCTTAATAGTAACAATCTCAGAAGTACTACTTTCATGAAAGCCAACATTTTGTACTGAGGAGTGAGGATCAAAATATGTCATGTTTCAAACTCGCCATCTGGTAAAGCCCACCGTGGGAATGAAGCAGCATTTGCAATTTGAAAAGTCTTGTGTGACTGAGATTCCAAGATATAAAAAAGGGCTCAAAATAGAGCAGATTTCAAAATAGGACTCCATCAACAGGCTCCAACAATGCAGTGTAAGGTTGCTTGGCAACAAAGAATATAGTTCCACTGTTCCACAGGGTGACAACATTTTCACCTTGTATCTCCATATTTCAATATTTTAAGTTTATTCATAATGCCCTACTCCGTTGTAAAAGAGTGTCACAGGCAAAACGTGGTCAAAATAGCCGACAAGCTCACAACGCATCACAAAGCACTGTGAGCTTGTAGATATGCTATTTTTGTTATTAAAAAAAAGTGAAAGTGGGTTTTATAAATATTTAACCAATGACAAGAGCTTGTGACTAAATAATAACTACAGTGACTGGTTCCATTGGAACTATTGGCTCTCTGTCCCATGTTCTGAAAAGTAACAGTTTTGGAGATTACAAGGTTTCCACCCAACAGTGCAATACTGTAGGGCTCAGCCTCACAACCTAGCCTTCTCTACCAGGCTGTACCTTGTCGGTGCAATTGCGTTGCTAGGGTGCAGTTTGGGTCCGCTACTGATATTCACAAACACTGCAACAGGAAATAAACATGGACCCATTTAGAATGTTTAGTTGTCAAGTGTGAAAAGGTCTATAGAGACTATTCACATAGAAGGGAAACGATGTGTGGAAGTTAGGAAAAAAAGGGCTTTTGGTCCAAAATAGTTTTTGCTTTTGGCTTTTTCATTGAGCTTCCTCTAGTCTAGTGTCTACCCTTATTGTGAGAAAATAGTAGGCTTGTTACAGTTGACTGCTCTAGCGCTCTCTCTCTCTCTCTCTCTCTCTCCCGCCCTCTCTAGCCTCCTCTCACCATCCTTCCCACAGTAGTAGCCTCTTTGTCCAACAGCCATTCCGGTTCACTCACCACTGCTTGCTCATTTCTTACATATGTGCACCTACCTCATTTGTATGTATTTAACTGGTTCCTTTTGGAAATAATACATGCCCTATGACATTCTGAGAACTCTATGATAAAGTTCTGAGTCTTTATGTAATTTATTAGCCTATGGCATGCTTTCACACAACTTTGCTTATTTAGACACAAAATGCAGCTGCTGAAGTTGGAGTAGGATTTTGCACATTTGAACAAAGAACCCCTTCATCCCTCAAGCATAGTTGTAAGGTTGTTCCACCTGGTACACAATCACGAAAAATCATGGCTTTGGAAGTAGGAAAAAGTGACTAGACAGACTTTAGCCCCATTACAGCTTTGCCAGCATGTCTGTTTCTAATAACACAGAAGTTCCAAGTTAATACAACTATACTGGATGTACAGTTTATAGTTATACTGTAGGTCTCACCAGGGCCAAATAACGGATGTGCTGACACTCCCCTATCTCTTTCTCTTATGGAATGCTTCACGACACAAATGAGAAACATCTTCTGCAGATCGGCTGTCAGAAAGTGCTTTGGCTATTGTTATGTCTGCAGCTGCATTTATTGTGTTTCAGTTTCTCAGTTACAAACCGACTTTGTACAGGATGTCACGATTACGTCATCTCATCGTTGTTTTCCAGGAAAGTGAATCTGGCCAGTTGGAGACATTAAATTAGTGATTAAAGTAGAAGTTTGCAATTGGTGTCAGTTGGACATTGTCAGTCTCACTCTGATAGAATCATTTAGTATGGACAAAAGGTTCACATCATCATCCACACCTCTCTGACACTTCTGACTTAATATTCAAGGCTGTGATTTGTTTGTTGTCTAATGTGGATGCCTGCTGGCCAATAAAACAAGCCTTGTGTTTGGTTTAACAGGCAGTCTGACAACCCCAGTGTTGGGCAACTCGGGCATCTCTTTTGGAAGTTACAGCAAAGACAACATAGTTGTAAATTAACATCAACATTTTATGAGCCATTGAAGATTAGATTATGTAATAAAAGCAGAAATAAAAATATGACATCATTCAGAGACTGTATTGTTGATCAACAACATGCACAGAATCTGTTTTGTATACATTGAGTGCATTTAAACAATGTTTACACATGTTATGTTTATTATGCTTAAAAGCTTTCCAGGCAAAATGTAAAACATTGCCCTTTTCACACGAGGGTCCCAAACCACACCTGTTGGCTGAACTTGATACCATTTCATCCATTGTTTTCTTTTAGATTGAATACAGTTCCTTGACAGACAAAGAAACATGTCAGCAGTCTACAGCAGAAGGCTGGTGTCGCTTGACTTTGCTGACCTCACTGGCATAGCTGCTGTGTCTCTGCCTAGCAGATGTTCACTGGGGGAGCACATGTATTCATTTCATAGTAGGAGTAGGAGTTGAGGCCTGCTGGTTCATCAGGGTCAGCCTGGGTCTTCTCTTCATTTAGCAACTTGCCGGGAGACGTTGCCTGGTTGAAAGAATGCATCGGGGCAGAGGCAGAGCGTTGAACACTGCCCAGATCTTGTGATTTACTGTCTGCCCAGGCCGGGTCTCGGGCTCTGCCACTGAGATACTATTTATACCATCGGTCGTCCTGCCGAGACTGAATGAACTTGGGAACGTCAGCAGATTTTTCATCACAAAGCCCAGAAGAAAGAAAAAAAAAACACAGCAAGCACTCATGGAGTCTGTCACTTGTTGAGGATTGCCTTAAACAAAACCTCAGGCGTGGGAGAGAGACTAGAGAAAGTCTTCACAAGGCTCAGTCAGTTCTTAATGATAGAACATTAACTCCTTTTCTTCCCTTTTTTCCTCAGCAGGGTTTGGGGAAATGCAATAAGCATTTTTTCATCTCTATTCTCGGCTGTGGCCTGTAAAGAACAACTTGAGTTTTCTCCCACGGGGATGCATGGAACAGTAGTTTGTTCACTGCAACAGAGACTATACGTTGATTATAATTATCAGTTTAACCATTTTCAACCTAGTGCTCATATTCTGGGCATACAGTATAGAATCTATACTGTATGCCCAGAATATGAGCACTAGGTTGAAAATGGTTTTAGAACATTATTTTCTTATATAATGTCAAAGGATTGCCTATAATCTATTCTATACTATAGATTATAGGAAATCCTTTTACAATATATAAGAAAATAATGTTCTAAAATGTTCAGAAATGTAAACTTTTCAAAAAAATAAAATTTTGTATGCATTGTGAGCTTATATAGTTAGATGATATGTACAGTACAGGGCAAGTGATTAAAAAGCACTTTTTTCCCCCAGCACTGTGGGGCATGTGACACAGGGATCACTGAAACAGACACACAACCATGATGTTGTTTCCCATTAACATTGTTCATGTATTACCTCATTCATTATCTCCTCTCAGCAAACTTGAAAGTCTACGTCCCTGAGGCCTTACCCACTTAAACACTATACTTAAAGAACTTAGTGCTCCCAGTCCCTGGGCAACCAGTGACTTCCAGGAAAGTCTGGATGGCAACCGAGGAATTGGTCGGTGACGCTGGAGAGACAGCTGACCTCTAGGAAAAACTGGCAGGGTAACAGGGGCCAGCAATAACCCCTGTTGCAGCACTCGATTGACAATCCACAAGGTTAAACTTATTAGTGTCCATACACAGAGTCCCTGCGTTGCTATTGTATTGTGTGACTTGCGTGGGTCTAATGTGCAATCAACTATTCATCCACTAGATGGAAGCTCCGAAGCTGTGACACTAAAGCGGTCCCAGAATGGGATTAGCTATAGTTATCAGGCTGTCAACAAAACCATTGCCTGGGATTAAGCTAAATTATACACAACTATCAGAGTGTGCTGTGGAAGTCATGGGAGAGTGTGAGTGAACATACTTTTTGAGGTGTGCTCGAAGCCACTCAACATTCAATTCCAATTCCATGATCATTTTTTAAAAACTAACCATTGTTTGGTGGTCATTGTCACAAGACTCTAGTCGAGATCAGTTAAGTTGGTACCCCTTTGGTTAAACAATAATAATTTAGCAACACACTTTGTCTCTGCTCTGCAAAGAGGCCCCTAAATGTGCAATTAAAATTTAGACTCGGTCGGGCGCTGTTAATTATTTTTTGTAAAGGCCCAAACTTTTTGAAGTCAATCATAGCCAATGGCAATCAGAATGGATTATGAAAAACTGAATGATTGCGAGACACACGCACACACACGCATGCATGCACGCACGCGCGCGCGCGACACACACACACACACACACACACACACACACACACACACACACACACACACACACACACACAGTGACACACACACACACACACACACACACACACACACACACTCTGACACACACACAGTGACACACACACAGGACAGGTGCGCCGAAAACACAATCTCCAGACTCCCCCTCACTGGTGGAGATAAAAATCGTATCAAGGTGTTCCGTAGGTGTTTACGTAGCGGTGCATATAAATTATATAATATATACCCTACCCAGCCATTATTACCCAACGGGCCACGGGGGCTGGCCGGGGTCCTTGAACATGAACATGGCTGAGAAGTGATGATCACTAGTGCTCCACCTTAAAAAGAACTGTTGGTGGTGCTGTAATGAAGGGAGAGTCAACGCCTTCCATGCATGTGGATTGGCTCGGCTTTACCAGCTGGTCGCCTCCATTGGGTAGTGCACATCCATTGAATCCCTCCTCTACCTTTGTCAATTTCTGCGCTCTCGTTGAAACGCCTAGTTGATTCCCAGGCTTGGAAAAGAAGTTATCTCGCTTTATCGGGAGGATTCGGAAATATCATCAAAAGAGGAACGCTGTGCCGACGAATCCCGGATATTCTTGCATGTAGCAGATGTCCTTCTAAACTGAATAGGGAGGAATAATTAGATTATAGGTAATACAACATCACCACCACCGTATCACGGCACGGCGAGACAGCGCGCTCAAGCAGTCGCAACACAACTACCGAAACAGCGTGGTGGATTGTGTTGAGACTCCAAACAAGGGAATGACATGATAAACATACCGACTATGGTTTACTTGGGAGAATATACAATGGCTCTGCTGTTGTGAACTTTTCTAAACTAAGAAGACTCTACATCCAGTGGGAAACAAGAAAAGTGCTTATCTTCTGTCTAAAAGGGATTAATTATGCCGGAGCAAATAACAGTTTCAGAGTTTGTGGCAGAGACGAATGCAGATTATAATGCGCCGACCGCCTCCAACTTCACCACCAGAATGTCCCATTGTAGGAATACCGTGGCTGCTCTGGAGGAGGTGAGTGTCTGTGTGCTGTGCTGCCTGTCTGATGGGATTCCTCATGGTCCGCCTTCTTATTTTAGCACTGGCACTGGCAGTTAAACTCAGTGTAGCCATTGTTCAAGACGAGTACCCAGGGAGACTGGCACACAATCATGTGTCATTATAAGAAAGAAAGGGCGTTTTCATTTGAAAGAATTTGACTGTTGTGCTGCGCCGCAGTGACTTAACGATACCTTTTTTATTGGCAAAGGCATAACAAAAAGCAGACGATAATATAAACACAATGCGTTGCTATCAAAGGCACGAGGGATGCGTACCATTCTTGACACATCTTCTTGACACATTACGCTTGTAGATATTACAATGATGCAGGTTCACTGCCTTGCAGTTGAAGAGAAAGTAATTTCAAATTGGCACTTGACCCAGGTGTATACATGACAGATAGAGGGACAGAATGTCGCTCTTCCTCAAACTTTCAGGTCATTATTATCAGGAAGGACACTTCCGCTTTTGTTCCATAGGAGCCCCCCTCCGTCTCCCGCCCTCCCATGTTGTCGTTTCCCTACTTTGTGTGTCTGTAGTAGAGCCTCGCCCAGCATGACGATAAAAATAGAATTTCCCACATGAGGAGCTTACTGTGTGTGTGTGTGTGTGTGTGTGTGTGTGTGTGTGTGTGTGTGTTATCGACATTGTTTGCACACATGCATGCAGACAATGACCGGTTTGTGTGATGATAACACTTATTTAGCCGAACCCCACAGTTTATACTGTGTGTATAACCTGAATTTATTTTGGGGGTTGTCATGCGATATGCACAGTGGAGCAGTTATAATACTTGCCATTCTGGTTGAACACTGCTTTTACCACGACCCCACTCCCAAGGGTTGCAATGTACTATGACAAAAAATGTGGTCTAATGTCAGTGTTTTCCACAAGGGTATATGCACAGGGTCAGCTTTGCGAGAAGCTCATTGATCCCCCCTTGCCCTCCCCCATATCTCATTAAGGGTTCTGGATTTATGTTAAGTCTGTGATTGTGGAGGGTTGAGCCAGACAGCCAGACACACACCTGCTCAGGCTGACAGGTGCTCCACTCACATCAGACAGTAGACACCTTAGGCTTAGTACACACTATAAAATAAAATCTGGTATATCTATAGCAAATATAGCATTGTTATTATCGCCGAAGGAGTAGCTAGATTGTTTCAGAACCTCTCATGGAACCTTCATTTATGTAATGGTGTGCATTACAATACCCTATGGCTTTATTGATTTATCTAAATTTCATTTAGAATGTAATTATGTAGGTGATGTATTTTTTTGGATTTTTGTTTTCCTTTTTTGCCCATTAAAACCGGGAAAGCATCTGTGTCATTTGAGATTTTAGCATTGGCTATTCAATAATGGGTAATATTTGAAACGTGGTGTTGGAAGTGTGAGAACTACTGATTTAGAAGGCGTTTGTAGCCAATCGTCCTCTCGGGTCTTTATAAGCATGCTGTCTGGTGCCGGACAGTTGAAAACGTGTGGAATTGTTTGTTCCAGAGACTGGGACGAGTAGTTCCTTCTCTGGACCGTTGTTGTTTCAGGTTGACCTCCCTGCGCTGGGCTCAGAGAACACAAGGCCTTATTGTTGAGACAACAAGACCTCGCTCACTTTGCTCTGTTTGACCAATTAAACACGGCAGTGGACAGAGAACACTTCCACTTATTGTTTGTTAGCCTGACTGCCGGGAATCTGAAAACACACTGGACGCATGACGCACATTTATTTATGTGTGCTCTTATGTAGACCGACTGTCCATCCCTTGAATGGGAGAGTAATTTATCTTGTTTGCCCAGGTTCTCTTTCCAAGATATTGAGAGATTGAAGTATTTTTTGAAGTATTTTTGAGGGGCCCTAGCCCCTCCTTTGCCCAGCTTTCCGCGTTTGTGTAAACACAAATGTTGAAGATAAAAGTGAAGACGGAAAAGTGAGAATGAGAAATTATGATTGGCCAGAATGAGATGATACATGATGATGTACGATGATAAGACTAAGGGCGCCCCTCACTTCACACGGTGTGATTTATTTATTTATTCTTTACAGCAATGCAGTGTTTATTGTTCGATTGACTGTTTGCATGACTGCCTGCAGCATGTTGTTGTACCGACTCACGAAAACATGAATTATGTAAAAAAAAAAAAGGTTGGCTCACGCCTCACGCTGTATCCTCTGTCGAGCGCTGTGCTGAGTTTACAGCAATATGTGGATATTGTGCCTCTGTGGAATCACAAAGTGTTCACCTTTCAGTCTTTACCCTTGAAATGACAGCTGAGGACCATCTGAATTGTGAATTCAGCAGGTCCGTTTGGAAATGCTGCAGTGTGCTAGCAAGCTAGAGATATTCAGCTATTAACCACCAATGACTTTTAATAGTTAAATGTTCATTTTGTCACTTGGTATATTAATATTGTACACCATGTTTATTTCTGATTCATTTCATGCACATTAATGTAGTATAATTTAATAAAATAATAGTTATAGTCAAATAGTTATAACACCCTCATTATTTTATTATTCTTTTAAAAGAATTGTTGCGAAAATCCTGCTGTCACCAATTTGGTGTTCTGGGCAAATTGCAGTTCTAATGACCAAAGAAAGGAGAGACCATCCTAGGAGGAAACGTATTCAGGCCAGAACATTGTCAAATTCCAAATGTGACGTTGTTTTGTCTTCAGTGTTTTTCTTGTAGAGGCTGATGACGTGCTGCCTTTTTAAAGACCCGTCAGACTGCGCTGAGTGGAGTGCTGACCTCTTATGTCCTGATAGGGAGCCTTTTATATTAGTTTAAACCCATTAACGACAGAAAAGACTCTGATCACTCAGACTTAGAGGTCTTATATGGACACAGACTGTTATGCAATTATTGTGCCTTAACCGTAATTGCATCCGACATTAACCTTAATTAGGCTAGTGGTTGTAAAGGCTTTGTCTCGTATTACCCAAATAAATGGGGTTTAGTGTGTCAGAGCAAAGATCACAGTCTTTCAAAGGCCACTCAGTGTTTAACCTATGTGTGAGTGTGTGTGTGTGCCCTTAAAAACACAGCTATAAAAACCAGTTTGTCCAGTAAAAGGATGTGTAGCGTTTAGTCTTTGTATCACAACCCCTCCCTCTGTGCTCTTGTTAACTTGGTTTCTCCAACGAGTGCTTCGTTATCCTAACACCCTCAGCTTCTTTTAGTAGTTCAGATTTTAGATATTATTGTTCAGTTTTTGTTAACGGTTTTTGTTTCAGTTTGTGAGCATGGGTCAGTGGAATTGTTAGTATTGTTTGGTTAAGGAAGGATGTCTCACTGACCAAACAATTGAGAAATGGCCCTGAACAGCAAACGGTGCTAATGTCCTCTATTGAGATTTCTTGTTGTATTCTCTGTTTACGACACGTTAGTCCTAATGTGAAATCAACATTATTGACTCTGTGATGAGTTACTTGAAAGGTCACTGTATTTCCTTGGATACCGGGTGATAGATGGCATTTAAGCGGGGCAGTAATACTTAATTCAGAGGTCAGCTCAACCCTTAGGGAGAAGTATTGATCTTGATTAGAATGTGTCACCTAGGGAAGAACTCTAGAGGACGTGTATATAGTGTAGCATCATCTGCCTAAAGGTACAACGGACACACATTCAAGTCATTTTGTTATACCTCAATACCGGCTGTGCCAGTTCTCTGCCAGTATGTCTCTGTCAGTATAAGAGACAGAATATGTTCTAGGCAGGGCAATCAGTGTCTATAGACTTTAATATAAAATTGATTCAATTCCGACTGCATCCAATTCTCTCTCTGTCGGTACTCTACTTTGGCAGAGTGAAACAGTTATCGTGATCGTTTTGTAGTACAACAACTGTGTGGACAAAGTGTCCCTGATGGAGATGCATTAGCTCTGTTCAGTCTGGCAGCCCAAATCAGACTTTTGGCTTATCCAGAATTCCAGATTGGTTTGATCAAGTCTGAACAGGGCAGGCAAATAATACATGAAACAGATTTAATTCCTAGCTGGTTTGAAATGTGATCTAAATCATCTAAAGATGTCTCAGTCTGGACACTGAAGGCTTAGTGATTTACATACGTCATACTTTGTCTTATAATGGCCTTGCTTGCCGGAAATAGCCATCCTACAAGCTCACAACGTATTGTATCCGCGTAATGTGACATGTGAGACTGCTGTGAGATGAGATTCAATTTATTGTCAATGTACAGCACAGCGAAAAGTATTTTCGCATCTCACCAATAGTGCAAACATGTCAGTAAGGAGGATACATTAATTACAGTAGTACAGTAGTAACAAGATATGGGCTGAGTCACACTGAGTCACACAGCTGGCTCTTAAGTTTCGTTTGGCTGCGAGAGACCATCTCTCAGCATCAGTGTTGTGGTGCCAGTGTGTAACCACCTGGATTTGAAGCCAGGTGTATACTATCCCCCATGGTAGATAATATACCACAGGGAAGGAGGAACAACCCCTCAGCTGGGAGAGATATAGAGGTATCCCCCATGGTAGATAATATACCACAGGGAAGGAGGAACAACCCCTCAGCTGGGAGAGATATAGAGGTATCCCCCATGGTAGATAATATACCACAGGGAAGGAGGAACAACCCCTCAGCTGGGAGAGATATAGAGGTATCCCCCATGGTAGATAATATACCACAGGGAAGGAGGAACAACCCCTCAGCTGGGAGAGATATAGAGGTATCCCCCATGGTAGATAATATACCACAGGGAAGGAGGAACAACCCCTCAGCTGGGAGAGATATAGAGGTATCCCCCATGGTAGATATACCACAGGGAAGGAGGAACAACCCCTCAGCTGGGAGAGATATAGAGGTATCCCCCATGGTAGATAATATACCACAGGGAAGGAGGAACAACCCCTCAGCTGGGAGAGATATAGAGGTATCCCCCATGGTAGATAATATACCACAGGGAAGGAGGAACAACCCCTCAGCTGGGAGAGATATAGAGGTATCCCCCATGGTAGATAATATACCACAGGGAAGGAGGAACAACCCCTCAGCTGGGAGAGATATAGAGGTATCCCCCATGGTAGATAATATACCACAGGGAAGGAGGAACAACCCCTCAGCTGGGAGAGATATAGAGGTATCCCCCATGGTAGATAATATACCACAGGGAAGGAGGAACAACCCCTCAGCTGAGAGAGATATAGAGGATACAATATGCGCGTGTGCCGTGTCATCATCATCATCATACCCGGATGTTATGCAGGAATGCCTACTGAGTGTAAAAAAAACTACTTTCTGGCCTTGACAGCCCATACATCAAACAGAAAAGTCCTATCTGACACAGTGAGTGCCAAATCGAGTGGCAATGTTGTTTAATGTCGTTTAATGCAATCATTACATATATCATTACTTATATACTATAAGCTTAGCTTCTTGTCTTCAGGCAGGGCTACTTTGTTACACTACACGTACCACTACCCTCATCTCCAGTCCTCAGTGTGGGGAGGGAGTTGGGTGAGAAGTTCTGTAAACTATTTGAAGGTCACTATTTCAAACTCTATTCTGGTTCCTTTTTGCATGTGGATTAAAGTCCAGTGTCTCATCAGACTTCTTCTGTGAGGTCGCTCACCGTGACCAAGTCCAGTGAACTGTGGCTTTATAGATTGTGCTGATTGCTTAATAGCTACAACAGCTGACCAACCAGCGCAAGCCTTTCACCCTTTATGTCCATTTATCACCACTTACCCTGGGCCAGTGTATGTGATAAATATAAGAAAGTATTCTTTGACATTCCATGTGTTGTTGCATAGATACCTCCTATCCCTCTGGGCTCTGCACTTTAGCCCGGCGTGAATGATGTTTTTGAATCCGTGCACCTCAGCAGGCCTCTCTCTGTGTGTAACCCTGAAGCATTCCTGGACCGTACGCATCCCTGGGGCCCAGTGTAACCATCCACAATAGAGGGTATGCACATGCATACAAGTGAGTGGCAAAGTGAGTTGTTTGTTTAACGTCGTTTAATGCAATCAGATGGGACTTTTCTGTTTGGATGTATGGGCTGTCAAGGCCACAAAGTATATATTTCTTATTTTCTTCCACTCACTATAACCCATTCTGACCTGAGATCAGATTCATACGAGGTTTCCACTGGACACACACTGGTCTGATTAACCCATTCTGACCTGAGATCAGATTCTAAAAATGTCAGTCGTTCTTCGAATTTTTCAAAAATAGCAGACCTACAAGCTCGTATCGCGCCACTCGGTGGCGCGATACGAGCTTGTAGATCTGCTATTTTTCAATAGCTAAAGCATAACATGATGCCAACACCAAAATGGGTGCCCGGTCAGAATGGGATAACTTCCGGGTGTGATGATGATGTCACGTGCCTCCCCTCACCAGGCCCGTATCCCTCAGGGGGAGAACAGAACTTCTACATTGTCCACTTCCTCTCCCTCACATGCCCAGCACGTCATCCCTCGTCTGTATAGTCCTCGAAGTCTCTCCATTTTGTTCATTTTTGTTCGATGAGTGAACAGTTATTTATAGCCAGGCTCTGCTTGCTATTCAGGCTTTTTTTTGTTGTTGGTTCTTTTCAGGGGGTCAGTCAACTCGCCCGTAGGCTAAGATCCATTCCTCGTCTTCCATCTGGCTGTTATTTAATCTCTGATAGAGGTCTGACCGACCAGCTATCTGCTGGTGGTCAGGCATGCTGTCTGACTGCCTGTTTCTGGACAGCGATATTATTGGTGACCAGTGGTCACCGTGGCACTTCCAGTGGTCGCCATAGCACTTTTCATTCTGGTTCTCGGGGACAGTTTTTTTTCATCTTTCCCTGTGTGGCTGCGGGAATACTGAACTGGGGTGCTTGCTTAACCATTTTCAACCTGGCATCCTTATTTTGGGTTTTTATTTTAACACACACAATTTTAAGAAATGGCAGATGTACAGTACAAGCTCACATCTGTAACGAAGTTGTATATTCGATATTGCCCATGTGACAAAGTGTATATAGAGCTTAATTGGTTCATGGAAGTGTCTCCTGTCCACTCCTTGCTGCGAGTGTCTGTAGCTCTCGTATAACACCCTACTAAAACTCTCGTATAACACCCCCTACTAAAACTCAATTCTCCATACGGTGTGTTGATGTATGGTTCAACTCATCACTAGCAGTCATCTTTTGTAACTGAAGACGATATCTCTGTTTTTATCTCCCCTCTTATACCCATGAGTGTAACTGCTCTTCAGTGACATCATTGGTGGTGTAGTTGGTGGCAGTGCAAATACACTTGCTCTGAACTTGCTAAAGAGTCTCATCGCGTGTGATTTACGATCAAAAGTGTTAATTTCCAAAAGCGAGTGTGCCTCTCTCATTACTCTTCAGCCTGTTGGCGCGTGTTGATGCTGGAGTTGTTCCCGGGCCAAATGGAAGACCTGTGCCCCCTTTACACCGCTACCCCCCCAACCCAACCCCCAATCCCTCTCCCCATTCCAGGCATGGTTGGCGGGAATGGAGCCGGGGCCTCACTGGGGACAACAGCTGGCCCCTGGAACAGGTGGCCTGGAGGGAGGTTTAACGAGACTTTAGGATCAATGCAGAGACAATCCCACTGGGTTGGACACAGATGGACCGACATGATTCACACATGTATTGTATGCATTGATGCGTGCGTGTTTGGTCTAAATGAGCGGTCTATAGGCTAAACGAGGTAAACGTCGAGCAGCCCGGACTACACTAGACACTTTGGCCAGTCGACTGCATTGCTCCGTAACATGTTTCATATTTGCTGTAATTGAAAGTTTCATTTCTGGCAGGATCTACGCTGTCCTTCCTGTTTCCTTCATTCATGCTCATTCCTTTTCTGTATTGAATCAAGCCCTTTGGCTCTGTGCCCACCGTACCAAAAATACACTGCACCAGAGGCGCATTCTGAAAAGCATACTCCTTCAGCAGTTATTTCTGAAAATGTAATTTGAATTATTTTGGAAAATCTTTTCCTATATTAATGACATGCCCAAAATAGAGATGACATGAGGTTTAAAGGACTCTGGCAGCGGGTGGATTTGTGAATGTGATAGTTTCACGGCATCACGCACACTTGTCGCGTATGCCTGTTGGACTGCGTACGCCTCCCTACCTGAATGCTCGCCTCTCATTGAAAATTAATTACTAGGCAAGTTAGTCGCTTCCTGTGTGAAAACGCCTAAAGTCAGCCAATCACAAACATGCCTTTGTTTTAGACAGTGCCAAAGGAATCACCCGTTTCTTTTTAGCAGTGCCTCCGTTCCATTACGGAGCTATGTGTGTCCCTATGTATGTAGCCTATGTGTACGACGTGTCCCCGTACACGTCCCAGCGCGGAAAAAGCTGCAACACGATAACTCCATAATTTCTCGACCGTTTTGGACGCGGGAAGGCTCGCCGCCCGGAAATGGGCTGCCCCTCCTGGGAGCCTTCCTGGGGGTCAAACGGTCACGGCCGGCCCCCTGGGGGCGTTGCTGGGGTTCTGGATGTTGTGGGGAACCCCCGGGGACCCCCACATGGTACAGTTGCACCGCTCAGTGCAGGTGAGATGTATTTCCCCTCTGTGCATCGCATAGCAAAACATTTGACAGTTCCACTCTGGTGGGTGTGTGTGTGTGTGTGTGTGTGTGTGTGTGTGATGAGCATGAGCGCGACAGTTTCACTTGATTGCACCAGCTTGTCTCAGATTGGTCGCTGGCCTCTTTATTCTAATGAAAATG
Organism: Protomyctophum bolini; assembly: GCF_963924005.1. Classification (NCBI taxonomy): domain Eukaryota; kingdom Metazoa; phylum Chordata; class Actinopteri; order Myctophiformes; family Myctophidae; genus Protomyctophum; species Protomyctophum bolini. Next base: position 8,048,174 of record NC_137876.1, on the reverse strand, counting down.
AATTTTTAGGTGCCGAGCTTACCAAGCCTTCTGTATGAAAAACGTATTAAGTCAGTTCTTTATGTCAGATTTGAAACGGCTGTACTGGCGTTCATTTATTGAACAATCAGTGATTTTCATAGCATGTTTGTCAAGGCTGCTGTGGCTCAGGAGGCAGAGCAGGTCGTCCAATGATCCATGGGTCGGCGGTTCGAAATTTAGAATCCCGGCTCCTCCTCCTGTCCACATGTCGAAGTGTCCTTGGGCAAGACACCGAATCATACATTGCCTACAATGAGTCGGTCGGTGTGAGCTCGCCACCATTGGTGTGTGAATGTGGGAAGTGAGGACGCTGGCGTCGACTGTTCGCCGCTTCACCTCCCAATGTATGAATGAATGAACCATTGGTGAAGCGCCTTGAGCACTTGGAAAAGCGCTATAAAAATGCAATTCATTATCAACCAGGGTCAACCTCTCTGTCCACCTTCTGCCCCAGAAGCCCCTCCCTGTGTACCTATCTGGGTAGAGGACAGGTCAGCTTCCGGTCAGAAGCCCCTCCCTGTGTACCTATCTGGGTAGAGGACAGGTCAGCTTCCGGTCAGAAGCCCCTCCCTGTGTACCTATCTGGGTAGAGGACAGGTCAGCTTCCGGTCAGAAGCCCCTCCCTGTGTACCTATCTGGGTAGAGGACAGGTCAGCTTCCGGTCAGAAGCCCCTCCCTGTGTACCTATCGGGGTAGAGGACAGGTCAGCTTCCGGTCAGAAGCCCCTCCCTGTGTACCTATCTGGGTAGAGGACGGGTCAGCTTCCGGTCAGAAGCCCCTCCCTGTGTACCTATCTGGGTAGAGGACAGGTCAGCTTCCGGTCAGAAGCCCCTCCCTGTGTACCTATCTGGGTAGAGGACAGGTCAGCTTCCGGTCAGAAGCCCCTCCCTGTGTACCTATCTGGGTAGAGGACAGGTCAGCTTCCGGTCGCAATCGATTCAAAGCCATGACCCGTGGTGCTGGGCTATGACTGTCACCATATACTGTATTGTAGTTGTTCAAGGGTTCTATATTTTTACCCAAAGGTAAATTAATTTGTTTTGCAGAAAGCAAATGCATGCAGTTATAAACAAGACATCACAATAGTACAGATTCCAGACATTAAAAACAAGACAAATACATTCAAACATCCTAATAGAAAATCTTCCTAAAGAATGCTGTGAGGTGTGTTTGCTTACATACTGTACATGCGTCGCTCACCTTCTCTGAGCTTAGTGTCATATCTAAGTGAGGTACTTCGTGTTGTACTGCCTTTGTTTAGTAGTTATGTAGTTTGTGATGCCATTTCACACACAACATCTACGCCCACTGTGTGTGTGTGTGTGTGTGTGTGTGTGTGTGTGTGTGTGTGTGTGTGTGTGTGTAGGGGCTAGGGGGGAGGACATGACTGTGGAGGGGGTTCACAAATGAATTGATCATTGGCAAGTCTAGTCATATGGGGGGGGGGAGATAGTGTTTTCAGCTCTGTCCAGCATGGGGGGGTTGGAGGGGTCATAGGGCAGAATGGCTGCTCTCTGTCCTAGACAGAGGTCACAGGGTTCGAGACCCGGGGGCGTGGGGTGAAGGCAAACGTGAAGATTCCTGCGTCCGTCAGGGGGCCCAGATCACCACAGACTGCTCCCGTCGATGGCTATTGTTCCCTGGCGTCATTAATGAAGTCCGCCATTGATTGATCTGGAGGTCCTGCCTCTCTAGTCTCTGCGCTGTGCTGTGTTGGGGGAAGGTGGGGTGTTGGTGGTGGTGGTGGTGGTGTATGCTACAGCATCTTCCTTGTTAGTGGTGTTGCCCTGCTCTTTATTCCGATGAAACGTTAATCTATAACCCACTTTTGGTGTTTGGCATTATGTTATGCTTTAGCTATTTTTGAAAAATCGAAGAACCACTGACATAGAAATATGGCGAAAGGGCCTTTCTGTGTGGAGTTTGCATGTTCTCCCCGTGTCCCCTAGGGTATAGGTACCCTCACAAAAACATGCAGTAATCCTGGTCTCTAAACTGCCTCCCCCTGGCCAGCCGGGGCGCCTGATGGAGGGGAAAGGAACTGGTTGGAATAACGTGTTCCTTCCACGCGCTACGTCCAACCAGGGAAACTCCCCCCTGTCAGGTGTAAAGGAGCAACTTGGACACTCAGGCATGAAGGGAGCATGAGTTAAGTCCGTTGCTCTCCCCAGGTTGGCGGAGGGTGTGTAGAGCCCAGGATCACAGTAGATGATTGGCACAGGGGTGAAAAATGGGTTACAAAATCGTGGGATAAAAAATATAAAAAAAAAAAAAAAAAAGAAAAAGAAATATGGCTTTTTCAGAAAACTGTCAGGATGTACGTAGAAGACATTTTTTTTAATCTGATGTCAGGTCAAAATGGAATAAAGCCTTGACTGGAAGCGTTGGGAAAGTTACAGTAGTGTGCGGACATCTATTTTTTATATTTCCCTACTCACCAGGCACCACCCTGGACCTCTCTTGAAACATTTGACACTTCTTTTAAGACGTGCCCCATTTAAGGCTCCCCATGGGAGCTGTGGTCAGTTTCCTCACTTTGCTGGTGATTTTTATGTGAAGTTGTATCATCGTGTGTAGTAGAGAGCTAACCAGTTCAAATGTTTGATGCTGTATATAAGACAGCATTTAGTGATTTATGTGTGTTTATTATTCAAACAAAGCCAGGTTTTCCTACCTGTGACTACTCCGTGTTCCCTATAGTCTCTGGATAATCACTGTGAATCAACAGAGCTGGCTGGAATTCCTGCAAGACTGGAAAAGGAACTGTTGAGTGCTCTCTATCTTTTACTGAATGTGAACATATGTACGCTGCACAGTGCACACGACACCACATACATACACTAAACGTAAACGGGGCAACACTGGCATTACTGCAAAGCACAAGAGTTCTTGAAAAGTTCTATACCTTTAGGCATTACTGCTTTTACATGAGGAACTTTGCATGAAAGAGCGAAAATAAACCCCAAAAGGTGAAGTTGGATTTCAAACCATATATTTATAGTATTGATGACAAAAGGGTTAGACACACTTTTCCTTAGGTTTTTAACTGGAGCTGAGTATAGCAAGGAATCCAGAGATAGATCTCTTGCGGATAGGAGTTCAATTTGGACCCAGGATGGCTTATCATTTTCAGTGAACCAAAACATTGAAGCGCGTAGTTGAGCCGCCCAATAGTACCACTGCAAATTTGGGAACTGTAAACCCCCTCGATCATATGGCAAATATAAAAGAGAGAGTCTAAGCCTGGGCTTTCTATTATTCCAAATAAAATTTGTAAAAAGCTTTTTTCAAAAGGTGAAGTTGAAGCAGCTACCCCCCACGCCCCCTCTCACTGTAAAAGCACAGCACATTTGGTGTTCATTTCCCAGCCCCTCCCTCCACAACTCTGTTTTCATCAGTCTCCTGCTAGTTTATTAACTTAATTAAATACTCCCCCTCAGCTTTGAGCAGAGCATATAAAAGAGGTTTTAAAATTGCCCCAATGAAACCCCCCCCCCCCCCCCCCCAATGAAGTACTGTACATATTTGCTCGAGTTAAAAAAAAAAGTCTTTCACATATAGCTGTTTTTCTTCTCCTGTCCTTTCGTCCTACTTGAGCGTTTATTTGCATTGGCTACATAAACACGTGGCGTGAGAAAACGTGAGTCCTCCGTTGTTACAACTTAACCCATTCTGACCTGAGATCAGATTCATACGAGGTTTCCACTGGACACACACTGGTCTGATTAACCCATTCTGACCTGAGATCAGATTCTAAAAATGGCAGTCGTTCTTCGATTTTTCAAAAAATAGCAGACCTACAAGCTCGTATCGCGCCACTCGGTGGCGCGATATGAGCTTGTAGATCTGCTATTTTTCAATAGCTAAAGCATAACATGATGCCAACACCAAAATGGGTGCCCGGTCAGAATGGGTTAAGAGTGACAAACGACACTATAACATTCTGTACATAATGAAAGTGGACCAGGAGGATGTCTCAGAAGTGTGGAGACAGGTGGGACAGACGGGCAGATGAAAGTAAACAATGCAAAAAAAACGCATCGCAGCATAATTTGCGGCAGCTTCACGTGCCATAGCTGCTTCGTAGCTTCACGTGGCTGGCGGCTTCCATTGACAATGAATGGTAGACTGCATCGTTTCATCTGCCCGTGGGAACGCACCATGAGAGGGGGACAGCAAGTAAGCTGGCCAGGACATACTCCAGATGAGGCACAGATGAAGAACATTGCCAAAGAAGTATTTAAATGAGAACAACACGTGCTGGCATGAAGTCCTCTCCACGGCAATTAACACAGTGTGACTGTATTGCCTGAGGAAGCTGAATGGAAACTGAAGTCTCTCTGTCTCTCTCTCTCTCTTTCTTGAGTATGTTTTCCTTAGCGGTTTAAGTACCACAGTTGATGTCGTCACCCCAGTGTGAGTGTGAGTTCTGGCAGGTGGTGGTGAGCGCTCAGGTCCAACAGCGCAGCGGTCTTTGTAGTTCTCACTGAGGAGCTATAAAGCCCTTGAGCGTCTGAGTTATAACACCAGAGGGCTCGTAGGAGGATGAAATGTTTAAATAACTTGTAAAGCCAGCCAGGCAAAAGATGAGTATAACCAGTCCCCCCCACAGGAAAGAAGGAACTGTACCGAAGTGAACCTTGAAGGGAATCTTATGAGGTTCACACACAGCGGGAACAAAGAAGTTCCCCTACTGTGCATACACCTACGTATGGTGAAATATGATGTCAAACTCAGAAGCATTGGGTAGTGTGACACTGAACTTTATGTCTGAGTTTATGTTTATTTATGTTGCAGGCTGATGTTTTATGCACACACCTAGACAACTCTGTCTGTGTTGTGTAGGGATAGAAATCTGCTTAGCTTCTAAGGTGTGTGTGTGTGTGTGTGTGTGTGTGTGTGTGTGTTGTCGTAAGCACACGTCAGACAGTCTCATGATCACACAGAGCTCCTAACCTCTCTCCCATGCTCACTCTCTCTCCCCACACTTTCTCTCTCTCTCACCTCCATACTCCCTCCCATAATGAACTTGCTGAGTCCTCCTCCAGTGGCCTGAAGTTTTCCACTCTGCCCTTCAGGGAAAGCTCTCTCTGGGAGGACAGAGGAACAGTTTTCCACTCTGCCCTTCAGGGAAAGCTCTCTGGGAGGACAGAGGAACAGTTTTCCACTCTGCCCTTCAGGGAAACCTCTCTGGGAGGACAGAGGAACAGTTTTCCACTCTGCCCTTCAGGGAAAGCTCTCTCTGGGAGGACAGAGGAACAGTTTTCCACTCTGCCCTTCAGGGAAAGCTCTCTCTGGGAGGAGAGAGGAACAGTTTTCCACTCTGCCCCAGGGAAAGCTCTCTGGGAGGACAGAGGAACAGTTTTCCACTCTGCCCCAGGGAAAGCTCTCTCTGGGAGGAGAGAGGAACAGTTTTCCACTCTGCCCTTCAGGGAAAGCTCTCTGGGAGGACAGAGGAACAGTTTTCCACTCTGCCCCAGGGAAAGCTCTCTCTGGGAGGAACAGTGGAATCGTGGCTTGTTAGCGGTTTACTTTAGACGCCGGCACCCACCTCTATCCAAATATTGACTCTACCCTCTCAGCACTAGCACAGATGTGAATGAAGCACTTGAGGTACTGCGTACTGCGTAGTGCTGCCAACGAATATTCTATATCCGAATATAGATTCGAATCAAAAATAATAATTAATAACCGAATATATAAAATTAAGGTTCGAATTAAAAATAATAATAAAAAATATTTTTTTATTTATTATTATTATTAGTTTTCGGTGCCATGGGTAAGCGTTGTGACTTGTGAGCTTGTAGATTAGTTATATTTGCCACGCGACACGCCGACAACGGCATACATTGAAGAATAAATCATTTCCTAAACACAGACTATACAGCGCAGCGCAGCGCAGTTCTGATTGGCTGCCTCGTCTCCAGCCGTGTTGCCTCAGAATTCTTTAGGGTCACTAATTTGAGCATAACAGCGGAGCGGCGGAGCTAGCCAGCTAAAAAGTTTCATAACGTCGGCACTCGGCAGCAGACCCACAGTCCACAGATAATAATAATGCAGCAGAATTAACACTGCCTCCGTGCCTCGTTTTGATAAGGCTGTGTGGTAGGATTGCTCATTTAAGAAAAATGTTTTACTGGAGAAGGGAGAATGTATGCGTTCCGTTCCATCTCAGTTTTCAGCAACACCAATGCGCGGAGAGAGAGAGTTGCGCCAGCAATGCGATCTTAAATGTTATGTCTCAGGTTGTATTGGTGTAAATATAATTATTAAAAAATCCGATTGGCTCGAATTAAATCCGAAATCCGAATGGCTCGAATTGTTCGAATCCACGTGGGTTTTTAAAACGAATATCCGAATCCAATTTTTGGACAATTACGGCAGCCCTAGTACTGCGTGTAGATCGGTGTGGAGAAACACAATAGCTGGCTGTCAGCTGTCTACAAGTAGAACATACTACCGTGTACCAGCTTGCTTCCTTTACATCACGTGTGTGTGTGTTGTGTGTGATCTCACCTGTGTGTCCGGCCAATAAGCACAGACGATTAAGGGGTGATGGACGATGTATCTCGGTGCAGCATCCATCAGAGCTCTGCACCTAGGCTCTTCATCAGTGTGTAAACCACACGTGTGGCAACGTATGCACAGTTTGCACACACGTACACTTAAAAGCTATTCATCACGCATACTGTACGTTTTTTTTACACACCAAGGCGTATGTATGACTACCGGTATGTATGTGTGTGCTTGTATGTGCCTGCCCTGTAGCCACGATGCAGTGTTGGCTGTGTTATGAGACTATAGCTGTTCTCTGGGATTTCGGAGATGGTAACATTGTGATATGACATACCGTAGGCTAATTGTTATCCTCCTGGTTTTGAAGGCTGTTATACAGTAACTGTAAGTGACTTGGCCAACAGCCATGCATGTAATTAAATTGACTGTTGTAGTTAGTTAATGCGCTTTACCTACTTAGTTAATAAGTTATAGAGGTATATTACTGATGGTTATTTATTGTGTAAATATCTTGTGAAGCTGTCGTTGCACCAATAGTTATTCCCAAAACGTCTTCCCCTACACTAGAGCTTCTGTGTGGGAGTAATACACACGGCATGCTGTTGGCCAACTCCCCTCAAGAGAACCACAGCAGTGAAAGTATGAGTAGTGTTTACACACATCACTACATGCTTACAGCTATTGTCTTTCTGTGAAATCTTTGGACCACATCTTTCAGCTTTTATTCTGCTCGGTTCTAGGAGGCCAAATGTGGAGACGTTGCGACATCCAGAGCTTCATGGTTTCTGTCTGATCTGAAAATTAATTTGTTACATAATTAGATCTCTCTTCCTGGGAGACACGTTGCTGCTTCTCTGAACCATGTGGGTTGAGCACACCACATTCATGAAATGATCACACTTTCCCATGACTGTGTGTGTGTGTGTGTGTGTGTGTGTGTGTGTGTGTGACGGACCCACTGTTTGATGCTCCCTTCACTTCACCACACCAGACCTCCTGGGTCTTTAGTTGTCTTAGAAGAGTTTGTTTACTTTGACTCTGTAACATCTGGTTGCTCAATAAAACGAGGATTATAGAGCCTCCTGAAAGCACACACACACACACACACACACACGCGCACGCACACACACACACACACACACACGCACACGCACACGCACACCAAATAGATTGGATTATTCAGACTACCTCCTCATTTCCCATTTCCAGTGTTTGTGGTGGACTGTTTCCTCGTATAACTATCACCGCAGGGGACTTAAGGGGTTAAGCAGGGTTGAGGGAGTGTCATGAAGCGACACCAGACAGGAACCAGACGTGTGTGACTGTGTGTGTGTGTGTGTGTGTGTGTGTGTGTGCGTGTGCCTGTCCACGGCCTCCCGTGAGTTGAACCTCTTTCAACCTGCTGTCCCTATTTTGCGACACCAGGTTGGGTCATTATAGGAAAGACAAAAACTCTATTGTAGAGGCTATTTTTTCCGCTACTCCTTGTACGACAAAATATAGATGGCAGGCCACAGGATTATCTGGAAGAATAAACAACGACCCTGCAAGTGTGTGTGCGTGCGTGTGTGTGTGTGTGTGTGTGTGTGTGTGTGCACACACACTGCAAACGTGTTAATTTACCTCCTGAGAGTGTAAAGATTGTTTGATTTTGAGCGATGCGATCCAATGTTAAGTCAAAATAAAGACTCAAAGAAGTATTTTTTGCCAATTCGCAAATTGCACGATTCACAATATCTGGTATGGTCCTGACAAATCTAGCATTGGTTGAGCCCTAGTTTTATGGAGTGTGTGTGTTTTATGGAGTGTGTGTGTGTGTGTGTGTGTCTATCAGCCTGAGCGTTATTAGCTAATCAAGACAAAGGTCTTTCTGGAAGACATGCTGTCATTGTCTGACAGTTCTCTCACTGGAACAATGGGGTAGGATCTCTGTCTTGTCTGTCAGTCAAATCCTGCATGCAATCATCCAGGAATGTCTTTCTTTCTCTGCAGACTGCAGAGCAGTAGAGTAGTGAAGGGAGGCCATGCTATGTTTGGTCTCACTGACGTGAGTTTTCTTCCCCGTCTTTGCTCTCCGTTGGCATTCTGTTCCTCTGTCCCGTCTTTGTCTGTCTCCCTGTTTTCGTGACTTTGTGATGTTTGGTTTTTAGAGAAGGGCGCTTTCAAATAGACCAAATGTCATTTAGCCAGTGTGACAGCGGAACAAGCTAAAATACAGTTAAAAATGCTGCCTTTTTATAGAAGAAACCACATTAGACTACCTTTCTTGTTGTCCACAAGACTTTGTTTTGCATTCTTTCTGTGGATGGCAGACAGACACGCAGAGGAATAAAAGGACGTCTGAAATCTGTTTATAGAGGTAGTAATGGTTTATGAGTGACCCTGCCTTACTCATTTCCCCTCCTTATATTGGTTGACCCCCCCTGACCCTGGAAAATGCAGGGCAAAGCACGCTGCGGGGGTCAATAGCACTGCGTTGCCACATTTTGTGCTTGTCTAGCTGTCAGCTTTGCCTTGTGACCAATGGTGGACAGTAACTACTGACTCTTGAGTACATTTACTTGAGTACATCATGGAGTTTTTCTTTTTTGCAAGGTCATGAATTTCACTATGCTGAATTTCAAATGGAAATATTGTACTTTTTGAGTACATTTCTACGAAGGGTGGACTCTTTCTTTGCAAAATGTTCTAAATTTCAGCAATGTATTGATATTATCCCATTTTGGGCGGGGACTCCTTTTGGTGTTAGCATTATGTTATGCTATAGCTATTGAAAAATAGCAGATCTACAAGCTCATAGCGTGCCACCGAGTGGCGTGCTAAGAGCTTGTAGGTCTGCTATTTTTGAAAAATCGACTGACATAAACATAGCTTTTTCAGAAAACTGTCAGGATGTAGAAGACATTTTTAGAATGGGCCTCAGGTCTAAATGGATTAACCCATTCTGACCTGAGATCAGATTCATACGAGGTTTCCACTGGACACACACTGGTCTGATTAACCCATTCTGACCTGAGATCAGATTCTAAAAAATGTCAGTCGTTCTTCGATTTTTCAAAAATAGCAGACCTACAAGCTCGTAGCGCGCCACTCGGTGGCGCGCTATGAGCTTGTAGATCTGCTATTTTTCAATAGCTAAAGCATAACATGATAACACCAAAATGGGTTCCCGGTCAGAATCGGTTAAAAAGGAAATGTACTTTGTCATTTTGTACTTTAGTATTTACTTGAGTACTATACTCTTTGTCCACCGCTGCTTGTGGCCACAGTCAAATAGTTCCCTTTTAGTTCCATTGGCTGTTTGGACTGGTGTTTCTTTTCCCAGGGTGCCTGTGGTAACGGCAGCAGGAAGTGGGACGCTTGTGAACCCAGAGAAAAGGAAATGGCTCTTCAGAATGGCTGTGGTCATTTACCTCTTATTCTTGCTACTTTAGTTTTGGAACACCCAGAATGCCGTGCACACATTTGTCTCAGGAAGTATGTCTGGTTAAAATAGTCTTGCAAAACGTCATATTTTTAGTATCTTTGACTCGATGCATGCGGTCAGTTTAGCTTTGCTCCTCAATCTCTTCTGCACAGGCTGGGAAATGCATTGATAATATTAGGCCTATGTTGATATCATGATCACATCAGGATTTATTTGGATATCGTAATACTGTAACAGAACATGACAAGTCTTTATGATCCTTTTTATACGAGTGTTTAAATTACTTTTCCAGGTTTTAAAGGCTGCATTACAGTAAAGTGATGTCATTTGATGAGCTTACCTGACCGTTTTTTAATTAAATGCCTTTCCTTTACCCGAGTATTATATAGGCATTTGCTGGAATTTATCTATCAATAACCTCATTGTGTAAATATTCTGTGAAAGCCCAAATAAATAGTCATCCCCTCACCACAATATCATCACAATATTGATGTTTCCCTCCCTCTGGCCCTTTCTCTATCACCATACCTACAGTATAAGACTCACTATTACAGTATCTGACCGGTGCTGACAGAGAGATCTCTGTAACCTGAGCCACCAATTTCTTTTCAACGATTCAGGAAGTACATGATTTCAACGAGTGACCAGAAATCCATGGCAACGACCCCGGTGACCAATCCGTGTTCTAATAGAGTAGACTCTTTAGATTGGCTGATGGAGATGATGACGGTGATGTCATGCAGTAAGATGAGGAATAATTTCACTTCCCTGAACCGGCACCCGCCCCCCCCCCCCCCCCACACACACACACACCCACCCACCCCCTCTCTCCCCGGGTGGGAACCACCATCGAGATGCAGGGGAAAAAAATGCTGATATTGCAGTAATGTCATATGGAATATGGAGTCTCGTTCTGAGGCTAGCCCATTGTGTGAGGATTCAGTTCTGATCCTATGCTAGAAAGCTGCTATGCCAGCGGAAATCCCCCTCTTGCTGTGAAGTGTCTGATTTTTAGAGTGTCCCACGCCTCAAACAAGAGGGCACGGAGAGAGAACTGGCATGGTGCTTGAGTCACTGAATGCGTCCAACAATGAAAGTAAAGCAAAGGGCTGAGGGTGCCGGACTGGGAACGTGTGAACGTGATTATGTATATGTGTGTGGTTACAATGATTTAGAGCGCTGTGTGCTGCTGAGTTCAGCTGGGTTTGGTTTATTGCCCCTGTCTGCCCCCCCCCCCCCCCCCTCACCCCCTTCGCTTGTAGTGCCCCCTTTCCCTGACAGAGCACTCTCTACAGATTGAAAAGACCTGCCGAAGCGTGATACTATAGCTCGTGGGGGTTGTGCGTTTCCCTAAGGGTGCATTTGAGTCAAATGAACACGGAGGATTTTTCTGTGTAGGGGTGTATGCGTCTACGTATATGTGGTGTGGTTGGGTGGGTGGCTATATGTGTTGTGTTATTATGGCCCTGTGGTCGATAAGAGCTCCGATGTCCTCGTCGGCGTGTACGCCCAGCTGTGCTGGTGGAATTGATTTGGAAGCTGATTAGTCGTATAATGGGGAGGTCAACCACTTTGCGTAGATCTTCCAATTAGCCAGCATGACGGTAAATCCTTGTGGTTATAGTATTACATTATTATCTTTAGTTGTCGTTGGACCAGGAGTAGTTTATGTTTATTCTTCTGTTGTCAGACCTCCTTTATTGATAATAAACAAAATACATACATTGTCACACCATTATCGAATGGAATAAAATGCCAAAAAGGCCAGTGGCTCATTTCCATTGCGGCCCTTTCAAATGTTGTGTTGCATGAGGTGATGTGTGTGTGTGTGTGTGTGTATTGCACTTACTGTAAGTCTAGCTAGCAGGTAGCAGATAGACGGCACACGGCACACTTACTCATCCTGAGGGACATTCAGTTGTCATAGCAGCACCACAGTAAGGGTCATGAAACACAGATACAGGTGAGTGTAGAGCAGTGGTTCTCAACCTGTGTGTCCATTTTGAGGGTCCCCAGGTGACAGTGAAGTGACTTTTAAGACCTAATTTATACCCACAAAAGAAAAGAAAGGAAAAGAAAGCTGAGAAAGACGACTGCAAATTGTCAAATAATAGAATTAGTCGAGCTTACGTGAGGCGTTGTGAGCTTGTAGATCTGCTATTTTCGCAATGTTTATCTGTGAAACGGAGTCAAACTACGGTAAATGTAATGCCTCAACTTCTACAATTCCAGGTGCTTATCTGGGTGGGGCGGGGGGTCCCACTTCAAATATGATTCTGGTTCTGGGGTCGCAGCCTGAAAAGGTTGAGAACCACTTGTGTATAGAGAACCAGAACAGAATCGGTAGCACTAGTAAAAAATATGAGAACCTGCATCTGAAAAGATTTTGTGCCAGGGACGAGGGACCCCCTTACAAGAAAATGCTGATCTGTGGTATCAAGGCAGTGTTTGGCGACATGACACCATCTGAGATCATGTATGCAGCATATGCACCGAAGGCTTTAGTCATAAATTGAACCGAGTGCTATAAATCTCCGGTCCATTTGGCTCGTCTCACGTTCAGGAGAACAATCATGCTATTGCCGCAGGGCCCAGCTGCACGTGGTGGAGTGCAGATCTGGAAGCAGCCAGTGTTGCCAATGCCATGTCTGATTTAATATTTTAAGCGACATCAGGCTTGTTTTTCCTGTAAAGGTGCTTGTAAATATTGGTAGTTGCGGCTGGTGGCATGCAGGTTTTCTGGGTTTGATTTTTGTTTTTGGAAAGTGTAGTTACTTTTAGTTACGGCTTGCTTCCAAATGTTTTAATTATTATTCAAACGTTCGTTGTTCTGAAAGGGGGAGGGACTGCGTCGCTCTATATGGGTCATTGTTATCGGCAGTCATATCGGTCATCTGATCAGTGTATTTCAGTTCCCTGCTCTAATACGGGTCATTGTTATCTGCCTCAAATTTCCCATATAATTTGGGCTCCATTGTCATAATAACTAAACAGACATTTTCTTAAGCATATGTTCTAATTCTCCACAACAATGCCAAAACTATAAACAAAATTGTATCAAAAGGAGATTACTGTATATTGTATTCCAAGTTAAATTTATAATGCTTTGTAGCAGCAGTTATCAATTCAATACTAATCGTATGCAGGCTGTTTCGTCTACTGTAATGTCCTGAGAAGGACCACAGTGCGTCTCTGTACTAAGAGGGAGGATTCAACCCCAAAGCCAGTGTTCAAGAGGAAATCAATGGGGAGATCTGCCGTGAGGACTTTATATGAAACCCTCCCTGGTTGGCCTTGCTACTTAGCCCTGATGTCAGCACAAAGGCTTTTAAGGATTTAGCTCTAAGTACCTTCTCTGCTTCTCCCACTGCCCAGAGGAGCTCATGTAGAGAGCAGTACAAGGTGGTATCGGATCCACACTCGGCAGTTATCTCAGGTTACCGTTTTAAAAGTGTACGCGTGGTCGTGTGTGTGGCGGTTATACTGTACAGCTCTGTTGTGGTTTGCAAAGCAATGGCTGTTTTCTGTTTTTCCTTTAGTGCACAACGGGGTTGTGGTGGAAGCATGACCTAACAATAGCCATGTGTAGTGGGTGGCTGCTGTTTAAGAAGGGGTTATTCTTTCTCTGTGTGTGTGGGGTCCGAGCTACACGGCCCGGGTGAGCCTGGTTGAGCCAGACAGAGCTAATGAGATAATAGGATGTGCAACACATGAGTCATTTAACAGGAGGTTATAGAGCTGAAACCGCAGTGCTGTAAGGCCTACATTTATACGTGGAGGGACAAGTAGATGCTCGTAGTAGTCTAGTCATCCACTTCAGAGGTTCAGTCGTCACCAGGCAAAAGACCTGACCTGGCCTGACAAACATCTGCTCTCTCTATACTCTGACTCGCTGTCTAGCTATTGTAGGATTTTAGTTTGTTCGTTTGTCTATTTTACATGGTTCAAATAGCTAACATTTCATGCAAGAAATTAGTAAGGTGTGTAATAGTGTATATATCTCCTTCAATATGACAGCTCATTGATCG